>NC_059225.1:35616917-35955250 GCF_020615455.1 Coregonus clupeaformis
CAACGTATTGTGACGTGGAATCTACATGGAAAATACATTGGATTTGAAAAAAAGTCATCAAGTGTTGTTTTGAGGGTGAAATTTCGACCACAGGATTGTGATCATGGTAACCAAATTTCAACATAGGAAAATTTATCCGCCGCCATCACCTCAAGTTTTAGTATGTTAATGCATGGTCCCATGTTGCAAGGATCTGTACACAATGTGTAAAATATTTTGAAGTACCACTAAAGTAGTTTTGGGTTATTAGTTCTTTACTCTACTATTGATATTTTTGACAACTTTTACTTTTACTCCATTACATTCCTAAAGAATATATGTACTTTTCACTCCCATACAGTTTCTTTGACACCCAAAAGTACTTGCTACATTTCCAGTGCTTATTTGGACAGGAAAATTGTCCAATTCACACACTTATCAAGAGAACAGGTGTTCATCCCTACTTCCTCTGATCTGGCAGACCCACTACACACAAATGCTTTGTTTGTAAATGATGTGTGAGTGTTGGAGTGTGCCCCTGGCTATCAGTATATTTAAGAAAAACAAGAAAATCATGCCATCCGGTTTGCTTAATATAAGGAATTTGAAATGATTTATAGCATTTACGTGTGATACTTAAGTATATTTAAAACCAAATACTTTTAGACTTTTACTCAAGTAGTATTTTACTGGGTGACTCACTTTACTTGAGTCAGTTTCTATTAAAGCCCCCATGCATTCTTTTGAAATGTATTTTAAAATCATCACTTTATGTCTAATAAATCACTGTTGGTTATTTTTTTTATATAAAACTCAAAAATATTTTTTTAATAATGTATTTCCCTGTGCCTCCTTAGACCTACTATGTGCATGTGGGGATAGAAATTTGAATATATTTATATACACAGCCCTGATTGGCTGATAGAATCGTCTAAAGCCCACCTTCTTACCCCTTCGAAAAAAAAAAAAAAAGGCACATGGTATTCAACCTGTCAGTTGGATCTGGAGTTGGACCCTGAAAGAGACAAACGTCCACAGGTGTGTAGGCTACTCTATTTTGTCAGCAAAACAAAAGCCATACAGTGCCTTCGGAAAGTATTCAGACCCCTTGACTTTTTCCAAATTTTGTTACGTTACAGCCTTACTCTAAAATGGATGCAATAAAAAAATTCCTCAGCAATCTACACACAATACCCCATAATGACAAAGCGAAAACGGGTTTTTAGAAATGTTTGCAAATGTATTAAAAATGAAAACTGAAATAGCTTATTTACATAAGTACCCTTTGCTATGAGACTCGAAATTGAGCTCAGGTGCATCCTGTTTCCATTATTCATCTTTGAGATGTTTCTACAACTTGATTGGAGTCCAGGGCTCAGTTCTAGGCCCTTTCCTATTCTCTCTATACACCAAGTAACTTGGCTGTCATATTCTCACATGGTCTCTCCAATCATTGCTACGCAGACAACAAAAATCATCTTCTCCTTTCCCCCTTCTGATGAACAGGTGGCGAATCGCATCTCTGCATGTCTGGCAGACATATCAGTGTGGATGTCCGATCACCACCTCAAGCTGAACCTCGGCAAGACGAAGCTGCTCTTCCTCCCGGGGAAGGACTGCCCACTCCATGATCTCGCCATCACAGTTGACAACTCCGTTGTGTCCTCCTCCCAGAGTGCAAAGAACCTTGGCGTGACCCTGGACAACACCCTGTCATTCTCCGCTAACATCAAAGCAGTGACCCGATCCTGTAGGTTCATGCTCTACAACATTCGCAGAGTACGACCCTACATTGCACAGAAAGCGGCAGAGGTCCTAATCCAGGCACTTGTCATCTCCCGTCTGGATTACTGCAACTCGCTGTTGGCTGGGCTCCCTGCCTGTGCCATTAAACCCCTACAACTCATCCAGAACGCTGCAGCCCGTCTGGTGTTCAACCTTCCCAAGTTCTCTCACGTCACCCCGCTCCTCCGCACACTCCACTGGCTTCCAGTTGAAGCTCGCATCTGCTACAAGACCATGGTGCTTGCCTACGGAGCTGTGAGGGGAGCGGCACCTCCTTACCTTCAGGCTCTGATCAGTCCCTACACCCAAACGAGGGCATTGCGTTCTTCCACCTCTGGCCTGCTGGTCCCCCTACCTCTGCGGAAGCAGAGTTCCCGCTCAGCCCAGTCAAAACTGTTCGCTGCTCTGGCAACCCAATGGTGGAACAAGCTCCCTCACGACGCCAGGACAGTGGAGTCACTGACCACCTTCCGGAGACACTTGAAACCCTACCTCCTTAAGGAATACCTGGGATAGTATAAAAGTAATCCTTCTACCCCACCCCCACAAAAATAAATACATATATTTCAATATATTCAATATATATATATATATACAGTGGGGAGAACAAGTATTTGATACACTGCTGATTTTGCAGGTTTTCCTACTTACAAAGCATGTAGAGGTCTGTAATTTTTATCATAGGTACACTTCAACTGTGAGAGACGGAATCTAAACCAAAAATCCAGAAAATCACATTGTATGATTTTTAAGTAATTAATTTGCATTTTATTGCATGACATAAGTATTTGATACATCAGAAAAGCAGAACTTAATATTTGGTACAGAAACCTTTGTTTGCAATTACAGAGATCATACGTTTCCTGTAGGTCTTGACCAGGTTTACACACACTGTAGCAGGGATTTTGGCCCACTCCTCCATACAGACCTTCTCCAGATCCTTCAGGTTTCGGGGCTGTCGCTGGGCAATACGGACTTTCAGCTCTCTCCAAAGATTTTCTATTGGGTTCAGGTCTGGAGACTGGCTAGGCCACTCCAGAACATTGAGATGCTTCTTACAGAGCCACTCCTTAGTTGACCTGGCAGTGTGTTTCGGGTCGTTGTCATGCTGGAAGACCTAGCCACGACCCATCTACAATGCTCTTACTGAGGGAAGGAGGTTGTTGGCCAAGATCTCGCGATACATGGCCCCATCCATCCTCCCCTCAATACGGTGCAGTCGTCCTGTCCCCTTTGCAGAAAAGCATCCCCAAAGAATGATGTTTCCACCTCCATGCTTCACGGTTGGGATGGTGTTCTTGGGGTTGTACTCATCCTTCTTCTTCCTCCAAACACGGCGAGTGGAGTTTAGACCAAAAAACTATATTTTTGTCTCATCAGACCACATGACCTTCTCCCATTCCTCCTCTGGATCATCCAGATGGTCATTGGCAAACTTCAGATGGGCCTGGACATGCGCTGGCTTGAGCAGGGGGACCTTGCGTGCGCTGCAGGATTTTAATCCATGACGGTGTAGTGTGTTACTAATGGTTTTCTTTGAGACTGTGGTCCCAGCTCTCTTCAGGTCATTGGCCAGGTCCTGCCGTGTAGTTCTGGGCTGATCCCTCACCTTCCTCATGATCATTGATGCCCCACGAGGTGAGATCTTGCATGGAGCCCCAGACCAAGGGTGATTGACCGTCATCTTGAACTTCTTCCATTTTCTAATAATTGCGCCAACAGTTGTTGCCTTCTCACCAAGCTGCTTGCCTATTGTCCTGTAGCCCATCCCAGCCTTGTGTGGGTCTACAATTGTATCCCTGATGTCCTTACACAGCCCTCTGGTCTTGGCCATTGTGGAGAGGTTGGAGTCTGTTTGATTGAGTGTGTGGACAGGTGTCTTTTATACAGGTAACGAGTTCAAACATGTGCAGTTAATACAGGTAATGAGTGGAGAACAGGAGGGCTTCTTAAAGAAAAACTAACAGGTCTGTGAGAGCCGGAATTCTTACTGGTTGGTAGGTGATCAAATACTTATGTCATGCAATAAAATGCAAATTAATTACTTAAAAATAATACAATGTGATTTTCTGGATTTTTGGTTTAGATTCCGTCTCTAACAGTTGAAGTGTACCTATGATAAAAATTACAGACCTCTACATGCTTTGTAAGTAGGAAAACCTGCAAAATCGGCAGTGTATCAAATACTTGTTCTCCCCACTGTATATATATACTATTTTTTAAATAAAATTTTTAGAGTATATTTTACATTTTCATTTGTTTTATATATATAAAAAATAGTCCCACTGGCTATCATAAGGTGAATGCACCAATTTGTAAGTCGCTCTGGATAAGAGTGTCTGCTAAATGACGTAAATGTAAATGTTAATGTAAATTCAATTGATTGGACATGATTTGGAAAGGCACTCCCCTGTCTATATAAGGTCACACAGTTGACAGTGCATGTCAGGGCAAAAACCAAGCCATGAGGTCTAAGGAATTGTCCGTAGAACTCCGAGACAGGATTGTGTAGAGGCACAGATCTGGGGATGGTTACCAAAACATTTCTGCAGCATTGAAGGTCCCCAAGAACATAGTGGCCTCCATCATTCTTAAATGAAATAAGTTTGGAACCACCAAAACTCTTCCTAGAGCTGGCCGCCCGGCCAAACTGAGCAATCGGGGGAGAAGGGCCTTTGTAAGGGAGGTGACCAAGAACCCGATGGTCACTCTGACAGAGATCTAGAGAGCTCTAGAGACAACCATCTCTAGGGCACTCCATCAATCAGGCCTTTATGGTAGAGTGGCAAGACAGAAGCCACTCCTTCGTAAAAGGCATATGACAGCTGGCTTGGAGTTTGCCAAAAGGCACCTAAAGAGCAACAAGATTCTCTGGTCTGATGAAACCAAGATTGAACTCTTTGGCCTGAATGCAAAGCGCCACATCTGGAGGAAACATGGCACCATCACTACAGTGAAGCATGGTGGTGGCAGCATCATGCTGTGGGGATGTTTTTCAGCGGCAGGGACTGGGAGACTAGTCAGGATCAAGGCAAAGATGAAAACCTGCTCCAGAGCACTCAGGACCTCAGACTGCGGCGAATGTTCAACTTCCAACAGGACAAGCCAACGCAGGAGTGGCTTCAGGACAAGTCTCTGAATGTCCTTGAGCAGCCCAGCCAGAGCCCGGACTTGAACCTGATCTAACATCTCTGGAGAGACCTGAAAATAACTGTGCAGCAACGCTCCCCATCCAACCTGACAGAGCTTCAGAGGATCTGCAGAGAAGAATGGGAGAAACTCCCCAAATACAGGTGTGCCAAGCTTGTAGCATCATACCCAAGAAGACTTGAGGCTGTAATCGCTGCCAAAGGTGCTTCAACAAAGTACTGAGTAAAGGGTCTGAATACTTATGTAAATGTAATATTTCAGTTTTGTATTTTTAATAAATTAGCAAAAATGTATTAAAACCTGTTTTTGCTTTGTCATTATGGGGTATTGTGTGTAGATTGGTTTTTTTTTACAATTAATTTTAGAATAAGGCTGTAACCTAACAAAATGTGGAAAAAGTCAAGGGGTCTGAATACTTTCCGAAGGCAGACATCTTAATTTGCTATAAAACTGTTTTCAATCCGTCACCAGAAGATGCAGTAGTTCACCAGAAGATGCATCAGACGCATGACCAGAACAGCCTGTTTGCATGGTGGACCATCCTGGTTTATACCTTGTCTGCTGTCTATTAATTGCAGATTATCTACAGGGCTATATTACTTGCTGTGTTAGGCCTCTGAGAACCAGCGGCCCATGGTATAATCTTCAGTATCATCATAAAATCTATTTCATCATTGTGATAATACTGGAGATTTTAATTTATTTCAAATTCTAATGAGTAAACCCTCTTGAATTACACATCTTGGAATGTTTTCTGTTGTTGAAAGTAAATAAATAAACTAGACTGCAATGAAAGGCTGTTGTCATTCTTCATAAAGTCTCTTGTAATTTATTTACATAACTTAATAAACACATTGTAAACAAGGTTATAATGAAAGTCAAAATCAAGGCATGTAAGTATATTTTCACGTTATTGTTTTACAACTCAATCTCTGGTAGGTATAACTCACAGTAAAAAGGTATTTCTTTTCTGATATTACAAAATAAGTAACACCTGTTTTAGTGACTGATGGTACTTTGAATTTTCCGTGACCAGACACTTTCTTATCTGGATAGTGTATTAAAATCTGCACCAAAACAAATTAGATAACATTGAGTCCTACATATAATAAGCAAAGACATACACAAGTAATTTAATATTCATAAAATAACTTTATTGAAAGAATAAGGTTAGGGGAATACATTGTCTCATTCAAACCTGAAAACAAAGTGCAAGTTACATCACTATCGTAACCATAAAATCATACACAAACCGCTTGCCCCCGTATTCAGGTGCCACACAAGCAAACCACATCATATCCTCCTTTCTATCTTTCCTGTAACATACCCCACCCCACTACCCCTCATGCTGACAGGACAGCACCCCCCTGCACCATTGAAACCAAAAGTCCAGCAAGAAAGCTATGCTTAAGTGGTGCAAAGAATAGAGCACCCTGCTGCAGCTAAACCAGATAAGGCAACTGCTGAACATAATGTGCTCAGAAATCCATTAATTCCTTTGTTATTTTCAGAAATATAATTATTAGAAATACAACATTTTAGATAAGCTACCCAGGAAAGGGTTAAAATTAGCTCATATTAATATATGTAGCCTCAGAAACAACATTCATGAGTTTAGCAATTTGCTCATCTTAAATAATATTAATATATTTGCCAATTTCTGAGACTCACTTAGACAGCACCTTTGATGGTACAGCAGTAGGAATACAAGGATATAAAATCTATAGAAAATACAGGAATCTCTATGGGGGAGGTGTTGCTGTATATATTCAGAGCCATATTCCTGTAAAGCTCAGAGAGGATCTTGTGACAAATGAAGTAGAAGTGCTGTGGTTGCAGGTTCACCTGCCTCATCTGAAGCCTCTTCTTTTAGGGTGCTGCTATAGGTCACCAAGTGCAAACTGTCAGTATCTGGAGAATATGTGTGTGATGTTAGTTAAGGTCTCTGATGCTAACAGAGAAATATATTTTCCTGGTGACCTGAACATTGACTGGTTATCATCTAGTTGTCCTCTCAAGAGGAAGCTTCTTACTGTGACTAATGCTTGTAACATGACCCAGGTTATCACTCAATCAACTAGAGCGGTGGTCACCAACCGGTCAATCGCGATCAACTGGTTGATCTCCAAGGCATTCCTAGTTGATCGACAATCATTTCTGTAAAAAACCCAACAATAAATCCTTGCGTTCCTATTTTTTTTTATTAGTTTTGCGCTGTTGGTGGTAGGTGCCCCCGATTCAGCTGCCCTGTGCGCTGGGTAGGCGAAGTGTTCCCATTTGAAACCATTTAATATGTATGAAGGTACAAACTCTGCCTTCCCAGAGGGCCCAGAGAGCAAATCCAGTGCACTATAGGCCTACCGCTGGCCAATCGGTAACGTAGCAGGCACAAAAGAAAGCTATAGCAAAGTTGATACTGTGAGATTTAAATACTTTTAAAACCATGACTAGAGAGAGACTGTTAACGAATTAGTTTAATGAGTTAGTTCATGTTTAAGTTCTTACTCAGCACTGTCAACACTTTTATAAGCCATAAAATGCGCATTCTTCCTACTTCCACTCGCGCTACAACCAGCACTGCAGCTGTAATGAATGAGTAGGAAAGTGTATCGGTAGGTTTACGTTGTTATTATTAGTGCCTTGGGTCTTTTTAATATTGAGGAATATTTCACTACCTCTGTTCATAGGAGTAACAACATGAATTTGTGCATGAGGCAGAAATAATGCGGTGCGACTCAAGTTTCGCCATCAGCTGGAAGACAGTGTCCCTTTTTGGTCAGTGTCAGTGGAGGAAAGGGAGAGCGGAGGGACGTTGAGTGGTGGACCTTCAGTCTGCTGCTCTCTCCATCCGCTAAGACTGATCAGATTGAGGCATCATCAGCCCAGTAAAATAAAAATAAAGAGCAAATTATTTTAATGAATGCTCACTCAGCTGTGCCTCACAAGGAAAAAAACAACTGATCTATTACCGGTGTGATCATATAGCCTACCTCAAATTTTGAAATATAATTTTAAAAATGGTCCAAACAACAATGTATTGGCAGGGCAGTTTAGACTATGCCATTATGCGGTGAGAATGTATTATGCGTATAGCCTACTGCACAAACCTCATTTCTACAATACCGTTATATTTTTTATAGATTAATGTTGCATAGGCAAGTCATGCTAATAAAAAATCAGAGCGGTAGATCTTGGCTTGCATTTTGACTCAGAAAGGGATCTTGACTCAGAAAAAGTTGGTGACCACTGAATTAGTGTATACCAATAGTGTTGGATCAGTGACATCCACTTGTATTGATCATATCATCACGAATGCTGCAGAGCTTTGCTCAAAAGCAATATCAGTTCCCATTGGCTGTAATGACAATAACATTGTGGCAATAAGAAGGAAAGCCAAAGTACCAAAGGCAGGGCCAAAGTTATTTATAAGAGATCATACTAAATGTTTTCTTAGGACTCTTTTGTTGAAGATGTAAAAAATGTACAGTGCATTCGGAAAGTATTCAGACCCCTTTACTTTTTTCCATATTTTGTTACGTTACAGCCTAATTCTAAAACGGATTAAATAAAAAAAATGTCCTCATCAATCTACACACAATACCCCATAATGACAAAGCAAAAACCGTTTTTTAGAAATTTGTGCAAATTCATAAAAACAAAAAACAGATACCTTATTTACATAAGTATTCAGACCCTTTGCTATGAGACTCGAAATTGAAATCAGGTGGGCTACAGGACAATAGGCAAGCAGCTTGGTGAGAAGGCAACAACTGTTGGCATAATTATTAGAAAATGGAAGAAGTTCAAGATGACAGTCAATCACCCTCGGTCTGGGGCTCCATGCAAGATCTCACCTCGTGGGGCATCAATGATCATGAGGAAGGTGAGGGATCAGCCCAGAACTACACGGCAGGACCTGGTCAATGACCTGAAGAGAGCTGGGACCACAGTCTCAAAGAAAACCATTAGTAACACACAACACCGTCATGGATTAAAATCCTGCAGCGCACGCAAGGTCCCCCTGCACAAGCCAGCGCATGTCCAGGCCCATCTGAAGTTTGCCAATGACCATCTGGATGATCCAGAGGAGGAATGGGAGAAGGTCATGTGGTCTGATGAGACAAAAATAGAGCTTTTTGGTCTAAACTCCACTCGCCGTGTTTGGAGGAAGAAGAAGGATGAGTACAACCCCAAGAACACCATCCCAACCGTGAAGCATGGAGGTGGAAACATCATTCTTTGGGGATGCTTTTCTGCAAAGGGGACAGGATGACTGCACCGTATTGAGGGGAGGATGGATGGGGCCATGTATCGCGAGATCTTGGCCAACAACCTCCTTCCCTCAGTAAGAGCATTGAAGATGGGTCGTGGCTGGGTCTTCCAACATGACAACGACCCGAAACACACAGCCAGGGCAACTAAGGAGTGGCTCTGTAAGAAGCAGTGGCCTAGCCAGTCTCCAGACCTGAACCCAATAGAAAATCTTTGGAGGGCGCTGAAAGTCTGTATTGCCCAGCGACAGCCCCGAAACCTAAAGGATCTCGAGAAGGTCTGTATGGAGGAGTGGGCCAAAATCCCTGTTGCAGTGTGTGAAAACCTGGTCAAGACCTACAGGAAACGTATGATCTCTGTAATTGCAAACAAAGGTTTCTGTACCAAATATTAAGCTCTGCTTTTCTGATGTATCAAATACTTATGTCATGCAATAAAATGCAAATGAATTACTTAAAAATCATGCAATGTGATTTTCTGGATTTTTGTTTTAGATTCCGTCTCTCACAGTTGAAGTGTACCTATGATGAAAATTACAGACCTCTACATGCTTTGTAAGTAGGAAAACCTGCAAAATTGGCAGTGTATCAAATACTTGTTCTCCCCACTGTATATAGCCAAGTTATCGTTACTCATTGTGTATTTATTCCTTGTGTTATAATTTTTCTAGATGTTTCTCTCTTCATTGTTGGGAAGGGCCCGTAAGTAAACATTTCACTGTTAGTCTACACCTGGTGTTTACGAAATAAAATATGATTTGATTTTAACTAATCCCAGCCCTGCTTAGCTATGATATTTGTCACTGACTATTACCAATGTGCTATCGTGAGAGTGATTGTTGAGAGATCTCCACTTAAAAACTAAATAGATTCACTGTTTCAAGTCATTTCAAAGGGTAGGTTTAACAGAGCAAATGAAATGTGACCATACTTTATCACTCATATCAATGATGTTATTTAGGCCTATATAGCATTTGCAGTCATCAACAGGTATTGTTTCAATTCAACCCAGAATTCAACAAAAAATAGACAATAAGATAGGCCTAGGGTTTCAAGCTCTGGTTGATATCAAATGTAATAATATTTAGTAATATTGAATTATGTTTGGTTGAAAAGTATCTTCTGCTTGTTTAGTTTCATCTGTGCCACTGACTTCTGGCTGGCTTAAATTTCAGTTTGTCTACAAACTAATAATTGATATGTTGGATTCACGTCTCCATCTCAACCAAAAATCTAAGTTTGTAGACAAACTGTGCATTTATAGTTTGATTTGATTTAGTCCTATTCTTTAACTTAGATTGTTGGTTGAGATGGAGACGTGAATCCAACATATCAATTATTAATTTGTAGACAAACAGGAATTAAAGAACCTAAGTCAGTGGTGCGGATGGAACTATCCAATTAGAAGATACATCACCTTCAAATGTTCATATGTGGTTGCGTTCACAACCAAACACAATTCAATATCACTTTTGTAATACAATAAATAGTCTATTAACATTATTGACAGGTTAACAAATTATATGTTGGATTCATGTCTCCAACTCAACCAAAAATAAAAGTTAAAGAATGGGAATAAGCCAGTGGCTCAGATGGAACTATCCAAGCATCTCCATTAAATGTTGATATTTTGTTGCGTTTTCAACCAGACACAATTCAATATAACTTTTGTAATACAGTAAATAGCCTCAAGTTAAGGCTCTTATAAACTAATTTAACATTCAACCTTAAAATGAGTAACACATCCATGGCCACATTTTGAGATTACTGTAACTATAAATGTATTCTTAAGCAATCATTTAGAATGTTCAAGATAGCATGCATAGGTTGTCGCAGGTCTGTGGAGATCTTCACAATTCACTAAGCCCCACCCTCCTTGGTTACTGTTGCAGCATCGGACAACATTTTCCCCAGAAGCCCAATTCCCCATTCAACCACTGGCAAAATCCCCTCACAATGACCTCAAACTGTGTTTCTAATACACAATGAAATTAAACACAGACGACTGCTTGCTAATAAGGAAACTCTTGGGTATGTTGTGTTGGACTGTCATTGCAATTGCTTCACAGGAACCTGGTAAAATCATGTTTGTAGTGTAACTAGCCACTGAATGGCTGCTGTATCGCATTAGTGGAAACCAAGACTGTTCTCAGGGTTTTGACTAGTGTGGTGTGGTAATATTTATCATATATTTGCATTTACGTCATTTAGCAGACACTCTTATCCAGAGCGACTTACAAATTGGTGCATTCACCTTATACCTCACATGCAACCTGTAATAAGACTAGGCAATTAGCCTATTAAAATGCTTTTCTGACCCCATAAATATTATTTTGCAATATTTGACTACAGTTGAGTTACAGTAATAAGCAGTCAAGAAATGTCTGAGAATGGAATTCTAAATACAAGTGTATTTAATTACTTTGTAAAATGAATTAAATCACATACAAGGCATAAAACTTAAGTTACAAAGCATTAACCTCTTAAGGATCGGACCCTTTTTTTCAATTTTCACCTAAAATGACATACCCAAATCTAACTGCCTGTACCTCAGGACCTGAGCAAAGGAAACACTTTGAAGTTTGTGGAAATGTGAAATGAATGTAGGAGAATATAACACATTAGATCTGGTAAAATATAATACAAACAAAAAAAACATGCAGTTTTTTTGTTGTTGTTCCATCATCTTTGAAATGCAATAGAAAGGCCACAATATAATATTGCAGTTTAGGCGCAATTTTGATTTTGGCCACCAGGTGGCAATAGTGTGCGCGCAAAGTTTCAGATTGATCCAGTGAAGCATTGCAATAATGGCCTATTTTGTATCAAGTCTGCCCAAATGTGCCGAATTGGACAATTTATACATTTTCAAGTAAATAACTATAGAGAACATACAAAAATGATATGGTAATACAAAATGTAAGTTTACACACTCCCAGGAATGTCATACATTTACATTTACATTTTAGTCATTTAGCAGACGCTCTTATCCAGAGCGACTTACAGGAGCAATTAGGGTTAAGTGCCTTGCTCAAGGGCACATTTACGTCATTTAGCAGACGCTTTTATCCAGAGCGACTTACAAATTGGTGCATTCACCCTATAGCCAGTGGGATAACCACTTTACAATTTTGATGGATTATTAGCTTATACACAAATTTTGATGGATTATTAGCTTATACACAAATTTTCACACATCTAGATGGCCGGGCGGGGTGGGTGTGGAGCCAGACACAGCAGGGGTTCAAACTGTAGAACCCAGTTCCTACATTTGAATATAAAAATTGATTTTATTAAACAAAACTATGTTACATTTTATCTCTGGGACCCTTAGGATGACAAATCAGAGCAAGATTACTGAATGTAAATACATTATTTACCTTCAGAGGTGAATGTATCAAACCAGTTGCCGTGATACATTTTTTGTTGTTGTGCACTCTCCTCAAACAATAGCATGGTATTTTTTCACTGTAATAGCTACAGTAAATTGGACAGTGCAGTTAGAATAACAATAAGTTAATCTTTCTGCCCATTTAAGACCTGTCTACGTCCTGGAAAGTTTGCTGTGACTTAAAACAGTCATGCTAATCACATTAGCACACGTTAGCTCAACCGTCCGGTATACAGGACACCGATCCCGTAGAGGTTAACAAGCATTACAAGGCATTATTCTAAGCATGATCAGAGAGGGAGAGAGAGACAAAGAATTCATGGCTTGTGCCATGGCCCATAGCTCATGGGAGAGAGAGAGAGTGTAGGTATCTCACCAGTGCAGGTCAGGAACAAAAAAGAGAAAGAGACAATTAAGCTAAGACCCTTTTATAACATCTGAGTTGTTTGGATTCAAAATCTGAGTTGTTGATCAATAGCATTACTGTAAAGTTAACCTCCAATCAGATATCAGACCTACAGACCTGTAAAGATAACAGAACCTCTGCTACCCAGAAGTGTGACAAGAGGGGGTTGGTAAGATAATGCAGAGAATGCTGAATTCCTAATACAAGATAAAGGAAATCCTTGCAAACAGTTACTTTTCGTAGCAGGTTACGTGAACTAAAGCAGCAGGTTAGAAGAATTAACATGGCAGGTTAGGATAATTAGGTTAAGGTTAGGAAAAGGGTTAGCTAAAATGCTACAATTGTCCCTGATGTGACTCGAACATATCTAGCTACAACCTGCTTTGAGAATAGTCTTGGTTTCCACTAATGCAATGCTGCTGAATGGCTCTGAATTCACTGTTAGCATACAGTCAAAGCTATAACCACTTTTGGAGCTAACTAACATTAGTGCTCTCAAATCGTATCCTGATGTAGACAGCAGATGGGAGTTGTATTCATAACATTGCCATCTTAGATAACTAACATATTTTGAGAAAACAAGTGATATTAAGTGGTTAGCTACCTAGCTAGCGTAAGCAACGTTTGATAGTCATTGAGACAGAGCTAGCTAACCAGCTGAGCTAGCAAACAATGTAACAAGTATAATTTCGGATTCGAAAAATACAACAGGCTGCATTTCAGGAATCACAGTAGCAAGTACTCCTGGTGCACTGTTCAATTATTTAGCCATTTCATTTTTTTCTTTAAGGACAAATCTGTTTTTGCCATAGCCCTCACACTCTTTCATGCGATTTACACGTGAGCCTGTCTGAGCTGGCTTCTTCTTCTTCTTTGGTATCATGGCATTCGCACATTTTGTTTGTGCATGTTGCCACCTACTATACGGTAGTGTGTGGTCAATCACATTACATTTTGTGATCGAAAAATTATACAAAAGGAAGGGGGAAAGGGACAAAATTGCACCACCAATTAACCCTACAACTATATACTACTATTTCCTTTTTTTAAATGTACAGTGAGGGGAAAAATGTATTTGATCCCCTGCTGATTTTGTACGTTTGCCCACTGACAAAGAAATTATCAGTCTATAATTTTAATGGTAGGTTTATTTGAACAGTGAGGGACAGAATAACAACAAAAAAATCCAGACAAACGCATGTCAAACATTTTATAAATTGATTTCCATTTTAATGAGGGAAATAAGTATTTGACCCCCTCTCAATCAGAAAGATTTCTGGCTCCCAGGTGTCTTTTATACAGGTAACGAGCTGCTTTTAGGAGCACACTCTTAAAGGGAGTGCTCCTAATCTCAGCTTGTTACCTGTATAAAAGACACCTGTCCACAGAAGCAATCAATCAATCAGATTCCAAACTCTCCACCATGGCCAAGACCAAATAGCTCTCCAAGGATGTCAGGGACAAGATTGTAGACCTACACAAGGCTGGAATAGGCTACAAGACCATCGCCAAGCAGCTTGGTGAGAAGGTGACAACAGTTGGTGCGATTATTCGCAAATGGAAGAAACACAAAAGAACTGTCAATCTCCCTTGGCCTGGGGCTCCATGCAAGATCTCACCTCGTGGAGTTGCAATGATCATGAGAACGGTGAGGAATCAGCACAGAACTACACGGGAGGATCTTGTCAATGATCTCAAGGCAGCTGGGACCATAGTCACCAAGAAAACAATTGGTTACACACTACGCCGTGAAGGACTGAAATCCTGCAGCGCCCGCAAGGTCCCCCTGCTCAAGAAAGCACATATACAGGCCCGTCTGAAGTTTGCCAATGGACATCTGAATGATTCAGAGGAGAACTGGGTGAAAGTGTTGTGGTCAGATGAGACCAAAATTGAGCTCTTTGGCATCAACTCAACTCACCGTGTTTGGAGGAGGAGGAATGCTGCCTATGACCCCAAGAACACCATCCCCACCGTCAAACATGGAGGTGGAAACATTATGCTTTGGGGGTGTTTTTCTGCTAAGGGGACAAGATAACTTCACCGCATCAAAGGGAGGATGGACGGGGCCATGTACCGTCAAATCTTGGGTGAGAACCTCCTTCCCTCAGCCAGGGCATTGAAAATGGGTCGTGGATGGGTATTCCAGCATGACATTGACCCAAAACACATGGCCAAGGCAACAAAGTAGTGGCTCAAGAAGCACATTAAGGTCCTGGAGTGGCCTAGCCAGTCTCCAGACCTTAATCCCATAGAACATATGTGGAGGGAGCTGAAGGTTCGAGTTGCCAAATGTCAGCCTCAAAACCATAATGACTTGGAGAACGTCTGCAAAGAGGAGTGGGACAAAATCCCTCCTGAGATGTGTGCAAACCTGGTGGCCAACTACAAGAAACGTCTGACCTCTGTGATTGCCAACAAGGGTTTTACCACCAAGTACTAAGTCATGTTTTGCAGAGGGGTCAAATACTTATTTCCCTCATTAAAATGCAAATCAATTTATAACATTTTTGACATGCGTTTTTCTGGATTTTTTTGTTGTTATTCTGTCTCGCACTGTTCAAATAAACCTACCATTAAAATTATATAATGATCATGTCTTTGTCAGTGGGCAAACGTACAAAATCAGCAGGGGATCAAATACTTTTGTCCCTCACTGTATCACCACCCCATTCCATTACTTTGACCCTAACTAATCGGGACTCTTTCATTCTACAAACCTTGTAACTGTTCTGCAGTAAAACCTTGTACACCCAAGTACTTCTTTGCAGCTGCCACCACAACATCTATTTTCTACGATTTACGTTCCATTTCTGCAGTACAGTTGATAACCATGGCAATGAATTCTAAGAAGCCAACCTTACTGAGGCACACATTCACAAATTCGGATCACTCTGTATTGGCCTAGGCCTACTACTCACCCTTTATCCTCTACTCTCTTCACTGCCTCAGCATATGACACTTCTGATCCCCAGCAACATGGGCACCCCCACAATTGACACACACCATTTATTCAACTGATACTACACATTCCTTTGTCCCATGCCCTCCTGCACACTTCTCACATCTAGGAATCTCCTCCTACACACTGCTGCAACATGACCAGAAGCTTGGCATCTGAAACACCACAAAAGCTCTCACTGGATAACTGACATATCCTAACATGACCTTATCAGGTAAAGACTCTGCTTCAAAACTTAAAAGGACAGAGAGTGTCTTCTCAGTTTCACCACGCTCACCACCGGGTCTGTGTCGCACCAAACGGCGGGAGTCACAGACACAGGACATTTTCCATTTCAGTTGTCCCATTTTCATTTCATTTTAGTCATTTAGCAGACGCTCTTATCCAGAGCGACTTACAGTTAGTGAGTGCATACATTTTTCATACTGTCTTTTTACCCACAGAGTAACAGCCCTGGTGCTCTCTGTCTCTCATTATATTCTTAATTTTTCTATGCTTGTCCTAGGGGTGAGAAGAGCTGACAATTCAGAATTTAGGAGGTTTTTTACGGAGCCCCATGAGGAACACCTGATGCTGCGCTGACTTCTCTCTCCTGGATGCTCTCTGGCCCAAACTGTCCTGTTGTGTGTTTCACCTCCTCTGGACCCTCTTACCTCAAACAGAGATGCCCCTGATCATAGATCAGGATGCATCACAGCCTGGTATGGCAACTCTACAGCCGAGGACCGCAAGGCGCTTCAGAGGGTGATACACACAGCCGAACGCACCATTGGGTGCACACTGCCTGCCCTCCAGGACACCTACAACACCAGGTGTCGCAGGAAGGCCAAGAAGATCATCAGCCACCCGAGCCATGGCCTGTTCTCTCCGTTTCAATTACTCAGACGCGGGTGGCACAGGTGGATTATGGCGAAAACTGGAAGACTGGCCAATAATTTGTACCCCAGACCATCATGCTGCTGAATAGCCACTACTACCCCCCTCCCCAACGGTTACTTACTTTACCTACTGCTCCCCCTATGGACATTTCCTCCCACCCCCTCAACTTACTTTTACTCTGCCACCACCCCAATGACATTCATCACTGCTGCAGTTGTTAATTCAGTATGTATACATTATAATTTGTTTTTGTATTATTATTATTTGTATAGTTTTATTTTACTTTGTCTCACCCCCCCAATGGTCATTTAGTCTCACTGCTGCTCCCGCTATTGTCAATGTCCACCCCAATGGACATATATTTATTCATCACTGCTACAGTTGTTATTATGTATATAGTACTATTTCAATTTTTCTTATTACCATTCTCATTGTTTTATTTCACTTAGTCCTGCATGTTGGAGCTCGGAGCTCTGAATCGGAAGATCTAGGATTGTACCCAATCCCAATATTAACTCCGTCTCCCTCTCTCTCTTTGTCTCTCTCTCCCCCACAGCCCACACGCACAGGCACACACTATAGTTTTTACATTAGTGTTGTAATGATTCTCTTATTTGGTTACAAATGTGTTCACTTCTTGCTACTACTATTGTCAATTCTGTTGTTAATTCGTTTTTAATTTTACCAATTTGAATAAATGTATTCTATGTACAAATGTATTGTTTTTCTTAAATTTAGGTTTCAGGTAGAATTTCACTGTAAATGTACAGCATTATCCTTGTATTACAGCATCCCTGTAAATGTACAGCATCTCTGCTGTAAAGCAAAATTATAGTATTAAGCTGGCCACTGTGGTGCCAGTATAATGCTGTACATTTACAGGGAAAGGTTTTACAGTGCAACTTTTTTTCTACCCAGCCTGAGACTACATATGGATCAGCCAAAAGGCAGGGATCCACTTTCTCCAAATACTTCACTCCGACTGGGCCCGAATCATCCTTTGCATGACCATTTGGGCGAGGCTCGGACTCAGTCTTCACCACACCTGCCACCACAGATAATTAATCCTCACTCTCATCAGGTTCAATTTCTGAGCCATCAGAGACAGCAGAATACGGTTTGTACTTGGCACCATTCTTCCTCAATACACATCTTCCCACTACACCCAGCTCTTCCCCTTCTTCCTCACTGTCCATAACCACGTCTAACCGTTCACCACGCTCATGCCGCGCCTTCGTCCGCTGTGCTGCTTGCAGAACACGCACTGATGACCTTTCTCCAATACCCACCTTCTGTTCCTTAGCCCAATTTACAAGTCCATCTATCTATGGCCTCTCAATGCTCCCAAAACGTGCCACAGTCATCAACTAGGTCTCCTCCATCGTCATTTACATTTCATGATGACAGCATCTTAAAACTTCCTCAAAATAGCTGTCTGAGGTGTCGGATTCCACAGCAGTTGCTATCCATTGGAGTGCTGCGATTGGTTGCCCAAAATCCTGGAGCGGAGTTTAGCGAAGGGTCAATTGCTGTAATAATCTGGGCCATGTTCAGTTGCCAAATGTTCTCAAATGTTACAGATAGAAATGCCATTAATAGAGCCGATGTGATTCCTAATTCGACATATCAGAGGCATGTTTGATCTACTTTGCCTATTTCTATCTGAAAGGTCCAAAAAAGTTAAATCCTGCTGAACGCGCCCCTGCACAGTCTCAAATGGCATTAATCACTTGCACCGCCTACTTTTAATGTAATTGCAACTGCAATCCAGGTCATTTGGTTATGCTATTAGATGAAGCAAAGTGATAATACATTAATCTGTTGTATAAATAAACAAAATATCTGACATTGTATTCCCCTTTGAACTTTGCTATGCTGTTAAAGATGTACTAGAAATCGCTTCGCCATTTCATGGTTGCTAAAATTCTAATAATTTGCTTATTTTCAGTTTATGTGACAAAACAAGCAAGTATAGGGTAGAGAATCATTGTACCATCCAAACCACTGTGAAATATATTTTCGATAACCGAAAATATTATATTTTCAGCTGTTTGAACCAGGTGTACAAAGCCAAAAGCAAAAGACACAAAAACAAACCTTAAGAACAGGAAGCATAGAAATAGCCCACAGAACAGATCTACCGCTTCTTAGACTTGCTTTCAATGAGAATTGGAATTCCAATCTGTTCTGTGGGGCTATTTCTATGATTCCTGTTCTTAAGGTTTGTTTTTGTGTCTTTTACTTTTGGTTATGCTTTTAGATGGTTGAAAGCATAGTGATAACACATTGGAAATTCAACTAACTTTTGGCTGTATTTTTGAGTGTGGGTGAATATAGGTTGCAATCTCATTGATCAACGTCCCAACCAAATATTACCCAGTTATCCACATTGAAATGATGTGGTGTTCCCAGTGGGATATAGACAGAGTTGCATCACTCATAACTAGGCTACATTGAACCAACATTGAACTTATGTAAGATACAGACCAACAACATCCCATAGCCTATCTGACATCTATAGCGCTCACCTGCAAGTGTGTTGAAGGAAATGGGACTGGAAAGGGGGAAGCGAGATATCTCAATCAAATGGTGAAAATGTCTGGCATTAAAACATGTCAATGATGCGCTCCATACACCACAAAAACCTTGGTCAACATCTCAGCGAACAGCCGCCGCAGGAAAGCTGTGTCCGCTGCATACTGATTACAAAATTAGCAACCCATCACTTCATTTCATGCATGAACCATAAACCAACTTCGAGTCCCAGTGGAATCAATCTTTCGCAAGAACACAACTGCTGCAAGCAAAAAACTGGTGTAAATGTCGGTTTGAATTTACTCACCAATCCAGTGGATCAACTTCAATAATTCGATAAGACGCACCTGGTATTGGCAGGTCGTAAGTTATAAAAGTTTAGCTCTTTCCGTGAAGGCTATCACTCCAGAAACCCGATTTATCACAGGTGATTTGTTTGCTATATGTAAAAAGTTTGTAGTACAAACGTATTCCTGGTCGCGCACAGGTGCATATAATACATGTACCATAACGCACTGGTGAACAGTGGAAGGGATGCGGCGCAGGCACTCCTTACAACTCCGATCGACGAATGCGCTCGCGCTCTCTCTCTCTCTCTCTCTCTCTCTCTCTCTCTCTCTCTCTCTCTCTCTCTCTCTCTCTCTCTCTCTCTCTCTCTTCACACACACACACATTGTTCTGTCTCAGAGAGGGCAGCTGGGTCATTCCTACTCTGCAGTGCCCTTTCTGTCCCCAGGAAATATCACTTCCTTTTTAGTGTAAAATAGTGTAAAATGTGGATTCCAAAAGGCTTTAAATATAAGGTCAGGTGTCCTTTACCTTAAAAACACAAAAATATGGACGTTGAAAGGGAATTTTATGAATTTCTTTCAGTGGATGTTGGTGTTTTTTGTTCCCGGGTCTTATTCACCAACTTCCACGAGAAATATAAGCCATAAAATAATAAAATATGTAAAATTCAGGAAGTGTCATTTCTTTGGTGGGAAAACAATGGTGCAAAGCTAAATAAATATAAACACTCAGTTTGATCTATTTTTCCATTTTTCATGTTGTTAGTCTGTATGGCCCACTCATAAAATCCAAACCTGTTAATTTACAAAATTTCAAAATATGTTTGACAGAGGAGTTAATATCATATTCAAGTGTGTATGCTATCTCAATCTTGCCCAGTCACAGAGCTATGGCTAATTTAAGCTCCAAATGCCCACCCTGTTAGGAAATGCAGGTTGGAAATTGCACCCCCAAAATTTGCCTGAGCTTCACCAATATATTTTTCTGAATGTAAAATGTCATTTTTCTGATAGAATACAAAAACATTTAAATATATACTACCGGTCAAAAGTTTGGACACACCTACTCATTCAAGGGTTTTTCTATATTTTTACTATTTTCTACATTGTATAATAATAGTGAAGACATCAAAACTATGAAATAACACATATGAAATCATGTAGTAACCAAAAATTGTTAAACAAATCAAAACATATTTTATATTTGAGATTCTTCAAATAGCCACCCTTTGCCTTGATGACAGCTTTTCACACTCTTGGCATTCTCTCAACCAGCTTCACCTGGAATGCTGTTCCAACAGTCTTGAAGGAGTTCCCACATATGCTGAGCACTTGTTGGCTGCTTTTCCTTCACTCTGCCGTCCGACTCATCCCAAACCATCTCAATTGGGTTGAGGTCAGGGGATTGTGGAGGCCAGGTCATCTGATGCAGCACTCAATCACTCTCCTTCTTGGTAGAATAGCCCTTACACAGCCTGGAGGTGTGTTGGGTCATTGTCCTGTTGAAAAACAAATTATAGTCCCACTAAGCCCAAACCAGATGGGATGGCGTATCGCTGCAGAATGCTGTGGAAGCATGCTGGTTAAGTGTGCCTTGAATTCTAAATAAATCACAGACAGTGTCACCAGCAGAGCACCCACCCACACCATAACACCACCTCCTCCATGCTTTACGGTGGGAAATACACATGCGGAGATCATCCGTTCTCCCACACCGCGTCTCACAAAGACACAGGGTTGGAACCAAAAATCTTCAATTTGGATTCCAGACCAAAGGACAAATTTCCACTGGTCTAATGTCCATTCCTCAAGTTTCTTGGCCCAAGCAGGTCTCTTCTTCTTATTGGTGTCCTTTAGTAGTGGTTTCTTTGCAGCAATTCGACCATTAAGGCCTGATTCACACAGTCCCCTCTGAACAGTTGATGTTGAGATGTGTCTGTTACTTGAGCTCTGTGAAGCATTTATTTGGGCTGCAATTTCTGAGGCTGGTAACTCTAATGAACTTATCTGTCACGACTTCCTCCGAGGCTGCCTCCTCTCCTTGTTCGGGCAGGCTTCGGCGTTCATCGTCACCGGCCTTCTAGCCACTGCCGCTCCTCATCTCATCATTCCATTTGTTTTGTCTTGTTGATTACACACACCTGGTTCTTATCCCCTCAACAGTACCTGTATAAGTGTTCCCTCTGCCCCCTTGTCTTTGTGTGTGATTGTTTATTGTGAGGTTAGTGAAGCTCTGTGGAGCTCCTTGTATTTTTTATCGCCAGGTTTATTTTCCCTGTGTGCCTTGTTGGTTCCAATGCGCCTGTTTTGCGCACTGGACTGTTTTGAAGCTTTACTGCGTAACTCTGTATTCCGGAATAAATCCTGTTATTCTGTGATTTACCCTCCTGTGACTGACTCCTTCAAATCACCCATCACATTATCCTCTGCAGCAGAGGTAACTCTGGGTCTTCCATTCCTGTGGCGGTCCTCATGAGAGCCAGTTTCATCATAGCGCTTGATGGTTTTTGCGACTGCACTTAAATACATTTTCAAAGTTCTGGAAATGTTCCGTATCAAGGCAAAGGGTGGTTACTATGAACAATCTCAAGTATAAAATATATTTTGATTTGTTTAACACTTTTTTGGTTACTACATGATTCCATATGTGTTATTTCATAGTTTTGATGTCTTCACTATTATTCTACAATGTAGAAAATAGTAAAAAAATAAAGAAAAACCCTTGAATGAGTAGGTGTTCTAAAACTTTTGACCGGTAGTGTATATACTTTTATTTTTTATTTTTGTTATGAGGTCTAAAAGGCACCGGATTGTAGAAATTATCCAGCTACTGTATACATGTGTATATACCATGTCCAATTAAGGGAGGGGAGGACTGAACATGTTCATGTTAGTGATTTTTAGTGTCACTTGTACAAGTAGAGACTAACACTGTAACTGAGAGGAAGTTAGTAAGGAATATGTAAAGTTATGTGTACTTACATACAACAAGATGGTTCCCCTTTTAGAGTCGTTGAAGACAAAAACCTGAGAAAGAGAAACCTGATAAAGAGGACGTGTATATATACTTATGTACTTACTTACTTATATGTACTTATATGGCCGTATCTCTTGTTCTGTGCATATTGTTCTTTACGTCTTGCATTATTTTTCCCATAGAGTCGATGTCCGTGCCCCTGCAAAAATCTTGTATAAATATGTTATTGAATGAGTTTCTATGGGCTAATAGCAGATTGGACAAATTCAATGTTTCATCAAATAAGAAATCTTTTTTTTTAAATGTGATACCTATAGGGGTCCTAATAATCAAAATCAAATAGCTAATTGATCCTTAGTATGACCATCTTAAAACATTTCCATATGTTAGCTTAGTAGAAACCCAGCCCGGGCCCTTAGACCTTCGTCATACTAGAACAAGGTGGGGCAAAGTACGGGCTGCGGGCCATATCCGGCCCACCGGGCACTTCAATCCCGCCCGCGAGACATTTTTTAAATGTATTAAAAATTATTCTATTTGAGTTACAATTTCTGGCCTAAAATTACTCATTCCATGATATACAAACAACCTCCAATAGATGGCGCTGTAGCCTGGCATCGCGCTCTGTATTTGGGCCTACAGTTAGATTCAGAATGCGCTCAGTCATCATAGCCACTTCATTGCTTGACGACTTTTGACGTGAAAAATTAGTGCTGCAAAATGAGAAAAGTGGACTCTGAATGTTGTGTGTTTAAAGAAGAATGGACAGCAAAATAGTTTTTGACTAATATTGGACATAAATGTTGCCGTTTTGCCAAGAAAGTGTTGCCGTTTTTAAGGAATATAATCTCAATCGTAATTTTTCAAGCAAACATGCTAAAAGTGTGTTAAAGCTGGAAAATGTTGTCAAAGTGGTTGTAAAACTTGTCAACTTTATACGGGCAAGGGGGCTTAACCATCGTCAGTTCATTCAGCTGCTCAATGACACAGAGGCAGAGCACCAGGACTTGTTGTACCATTCAAATGTGCGCTGGCTAAGCCTGGGAAAAGTATTTTGCCGTGTGTGGGAACTAAGAGGATGAGATAGGTATGTTCCTTGATACGGTTGGTAAAGCTGACGACTTCTCCGAGTTGAAAGACACAGACTGGCTGGGCGACTTTGCTTTCGGTGTGAACATATTGGGGCATCTGAACGATCTAAATGTGAATCCGCAGAGAAATGTTGTTTTGTGCATGAACTGTACTCCAACGTGAAAGCATTCAATGCCAAACTTCTGTTGTTCTCCAGACAAAAGAGCAGCCGGTCTCTCGCTCATTTTCCGACACTGGCCGCACTGAACGCTCCCACATCGCAGTGCCGCACGGAGACATACAGTAACACTTTGATCGACCTGCAAGCTGTGTTTAACATATGACCACTTGTCAGCTGTTCTGAGAATCTCTACATCAAAGATGACACCAGACTTTGATGCCCTTGCCAAGAGAGGTGACCAGACCCATTGTTCACATTAAGACTTGAATAACCGTGACTGGGGTAGGCAAGGATAATGCTTTTTCATGATGATGGTTATACAGTGAGAATTATCCAGCAATGCACTTGGATACAGGTAATAGCTAATTAGTCAGATTTGGGCTGAGGTGATTGGATAACTGTAAATATGGCTCACAATGGAGATGATAATTGTTCCTTAATATGCTTTGAAAAACAGACCACTCCAAATGGTCATCCTTCAAATTTTAGAATATTTTTTTTTACACATCTGCTGTTACATTTTGCATGTCTCCAGTCATATAATATATATTTATTTTTAAGTTTGGATATTGTGACTGTAAGTTTGATTGTACTTTACAAGGGTAGAGATGCAGGATCTGTGTGTGTGTTTGACTGTGTCTTTGATGTTATAAATTATATCAATTTTGTGGAAAATGTTCACAAAAAACAAGGGTAGAGATGGTACAAGGGTAGAATTGTTCTGCAAGCATATGTACACCTACAGTACACTAGTAGTTGCGTGTCAATGTGAAAATGAATAAAGGCTTCACATGTTTTGTCACACATATAGTATGTGGCCCTTCACTTGGTTTCAAAAACTCAATGTGGCCCTTGAGCCAAAAGGTTTGCCCACCCCTGTCCTAGAACCTAGATATTCTCTCCATCCTTGTCTCCTCTGAAGTGTACAGTAATGCACAGAGTGGAAGAAGTGACCCAAACCAATAGAAAGAGCAGCCTCTGTCTGTCAGACCTGGAAAAGCAGGGTAGAGAGCTTAAAGATGTTTACACTATTTTAGCTGAACAGTGTATTACTTACCTTAAAACCCCATAGCCTACCATTTCATTACTTATCCTACAACAACAACAAAAACCACATGAAATGTGCATTTTCACATGTGAAATAAACTGTAGCGGTTTTCACGTGTTTTCACATGTGAACACAAAAGAGACACATTTGAGGTCACCATTTATTCACATGTATTCAATTTAAAGTTCACATGTTAGCATCACCTTTTCACATGTGAGGAGAATAACATGTTTTCACCTCACATGTAAATTGGAGATTCACATGTAAAATTAGCCTTTTCACATGTGAAAACCTAACTCTCAAATGTGGAATTGCATTTTCAAATGTGAAAAACAATCACATGTGAAAATCGAGTTTGCAGTTTTACATGTGAAAAACTTTAAAATATTGTTATGTGTAATTTCATGGCACCACATGTTGAAATGTTGCATCCCCATGTTATCACGTTGCTTTTACATGTTGTCTCATGTTATCACATTAACTTCACATCAAATCACATGTGAAATTAATGTGTTTTTTAGGTAAGGGGAACTATCCATCAGGGAAATCAATAGCCTATTCGTTACAGTTGAAGCTGTCCAATCAATGTAACAACCATCTGTTTGCAGTGACAGTGAATGGCAGCTATTTAAAAAAATTATGTCACCCTTAATTTAACTAGCTATAGATCGATTGTGTATTTTCAAATGTCCATGTTGACATTACTATGCCATACCTGATGACATAACGTCTTCTGTGGTAAATAAAGGCCAAATTAACAAATGCATAAATGGATTATGGACATGTGAAGTAGAGAAAATAGATACAACGATGAGCAAACATGTTGATTAGCCACATCTATTTCTCTAAATAACCTTTCTATCTGTTTTTATTCATATCCATAACAGATAATCACAGGAGAAGACATGGGCGGATGAGGGCTGCAGGATCCAGGGGAAGCCGTCACATCACCTCCAACGCCTCCTGACCGTGTGTGATTGATGAGGGAGAGCGGACTAGCAGAGCTCCTAATGTCACTCTCCAATTAAATAACTCTCAACCCTGAACTACTGCCTCCCTCTCTCCTGATCACCCTCCTCCTCTATCTCTTGCGCTATCCCTCTCTTTCCTACTTGGATTCTCTCCTACTATCAATGCATCCTCCCTCTCTTGCTCTAGCTAACTCCATTGTTCAGTGGCGTACCGCAGTGTCACGCCCCCCCCGCCCCCCCATGCATTTTTAAAGCTAATTTCCTGCTATTCTACACATCTTGCCATGAGGCTGAGAGAAAACTTTGCAGTTTTACAGCTAATTTCCTGTAATTCTAAACAATTGACGTGTTAAACTTATAACGTGTTCATATCCTTTCTGGGGAGGGGGGACGAACATAGAATGCCTATGAAATTACTAGAGGGGCTGTGTCATAAACCCTCGAAGTTCCAGAATGGGGTGAAAATGGCAGCCATATTGGTCAGGGAGAAATCCAGACCAGTCTAATTGGAATTAATGGCAGTAGAGGCATAATCCTTATTTTACTTATGCATGAAAATTAAACAAAGGCATGTGATATATCAGAAATAGTGTAACAGAATTTTTGTCAACCTAAAATATTGTCATATAAACATAAATACAGTTTATACGGGTTTTATAAAATGTTCTGTAAAAGTAGCCTCTAAAATATATGTAAACAGACCATAAATGTCTGAATGTTTAGTTTTTTTGGAAAGCTGAGAGCGTTATTATGTGATACAATATCAGTACTTGTTGCATTTACAACTTGTCTAAGCCCTATCATCTACTGATTTCATTCACTGTATGTATGGCTGTGGATTGACTGTATTGTTTGAATGGAATGTGTGCATTTTGGCATTAAATTTGTAACATTTATGGAATCATTCCTCTATAACTGTCTGGCTAGCTAGCTAACAAACATACTTACAGTGCATATAAATTATTCAAATGTATTATTTTACACAATATCTTATTACAGCACTGGCAAACCATGGTTGACCAACTCCCTGACCAAAATGGCTGTCCTTTATCCCATCAGAAGGTTAAAGTCCATTCTAGTATTCTAATTCTTAATTATATGGGGGCGACCTCCAGGCGGCCCCCAACCCCTCAACTTTTTCTCCCCATCCCTCTCTTCCACTCAACCTTCTTTTCCTGTCTTCCCCTCCCCAGATGATATTTTTCCACCACTCTGACGCATACATCCTCCCATCCTCTCTTGTTTAATCAATATGATTACATTTGACATGACCATATAGGCTCCGTTTCCAACCCAAGTTCAGCGTGTAAATGGAACGTTATTCCTATTTTATACATTTTTCTCTCTCATATTCTGACCTTGAATTTAAGCATAAGAATAGCGTGCTATTCACCTGTTATTCGTTTTGGGTGGAGATTGAATAAATGAAGGTGTGGCGGAGGTGTGTCTACAGATACGCCTTATTCTGACATTGACTTAATTCCCTAACAATTCCACCAACTTTACACGCGAGGAAACCATAAATAAGTTCTAACAAACCTATCGGTTCCAAGTAGAAAAATAATCTACTTATTTATTTTAGATAGAAATAACACAATTTTCCATCAGTGGAAGCTCCTCGGGGGAGGAAGGGGAGAACCATCCTCCTCAGTGAATTTCAGATTTTTTTAAATACATTAAAAAGTTAGCCTTTTTAGATAGAATGATACTAAATATATTATTGTCACCAAATAATTGATTA
Source organism: Coregonus clupeaformis (assembly GCF_020615455.1). Taxonomy (NCBI): domain Eukaryota; kingdom Metazoa; phylum Chordata; class Actinopteri; order Salmoniformes; family Salmonidae; genus Coregonus; species Coregonus clupeaformis. Next base: position 35,644,555 of record NC_059225.1, read on the forward strand.
AAACACACTGTTTTGCAATGAAGATCTACAGTAGCCTCAGCAGCACTCTGTGGGGTAGCACCATGTTGTAGCTGGAAGACAGCTAGCTTCCGTCATCCTCTGGGTACATTGAAGGATTACTTTATCCTATCCCAGGTATTCCTTAAAGAGGTGGGGTTTCAAATGTCTCCAGAAGGTGGTGAGTGACTCCGCTGTCCTGGCGTCGTGAGGGAGCTTGTTCCACCATTGGGGTGCCAGAGCAGCGAACAGTTTTGACTGGGCTGAGCGGGAACTATGCTTCCGCAGAGGTAGGGGAGCCAGCAGGCCAGAGGTGGATGAACGCAGTGCCCTCGTTTGGGTGTAGGGACTGATCAGAGCCTGAAGGTACGGAGGTGCCGTTCCCCTCACAGCTCCGTAGGCAAGCACCATGGTCTTGTAGCAGATGCGAGCTTCAACTGGAAGCCAGTGGAGTGTGCGGAGGAGCGGGGTGACGTGAGAGAACTTGGGAAGGTTGAACACCAGACGGGCTGCGGCATTCTGGATGAGTTGTAGGGGTTTAATGGCACAGGCAGGGAGCCCAGCCAACAGCGAGTTGCAGTAATCCAGACGGGAGATGACAAGTGCCTGGATTAGGACCTGTGCCGCTTCCTGTGTAAGGCAGGGTCGTACTCTCCGAATGTTGTAGAGCATGAACCTTCCAGGATCGGGTCACCGCCTTGATGTTAGCGGAGAACGACAGGGTGTTGTCCAGGGTCACGCCAAGGCTCTTCGCACTCTGGGAGGAGGACACAACGGAGTTGTCAACCGTGATGGCGAGATCATGGAACAGGCAGTCCTTCCCCGGGAGGAAGAGCAGCTACGTCTTGCCAAGGTTCAGCTTGAGGTGGTGATCCGTCATCCATACTGATATGTCTGCCAGACATGCAGAGATGCGATTCGCCACCTGGTTATCAGAAGGGGGAAAGGAGAAGATTAGTTGTGTGTCGTCAGCGTAGCAATGATAGGAGAGGCCATGTGAGGATATGACAGAGCCAAGTGACTTGGTATATAGCGAGAATAGGAGAGGGCCTAGAACTGAGCCCTGGGGGACACCAGTGGTGAGAGCATGTGGTGCGGAGACAGCTTCTCGCCACGCCACTTGGTAGGAGCGACCGGTCAGGTAGGACGCAATCCAAGAGTGAGCCGCGCCGGAGATGCCCAGCTCGGAGAGGGTGGAGAGGAGGATCTGATGGTTCACAGTATAAAGGCAGCAGACAGGTCTAGAAGGACAAGAGCAGAGGAGAGAGAGTTAGCTTTAGCAGTGCGGAGAGCCTCCGTGACACAGAGAAGAGCAATCTCAGTTGAATGACCAGTCTTGAAACCTGACTGGTTTGGATCAAGAAGGTCATTCTGAGAGAGATAGCAAGAGAGTTGGCTAAAGACGGCACGCTCAATAGTTCTGGAGAGAAAAGAAAGAAGGGATACTGGTCTGTAGTTGTTGACATCAGAGGGATCGAGTGTTGGTTTTTTGAGAAGGGGTGCAACTCTCGCTCTCTTGAAGATGGAAGGGACATAGCCAGCGGTCAAGGATGAGTTGATCAGCGAGGTGAGGTAAGGGAGAAGGTCACCGGAGATGGTCTGGAGAAGAGAGGAGGGGATAGGGTCAAGCGGGCAGGTTGTTGGGCGGCCTGCCGTCACAAGGCGGATGTGGTGGATTGAGTAGCATCTAATGCAAAAAAACAGATATCTCTAGCTTAAACTGACAGATTGTTATGGGGATTTTATTATTATGCTAATTCGATTTCCGCTGGGGCATGGACAACGACTCTAGGGGGTTGTGACAAAGGTTGGGATCCCTTGCGGATGCGCTGGGTGTCTGAGAGATAAAAGTCTATGCTCAATAGGCTCTAATTATTTAACCATGAATGTGCACTGTTCAAAATATCTCCAGTCAACGTTGTTGCTAGCGCTTGCCCCCAAAATAAAACATACCATCTGTGTTAACTTAGTTGAGTTTACAAACAGATCTAATACAATTGTCATCACAGATGAGGAATAAGACACTATTTCAAAGCATAGTACATGTAATGTTTGCCTAAGTACAATGTAATTACTAGTTGTAACACAGGATTTAGCTAGTTAAAATGAAGTGTACCTTGCGTGGTACTTACTTGTAACTAATGTATATTACCCATCCTGACCCTCATATTTTTTGTTTCTGGAAGTGCCATTCAAGTGGGAGAATAAACACACTAGTACAGCACAGAGTACATGTAATATCTGCATAAGTACAATGTAGTTACTAGGTGTTACACAGGATTTAGCCATTTCTATATAATTATTTAGGCCTACTACTCATTACCAAGTGAAAATATCTACAAACAATAATGAGCTTCTACTTTAGTCAATTGCAACAAGTAAAAATACCTTACATTTCTGACAAAATAATAAGGATTTGTATTGATAGATTAATCATTTGATTAATTAGATCAAACAAAGATTCTAGTGGTGACTCAAATCTGTAGACTAGATAGCTAATTTAGAAAAATGGGATTGTCTTTTTCACCCATTTTTAACATTACAAGTAACAATGGAAATCAACAACTCTGTCTTCATATGTTTCTTTCTTGTAAGCATTTTCCCATCCTGGAGCCTGAAACCTTGTGGAAATCTGTGGTAGAGAAGAAGAATGTATGACAATTTAGCATTAGACACTACGATACCCTATACTAGTTATCATCAACATGCTTTCTATAGTTTAGGCCTATAGCTAGCTAGGCCTAGCTATCTACCTAGCTAGTTATTTTGTTATCAAGCTAGTTATAAAAGTGCATGCTAACACCAAATATTTTTATAACTAACTCAAGATAGACCACACCCTTTTGTTTCCAATTGGAAGCTAGTGAGTTGAGTGGGCAGAACAAGCAGGGAGGTGGGCAGAGCCAAGCAAGAGCTAGCAAGATCCTATTGGCTCGTTCTAGCATGTATTTGCATAGTTCCGTGAGGTAACGCCTAGTCTGTGAAGTGTGCATGTGCAATAACTCAATTCGCTCTTGTTCTAAACATCGCAATTTTTTGGCATTTGGCAAAGGAAGTCCACTCTGTTCATAAAATAATCGTATACAATAATAAAAAATAAAAATCTCCACCCCACTCCTTCCGTGATAATCCAAATCACATCCCTACACAGGTTCAAGTGCCTTGGTGGACGGAAGATTCATCGACAGGATTCGTTGTAATGCCTCTGCTGTAAAATCCCTGAATCCCAAAAAACGTTCAGCCGTACTCACAACGATGCCTATTTTCTCAGATTTCTTCTTTGTTTGCGCTGTTTATAACAAATGCAATAAACAATACAAAGTACACCTTTTTAACATGCAACATGTCAGGATCCTGTTGGCGAGTAACATTTACTGATATCGCTAATCCAACTACCATGGTTTCTTCAACATTACTCCCTTCTTCCACTATTCTCACCGCCTCCGGATAGGAGACATGCTGGACAGCCCTTATTCTTGCCACCTCGGTTTCCTTCACCCTAACAGGGCACTTCATGAATTCTGGTGCATGCTCGCCACCCCAATTGCAGCATTTCACCTCAACTGGCATACGATACTCGTCCCTTCTACATACACTTGACACATGTCAGTCGGCGTGCACCAACCACTACATCTACTTCTTCAGTTACATCCTTTGCACTCACTTCTAGCGCCACTCCAGAGATAACCCCCTTGATAGGTGCCCTACTTCGCAGATTCACACATGACACATTCCAATCTGATATCTTTCTCAGATGCAAAGCACGCTCCTTCTACTCCTCGGACATACAAAAAAACAAATGAAACCCATTTCTTGTTATTTTCACTGATGCCACCTCATCTAACGCATCTATGATTTTCATCGAGACTTCAAACGGATCTCCCAGGTATCTCAATCGATCCAAAACCCTCACTCTGACTAAAGAAGAGTCAGAACTAGGCTTGTATTTACTAGACTCCATGACCACTTTACTTCTCTTGTTTCCTTTTTTATTCGCCCCTGTAATCCATTCCTTCTCACTCTCGTCTCCTCTTGACACGCCATCAGTTTCAAACAAAACATCCGCCTCCGCCATCTTCTCGACCCGGGTGGCCATGCGCAGCTGTGTTCAGTTCAGCTTCGGCAGTCGACGAGAGGAAACGCCAACCGGATGCTTCATATTTATACTTCCGGTGAAACATCTGGGCCATCTGTGCTAACATTAATAAGTTAGATAGTGATTAGCTAGCTACATTGAAAAGGATCTAATGTTACTCATAGTGTGGGTTGACACACGTAGTTAGCTAACGTTAACATCACAACTAATCTTCTCCTTTCCCCCTTCTGATAACCAGGTGGCGAATCGCATCTCTGCATGTCTGGCCGACATATCAGTATGGATGACGGATCACCACCTCAAGCTGAACCCTGGCAAGACGGAGCTGCTTTTCCTCCCGGGGAAGGACTGCCCGTTCCATGATCTCGCCATCACGGTTGACAACTCCGTTGTGTCCTCCTCCCAGAGTGCGAAGAGCCTTGGCGTGACCCTGGACAACACCCTGTCATTCTCCGCTAACATCAAGGCGGTGACCCGATCCTGCAGGTTCATGCTCTACAACATTCGGAGAGTACGACCCTGCCTTACACAGGAAGCGGCACAGGTCCTAATCCAGGCACTTGTCATCTCCCGTCTGGATTACTGCAACTCGCTGTTGGCTGGGCTCCCTGCCTGTGCCATTAAACCCCTACAACTCATCCAGAATGCCGCAGCCCGTCTGGTGTTCAACCTTCCCAAGTTCTCTCACGTCACCCCCCTCCTCCGCACACTCCACTGGCTTCCAGTTGAAGCTCGCATCCGTTACAAGACCATGGTGCTTGCCTATGGAGCAGTGAGGGGAACGGCACCTCCGTACCTTCAGGCTCTGATCAGTCCCTACACCCAAACGAGGGCATTGCGTTCATCCACCTCTGGCCTGCTGGCTCCCCTTCCTCTGCGGAAGCATAGTTCCCGCTCAGCCCAGTCAAAACTGTTCGCTGCTCTGGCACCCCAATGGTGGAACAAGCTCCCTCACGACGCCAGGACAGCGGAGTCACTCACCACCTTCCGGAGACATTTGAAACCCCACCTCTTTAAGGAATACCTGGGATAGGATGAAGTAATCCTTCTAGCGCCCCCAAAAAAAAAAAAAGGGTTGTAAAGTGGTTAACCCACTGGCTATAGGGTGAATGCACCAATTTGTAAGTCGCTCTGGATAAGAGCGTCTGCTAAATGACTTAAATGTAAATGTAAATGTAAACATGCTGGGTGTGCTCCGTTTGCATCACTTTCAATGGGGGACTTTTATTATGAAGGCGAACCGTATATTCCACTGTTGTAGCTAATTGTTATTGTGGCTAGCTTCACACAAAGGTGAGCCCAGCTAGCTTGCTAGCAAGTAGCGACCATAGCATAGCTATTTGCCAGCTTTAGATTAGATAACTTAGCTAGCTAGTCAAGGGCCTCCTGTAGCTCAGTTGGTAGAGCATGGCGCTTGCAACGCCAGGGCTGTGGGTTCGATTCCCACGGGGGGGGGCAGTATGAAAAATGTATGCACTCACTAACTGTAAGTCGCTCTGGATAAGGGCATCTGCTAAATTACTAAAGAAATTAGCTAGCTGGCGTGAAAGCTAATAAAAACAAAACTCAACATATTGCGTTCTGTAGAATGTGCTATGCTAACTAGTTATCTAGTTGGTAGGTGTAACAGTTGGTAGCTAGCTACAGTTAGCCAGAGCCATATATGGCTCTGCAATTAGCTAGATAGCTAGCCAACACGACGTGGTTGGGTAGCTGGTAAAAGCTAGCTAGATAGCTAAATCGTCCAGCAGAATTAATGTATCCCTAAAATAAACAAGTTGCATGGAAAACGTACTTTCTCTCTCCTGTCTTGACGTTTTTGTCTCGTCTAGATTATCATTATTTTTTTGCGGCAATCTATCATGTCTGGATTTTGCACACTGACCTTCTTGACCCCGTTCTTTTACAAAGGGACACGTTCGAGGTCATCGTTATTTTGAGTATGTTGCGTAAATGGGCAGACATTAAGCCTTAATTCCTTGACATGCCTTAACTCCTTGGATAAATAAATTATTGCACCAATGCATCACATCCAAAGTGAGAATGTTATTTAACAGTGGAAGGTTACATGAGGGAATACGAGTTTGTCTTATGACCATTTTAAGTGCATTTATAAACCATTATTCAACCCAGCTTACAATTTGGCAAGCACAAATGACTAATTTTAACCATAACTGTTTATTAATGTGTCTAAAAATGTTTAATTGATGGTTAAAGCAATTGAACCATTGTCACCATTAAATGATTTAACAATTAAAAAATGTTTTATGTGAACCGTTTGTGAACCCACTTTTGCCATTGCACCCATAAGCTTCCATGAATTTGAAACAAAAGGTTGACCTGGGTCTGGGAATCAGACTACAGTGCCCTTTATAGGGAACGTTACTTCCGTATTTAGTAAACTGTACCCACTATTTCTGGCGCAGCCGGAAGTTGTTGCTCAGTGCGGTTTTCTCTCGGTGCCTTCAGGAGTTGCCGAAGTTGACCATAAACAATGTCCACAGAATTGCCCTGGCTACAACGTCAGTGCCGAAAAGCAAATTAGAGAAGGGCTTTAAGGTGTCATACTATTTAACCGATTACGAAGGTATGTATACTTAACATTATTAGCCAACTAGCTAGCTAGGCTAGCTCAGTAATTGCCAGCAGCAACAGCGTTAGCCAGCTCGTTAAACTACTAAACAAAACAACCAAAGTTACTACCTGGCGATCTAAACAGAATTGTGTCAATGAGGAGATCGTTTCTCAGTTGGCTAACACATATCACAGGGTTTGTGCAGGCTAAAATATGGTGTGTTGGGATGCTATTGGCAGTGGTGTAAACTATAGTACCGGTACTTAAAGATGCACTTCAAGATGTTAAGCACAACAAATTTGTAACATATAGTACGAATTGGATTCGTAACATATCATAGGAATTGAACACATTTTTTTGCAGGACGTAACATATCATACGAAATGGATGATGTAGTACACAATTTAATGAAACTACTGGCTGAAATTATACAAAAGTTTGAGAGTGCATCTTTAAGTATGAATACTTTAAAGTACTACTTAAGTAGTTTTTTGGGGTATCTGTACTTTACTACTTTTCCTCCACTACAGTTCTAATTAATATAATGTACTTTTTACTCAATACATTTTCCCTGACACACAAGATTTCAAATGCTTAGCAGGACAGGAAAATGGTCAAATACACATACTTATCAAGAGAACATCCCTGGTCATCCCTACTGCCTCAGACCTGGCGGACTCACTAAACACAAAGGCTTTGTTTGTAAATGATGTCTGAGTGTTGGAGTGTGCCGCTGGCTATCCATAATATTGTGCCATCTTGTTTTTTTTTATATAAGGAATGTGAAATTAATTATATTTTTACTTTTGATTCTTAAGTATATTTTAAACCAAATACTTTTAGAGTTTTACTCAAGGAGTATTTTACTGGGTGACTTTCACTTTTACTTCAGTCATTTTCTATTAAGGTATTTTTACTCAAGTACTGTATGACAATTGGGTACTTTTTCCACCACTGGTTATCGGTACACTGTAATTACAAGTACCCCTCATTATCAACTTCACTATAACTAGCCAAATCCTGTGTAACACCTAGTAACACCTAGTAATTATACTGTACTTATCCAGATATTACATGTACTCTGTGGTGTACTAGTGTATTTATTCTCCCAACCTTTAAATTGAGGGCCAGATTGTCAGGATGGGTAATATACTGTATAAGTACACATTAGTTACAAGTAAATACTCCACAAGATACACTTCATTTGAATTAGCAAAAAGCTGTGTAACATCCCAAAAAATTTTATCTTATCCAGAGCGACTTACAGTTAGTGAGTGCATACATTTTTAATACATTTTTCATACATTTTTTCATACTGGCCCCCCGTGGGAATCGAACCCACAACCCTGGCGTTACAAGCGCCATGCTCTATCAACTGAGCTACAGGAGGCCTGTAGTAGTTAAATACATTGTACTTATGTGAATATTACATGTACTCTATGATGTACTAGTGTGTTTATTATCCAACTTGGATCGCACTTCCAGAAGCTTTAAAATGAGGGCCAGGTTGTCAGGATGGGTAATGTACTGTATAAGCACACATTAGTTACAAGTAAGTACCCCTCAAGATACACTTCATTTTAACTAGCTAAATCCTATGTAACAACTAGTAATTACATTGTACATATTACATGTGCTTTGAAATAGTGTCTTATTCCTCATCTGGGATGACACTTGTATTAAATCTGTTTTCATAAGATCAACCAAGTTAACCCAGATGGTACGTTTTATTTTGGGGGCATGTGCTAGCAACAACATTGACTGGAGATATATTTTGAACAGTGCACATTCATGGTTAAGTAATTAGAGCCTATTGAGCATAGGCTATTATCTCTCAGACACCCAGCGCATCCACAAGGGATCCCAACCTTTGTCACAGTTGTTAATGAATCGTATGCAGCTGAGAAGAAACAAAACTATAAGTTGGTAAATTTAGTGGAAACTTGCCCATTTGTAACAAGCATGGTAACAAGCATTTGTTGTTACACTTCTGTAATTACACACCGCAATTACTACCAGGTACTTAATGTTATTAATTTGTAACTATGAGTCATTACAGTTAACTACAATACTTCTTACAATGTAATTATACATGTAAATACACTGTGATAAGGACCCCTTAAAAGGAAGCGTTATCAACTTTACTTTGAACTACAAAGTGTAGGAATACATGTGAAGGTAGTTATTGACACAGACATGGTGGCGTAGCAGGAAGATCAGAACGCTGTGAACCAAGAGGTTGTGTGTTCAAATCCCAGGTGAGGACATGTTAAATAATAGTTACTGTATAAATATACATACACAATGTAATCATGTATGTCCAATTGTATCAAATATGTAAGCTGAAAACACTGTGACTGCATGATGTTCCGGGGACATCCTAATGACTCATTTCTGTTCTCAGGACATCATCTGTGAAATATCCACGTGAAACTTCAGTTGAAATATCATCACATGAAGTGTTACAAAACTACATGATTTCACATGTGAAACTTCATGCGAAATACCGCCCTGCATCCCACCTCTGAAGCTAAGCAGGGTTGGTCCTGGTCGGTCCCTGGACGGGAGACCAGATGCTGCTGGAAGTGGTGTTGGAGGGCCAGTATAAGGCACTCTTTCCTCTGGCCTAAATACTCCATTCTCAGTCAACTTACCAGGTAAAATAAGGTTAAAATAAAAAATATGTGAAGTGTTCCAAAACCACATGGGCGGCAGTTAGCCTAGCGGTCAAGAGTGTTGGGCCAGTAACCGAAAGGTTGCTGGTTTGAATCCCCGATGTGCCCTTGAGCAAGGCATTTAACTCTAATTGCTCCTGTAAGTTGCTCTGGATAAGAGCCTCTACTAAAATGTAAATGATTCTCATGATTAAAATCAAATTTCATGTGTTTTTTCTGTAAGGGTCACATCAACATTTGGCTGTGCTGTACAACGTAATAACTGCCAGTTGTTTATTTATGCTATCCTTTCGATTGTCACAAAGAGTAAACAGATAGCACAAAGGGAAGCGCAAGTTGTCATTGGCAACCATCATAGGAGATGATTTTGAGATACTTGGACAGAAAATCTAAGATGCACTGAAAAGATTATTGACTTCTACTTTTTCCATCACTCGTGTAAAAAATATCGGCCTCAATACTAGTAGTCAACACAGTTAAAGAAAAGTCCTCCATCAATCCAGAAACCATTACATTTCCCACCCACCATGCTAGTGATTGATCTGAACCAACTCAAGACCAACTCATGGTTATTCATGAAGGAATCCTTCTCTGTTCTAATTGCACAGATGCCAGTGCACAGATGAACCAAAGAGCACCTAATTGTTTTTTTTATTCAGAAAGGGACACGTCAGAGGAGGCTTTGTGTCAGGCTAATAAGGCTGCAGAGGGGCCTTGCCCACTGTGACTCCATGTTACTCTATCTGAGCGTTCTAGCATCTCACAAGCGTCTCATCGCACAGAGCTCATGTGCATGAATGACTCAGAGGGGAACTGGGGCCTTGATCTTCTAGAGACAAGGCCAGCGACTCTTCTCCCCTGTAGAAGATATGCGCCACCATGACAAAAACAGAGAGCAAACCGATTTACATAAAATTGCATTACAATTACCTCAACTAATCATCATAGGGCGAGTGTTGAACGCTGACCTCATTTTTCATCAGACGCAATGTATGAGGAGTAAAGGATCAAGTGAACAAGTTGACCTAATCACTGTGGATTCAGCATATTGATTAGGGTGGTCATATCCTCACTGTCATTGGGAGCAAAGACAGTAGTTACAGACAGATACAATAACACTCCCCGAACCACCATATTCAGGCATTCCTCATTCAGATTAAACTAATTTCGCCTCCCTCTCTCCTTTTCCCTGGGGGTAGTACATTAAATATGAAGAGAGCGAGAGAGCTGGAAAACCTGCTGAATTGCAAACTCCGGACTTGGTTTCCAGAGTGCTAGGACTTTGAACAATTTGGGCACGGTTTGTAAGCCCTAGTCAGCTGGTCCAGGAGAACACTGTGCAGGGTCAGCTCCAGGGATAAGCCCACCCCCCAAATAAAATACACTATATATACAAAATTATGTGGACACCACTTCAAATTAGTGGATTCGGCTATTTCAGCAACACTAGTTGCTGACAGGTGTATACAATCAAGCACACAGCCATGCAATCTCCATACACAAACATTGGCAGTAGAATGGCCTTACTGAAGAGCTCAGTGACTTTCAACGTGGGCCCTTCATAGGATGCCACCTTTCCAACAAGTCAGTTTGTCAAATTTCTGCCCTGCTAGAGATGCCCCAGTCAACTGTAAGTGCTGTTGTTGTGAAGTGGACACGTCTAGGAGCAACAACGGCTCAGCCGTGAAGTGGTAGGCCACACAAGCTCAGCATAAAATAAAATGACATTCTAGACGATTCTGTGCTTCCAACTTTGTGGCAACAGTTTGGGGAAAGCCCTTTCCTGTTTCAGCATGACAATGCCCCTGTGCACAAAGCGGGGTCCATACAGAAATGGTTTGTCGAGATCGGTGTGGAAGAACTTGACTGGCCTGCACAGAGCCCTGACCTCAACCCCATCGAACACCTTTGGAATAAATTGGAACGCTGACTGCATGCCAGGCCTAATCATCCAACTTCACTAATGCTCTTGTGGCTGAATGGAAGCAAGTCCCCGCAGCAATGTTCCAACATCTAGTGGAAAGCCTTCCCAGAAGAGAGGAGGCTGTTATAACAGCAAAGGGGGGACCAACTCCATATTAATGCCCTATTTGCACCCCCACCCCATCTTTTTACGCTGCTGCTACTCTGTTAATTATTTATGCATAGTCACTTCAACTCTACCCACATGTACATATTACCTCAACTACCTCAACTAGCCGATTTGATTTGATGATTTTGGAATGAGATGTTCGACGAGCAGGTGTCCACATACTATTGGTCATGTAGTGTATATATCATTTTTTTAAGGAACTCAGTCGGAGTCTCAACTTACTGTTGAGAGTTAGAATAGTAGAAACTCATTTGGGGTCCCAACTTAGTGTTGAGAGTTAAAATAGTAGAAACTCAGTTGGGGTCCCAACTTAGTGTTGAGAATTAGAATAGTAGAATACACAAGGTGCAAGTTCGAAATTTGGTTGTGCAGCAGCAATTTTTCACTTGTTATGTCAGTCACTGACAGTCACTCAATTAGTCATGTCAGCTAACAATTTTCTGATTGGTATATTAGTCTATCCAGCTATCTAAACTTGCCGAATACCAACCAGGCCCTCAGGGCACGTGCCCAGGGGCCCTGACCTCCAGGGGGCCCCCATTGATTTTGTTAGTCACTCTCTCTCAGATATCATTAAAACTGTCAAACTGCAACATTTGACTCTCTGCCCCATGGCAAAATGAGTAGAATTGCATGAAATTTGGGGCCAACCAAATCTCGCTTAGGGCCCCCACTTGATTTCCTCCAATTTAGAATTAAACATACTTTTTAGATGAGTTACTGCATCACACTGTATTCATCACCCAAAGACCATGGTTGCAAACTAATGTTTTAGTCCCATACATGACTGCTGACCACGTCTGTCAGTATCAAAGTGATATTTAAGTGATAGTGCCCGAGAAGCCGGTGTTTAGAGGATATATTGGCACGGGTGTTGTTAGGCCCCAGACAAAGTCGTGCCAATATATCCTCCAAACACCGGCTTCGAGGGCATTATCACTTTTATCCATGCATAAAACTTGGCCACTCAGGAACATTCACTGTCTTCTTGGTAAGTAACTCCAGTGTAGATTTGGCCTGTTTTAGGTTATTGTCCTGCAGAGGGGTGAATTAATCTCTCAGTGGTTGGTGGAAAGCAGACTGAACCAGGTTTTCATCTAGGATTTGCCTGTGCTTAACTCCATTCCGTTAATTTTTTATCCTGAAAAACTCCCCAGTCCTTAACGATTACAAGCATACCCATAACATGATGCATCCACCACTATGCTTGAAAATATGGAGAGTGGTACTCACTAATGTGTTATATTGGATTTGACCCAAACATAACACTTTGTATTTGCAGTATTACTTTAGTACCTTGTTGCAAACAGGATGCAAGTTTTGGAGAAGAAATAAATATGTACAGGCTCCCTTCTTTTCACTCTGTCAGTTAGTATTGTGGAGTAAATCAGTTTGTCCTATCACAGCCATTAAACTCTGTAACTGTTTTACAGTCACTATTGCCTCATGGTGAAATCCCTGAGCGGTTTCCTTCCTCTCCACTAACTGAGTTAGGAAGGACGCCTGTATCTTTGTAGTGACTGGGTGTATTGATCCACCATCCAAAGTGTAATGAATTCTTAACCCATAAGAGTCTAAGCCCTGTCTAAGCTGGAGGAGGGGGGACTATTAGCCAAATGCATTGAATAACAGATTCACTATATGGAACAGCTACACCCAAAAAAATCTAAATGAATGATTTTGTTCTGAAGTGTCTGTCCTATATCTGAGAAATATATATAACCCCTTATTTTTGGCACTAAACACACTCCATATACAGTGCATTCGGAAAATATTCAGACCCCTTCACTTTTTCCACATTTTGTTACATTACAGCCCTATTCTAAAATGGATTAAATTGTTTTTTTCCCCCTCATCAATCTACACACAATACCCCATAATGACAAAGCAAAAATAGGTTTTTAGAAATGTTTGCAAATGTATTACAAATAAAAAACGGAAATATGATAAAATAAAGTATTCAGACCCTTTACTTAGTACTTTGTTGAAGCACCTTTGGCAGCGATTACAGCCTTGAGTCTTCTTGGGTATGACGCTATAAGCTTGGCACACCTGTATTTGGGGAGTTTCTCCCATTCTTCTCTGCAGATCCTCTCAAGCTCTGTCAGGTTGGATGGGGAGCGTCGCTGCACAGCTATTTTCAGGTCTCTCCAGAGATGTTCGATCGGGTTCAAGTCCGGGCTCTGGCTGGGCAACTCAAGGACATTCAGAGACTTCTCCCGAAGCCACTCCTGCATTATCTTGCCTGTGTGCTTAGGGTTGTTGTCCTGTTGGAAGGTGAACCTTTGCCCCAGTCTGAGGTCCTAAGCACTCTGGAACAGGTTTTCATTAAGGATCTCTCTGTACTTTGCTCTGTTCATCTTTCCCTCGATCCGGACTAGTCTCCCAGTCCCTGCCGCTGAAAAACATCCCCACAGCATGATGCTGCCACCACCATGCTTCACCGTAGGGATGGTGCCAGGTTTCCTCCAGACGTGACGCTTGGCATTCAGTCCATAGGTGCCTTTTGGCAAACTCCAAGCGGGCTGTCATGTGCCTTTTACTGAGGAGTGGCTTCCTTCTGGCCACTCTACCATAAAGGCCTGATTGGTGGAGTGCTGCAGAGATGGTTGTCCTTCTGGAAGGCTATCACATCTTCACAGAGGAACTCTGGAGCTCATTGGCAAAAATGTCTTACAACCTGTTTTCGCTTTGTCATTATGGTGTATTGTGTGTAGATTGATGACGGAAAAATGAATGTAATACATTTTAGAATAAGGCTGTAACGTAACAAAATGCGGAAAAAGTCAAGGGGTCTGAATACTTTCCTAATGCACTGTATATTTCCATTCATTTTTTCAACTGGTACCGGGGGACCTTCAGACGAGTTTTGTGATGCCTTGAGCAAAACAACCGACATGTACGTGTTCGTGAGAGTCTCGTGAGAGTCTATGAAGATTTAAGAAAGCTCATGAAATATATATATAGAGTACCAGTGAAAAACTTGGACACACCTACTCATTCAAGGGTTTTTCTTTATTTTTACTATTTTCTACATATGGAATCATGTAATAATAATAATAATAATAATAATAATGCCATTTAGCAGACACTTTTATCCAAAGCGACTTACCAAAAAAGTTGTGAAATCACATCTAATAATTCAGTTCTTCTCAATGCTGTGGAATCTGACAGTGGGATCTGTTGGATCTTTTCCTTCAGCTCATCTTTTTTGTTTACCATCAAGCAAGGTCTCAGCAACTTCACTCATGCATTCTTTAACCATCTCTGTATCAGTAAATGGCTTTTTGCATTTTCCCAAAACCCAAGCTATTCTCAGTGAGCACTCCATTGCACGTTCTTGAGCTGTCAGGGAATGCACAAGAACTTTGGTGGACCTCGCATATTGGGCTTTGAGCTGATTTATTTTTCTCGTTCTCACCTCTGTGTTTTCGGGATACATTTGCTTGAAATGACTGTGTTTTGTGTCATAGTGGCACTTCACATTGGCACTTTTCATGAGCGCTACGGACCCGAATCATATCAGGCACATTGGTTTTGATCTTTTTGCGGGAACATTTTTGAAATATGTATATATGCCTTAATTTCTCAAAAATATAGACTCAGCTTTCATTTGACACCCAATTTCACATGATCCTATGAACTTCACATGTTGGTGCTCATGGGTCCTTTTACATGGCAATGACCAATCTTGTTTTTATGCTCTGATTGCATCCATTCATCAAGGAATGTGCACTAATGATTTGTTGTCACAATCCTCCTTCAGAATATTCTTCAGAGTGGTATGTACCTTTTTGGCACACACACACTCATGCACACACACAAACACACACACACACACACACACACACACACACACACACACACACACACACACACACACACACACACACACACACACACACACCCCCCACACACACACACACACACACACACACACACACACACACACACACACAAACTAATGTGTGAATCTGATATCCAATACATGAGAAACACATGTTGTGCTTTTCGCTATCCTGCAATGCCATCAGTTCCGTTTTAACAAATTTGGTAGTTATATGGCTATATCACTATTTTACCTCACCCATTCCATCATCGAACAAAAGTAAATGTATTAAATAAATATGCCAAATGGTCCAAAGAGCCAAAGTAATTGAAAATATTTTTTTAACAGTCTTTTCCCCTCAAGATGAATAAGCTTTTTAAAGCCATTACCTCTGAAGAACCATGACTGTGTTGTAGAAAAATCTGCTCTTGTAGTCAAGAAAACTGTTAAGCATTCACCCAGGGTTTATTCAATAGTGACCTGCGCAGTGGAGACCTTTTCTGGACGCAGCCAGCATTGGACTCCCTTAAACACAAATACATTTTAGCTAATATAGGCAAGGAACATCTGGTTTAGATCAGAATTCTCTTTTCTGCTGAGTTTTCTTGACAAGCTTATCTATTTATATAAGACATACATATAGGTATCCAAGTGATATACAACCACCACCCCCATCTCTTCAATGTATAACACATGTGGGATTGCCACGTTTCATACTCCACTTCCTCAAATCCAGATGATCAACTTGGATAATAGCTTTAAAGTACACACTACAGTTGTCAAAAAAAGATAAGATACATTTTTCCTTCACAATTCCCCCTTTTGTGCTATGGTGTGTGTGTGTGTGTGTGTGTGTGTGTGTGTGTGTGTGTGTGTGTGTGTGTGTGTGTGAGAGCGTGTTGGCTACTTACTTACTTACTTATTTGTATATATTTCTCTATCTCACTTTCCATCCTTTAACTAAATATACTTTCTTGCGACCCACCTCACCCAATGTGGAACGGATTCTATTATTTCTTTATTTTTATCAAGAACCTATGGTTGAAACTAGCCAGCTAGACAGCTAACTAGCTACTTGCTATTAGCCACCGTTAGCGGTCTTCACCACTGTCCGTGGCCTGCTCCAGCGTGCTATCGACCCAGAGCATATCGGATTTTCTGCCGGAATCACTGAATCACTGGACCTTAACACCGGACCATCGCAACTAGCTAGCTGCAACCGAATGGCTGTTGTTGGCTAATCACCACTTCCTGGCGTACCAGTTAGCCTTGAGCTAGCCTCGAGCCAGGCCCATCTCCCGGCTATCTACCTCTCTGTCAACCGGACGGGACCTCCTAGTGTCGACACGGAGCCCCGCCGATCCATCACGACTGGTCTGCCGACGTAATCATCTGATGTGGTTTCAACAGCTTCCTGTTGTGATGACCACAAAGATCCATCTGCTAGCCCCAGCCCGCTAGCATGCACAATCAACAGCCGTGCCTCCTGCTCGCCTGTGCTGTAGCAGCCTACGATCTGCTACCGGACGTACTTAGTGCTGTTCACTGGACCTTATGATCACTCAGCTACACAGCTAATGCCTGCTGGACCTTTCCTTTACACGGTACCCCATCCTGTTTATCTGTTTAGCCTCAGACCAAACTTTCGTCGTAATTACCAGTTGTTGTCTTAGCCCTCTCGAATAACACCTGTGATTGCATTATGCCTCTCTCCCATGTCAATATGCCTAGCCTATTGCTGTTTGGGTTAGTTCTTATTATACAATTTCACTGTAGAGCCCCAAGTTACACTCAACTAGCCTCAGAGAGCTCCTTTGTCCCACCCCCCATACACGCTCAATCGGTACCTCCAGTGATGCTATCTCTTTCATAGTTACTCAATGCTTAGGTGTACCTCCACTGTACTCATATCTTTCCATATCCTTGTCTGTACGTAATGCCCTGAATCTATTTTACAATGCCCGGAAATCTGCCCCTTTTATTTTCTGTACCCAACGCAATAGAAGACCAGTTCTTAAAGACTTTAGCCGTATCCTTATTCTATTCCTCCTCTGTTCCTCTGGTGATGTAGAGGTTAATCCAGGCACTGTAGCCCCCACTATCACTCCTACCCCCCAGGCGCTATCATTTGTTGACTTCTGTAACCGTAAAAGCCTTGGTTTCTTGCATGTTAACATCAGAAGCCTCCTCCCCAAGTTTGAGTTATTCACTGCGTTAGCACACTCTGCCAACCCTGATGTTCTAGCAGTGTCTGAATCTTGTCTTAGGAAGGCCACCAAAAATTCAGAAATGTCCATCCCCAACTACAACATTTTCCGTCTAGATCTACCAAAGGGGGCGGAGTTGCAATCTACTGTAGAGCTCTATCATACTATCCAGGTCTGTGCCCAAACAGTTTGAGCTTCTACTTCTAAAAATCCACCTTTCCAGAAATAAGTCTCTCACTGTTGCCGCTTGCTACAGACCCCCCTCAACCCCCAGTTGTGCCCTGGACACCATATATGAATTGCTTGCCCCCCATCTATCCTCAGAGTTCGTACTGCTTGGTGACCTAAACTGGGATATGGTTAACAGCCTGGCCATCCTACAATCTAAACTAGATGCCCTCAATCACATACAAATTATCAAGGAACCTACCAGGTACAACCCTAAATCCGTAAACATGGGCACCCTCATAGATATCATCCTGACTAATTTACCCTCTAAATATACCTCCGCTGTCTTCAACCAGGATCTCAGCAATCACTGCCTCATTGCCTGTGTCCGTAATGGGTCCGCGGTCAAACGACCACCCCTCATCACTGTCAAACGCTCCCTAAAACACTTCAGTGAGCAGGCCTTTCTAATTGACCTGGCACGGGTATCCTGGATGGATATTGACCTCATTCCGTCAGTAGAGGATGCCTGGATGTTCTTCAAAAGTGCTTTCCTCTCCATCTTAAATAAGCATGCCCCATTCAAAAAATTCAGAACTAAGAACAGATATAGCCTCTGGTTCACCCCAGACTTGACTGCCCTTGACCAGCACAAAAACATCCTGTGGCATACTGCATTAGCATTGAACAGACCCCGCGATATGCAACTTTTCAGGGAAGTCAAGAACCAATATACACAATCAGTTAGGAAAGCAAAGGCTCGCTTTTACAAACAGAAATGTGCATCCTGTAGCACTAACTCCAAGGAGGGGGAATAATAGCACCTCAACCCAGCTACCAACTGCATTAAGGCTAGGAAACACTGTCACCACTGATAAATCTACGATAATCGAGAATTTCAATAAGCATTTTGCTACGGCTGGTCATGCTTTCCACCTGGCTACCCCTACCCCGGCCACCAGTTCTGCACCCTCCGCTGCAACTTGCCCATGCCCCCCGCTTCTCCTTCACCCAAATTCAGATAGCTGATGTCCTGAAAGAGCTGCTAAATCTGGACCCCTACAAATCAACTGGGCTAGACAACCTGGACCCTTTCTTTCTAAAATTAGCCGCCGAAATTGTCGCAACCCATATTACTAGCCTGTTCAACCTCTCTTTCGTATCGTCTGAGATCCCCAGAGATTGGAAAGCTGCCGCAGTCATCCCCCTCTTGAAAGGGGGTGACACTCTAGATCCAAACTGTTACAGACCTATATCCACCCTGCCCTGCCTTTTGAAAGTATTTGAAAGCCAAGTTAACAAACAGATCACCGACCATTTCGAATCCCACCGTACCTTCTCCGCTATGCAATCTGGTTTCCGAGCTGGTCATGGGTGCACCTCAGCCACGCTCAAGGTCCTAAACGATAAAATAACCGCGATTGATAAAAGACAGTACTGTGCAGCCGTCTTCATTGACCTGGCCGAGGCTTTCGACTCGGTCAATCACCGCATTCTTATTGGCAGACTAAATAGCCTTGGTTTCTCAAATGACTGCCTCGCCTGGTTCACCAACTACTTTTCAGATAGAGTTCAATGTGTCAAATCGGAGGGCCTGTTGTCTGGACCTCTGGCAGTCTCTATGCGAGTGCCACAGAGTTCAATTCTCAGGCCGACTCTATTCTCTGTGTATATCAATGATGTCGCTCTTGCTGCTGGTGTTCTCAGATCCACCTCTACGCAGACAACACCATTTTGTATACATCTGGCCCTTCATTGGACACTGTGTTAACAAACCTCCAAACGAGCTTCAATGCCATACAACACTCCTTCCGTGGCCTCCAACTGCTCTTAAATGCTAGTAAAACTAAATGCATGCTCTTCAATCAAACGCTGCTGGCACCCGCCTGCCCGACTAGAATCACTACTCTCGGCGAGTCTGACTTAGAATATGTGGACAACTACAAATACCTAGGTGTCTGGTTAGACCGTAAACTCTCCTTCCAGACTTAAGCATCTCCAATCCAAAGTTAAATATAGAATCGGCTTCCTATTTCGCAACAAAGCCTCCTTCACTCATGCTGCTAAACATGCCCTCGTAAAACTGACTATCCTACCGATCCTTGACTTCGGCGATGACATTTACAAAATAGCTTCCAACACTCTACTCAGCAAATTGGATATAGTATATCACAGTGCCATCCGTTTTGTCACCAAAGCCCCATATACTACCCACCATTGTGACCTGTACTCTCTTGTTGGCTGGCCCTCACTACATATTCGTCGCCAAACCCACTGGCTCCAGGTCATCTATAAATCACTTCTAGGCAAATCCCCGCCTTATCTTAGATTATTGGTCACCATAGCAACACCCACCCGTAGTATGCGTTCCAGCAGGTATATGTCACTGGTCATCCCCAAAGCCAACACCTCCTTTGGCCACCATTCCTTCCAGTTCTCTGCTACAAATGACTGGAACGAACTGCAAAAAATCTCTGAAGCTGGAGACACTTATCTCCCTCACTAACTTTAAGCATCAGTTGTCAGAGCAGCTTACCGATCACTGCACCTGTACACAGCCCATCTGTAATTAGCCCACCCAACTACCTCATCCCCATATTGTTATTTACATTGTTATTTATTTTCCTCATTTGCACCCCAGTATCTCTATTTGCACATCATCTTCTGCACATCTATCACTCCAGTGTTAATACTAAATTGTAATTATTTTGCACTATGGCCTATTTATTGCCTTACCTCCATAACTTACTACATTTGCACACACTGTATATAGATTTTCTATTATGTTATTGACTGTATGTTTTGTTTTATCCCATATGTAACTCTGTGTTGTTGTTGTTTTTATCGCACTGCTTTGCTTTATCTTGGCCAGGTCGCCGTTGTAAATGAGAACTTGTTCTCAACTGGCTTACCTGGTTAAATAAAGGTGAAATAAAATAAAATAAAAAATAAATAAGGGAGTACAGGGTTTACCTTTGCAAAGGGCACAATCATATGGGTCAACATGGTAGTAATGACCATTCGTTGTCTTGGAAAAACTATTGCTACACCATAAGCATTTATATCCTCTATAGAAACATACGAACGGACAGGGAAGTCTCCCTTCTGGTAGGTCATGGTTAGGGGAGGAGGAGAAAGGCATTAAAGCCTTTGTCAACATGTTCTGATTCATCAGGTATGTATGTGCAGCACTGAGTTCCAATGACAGCACATGTACCTCCCTAGGCAGCCAAAAGGTAGTCCAGAGTGACACGATTCTGCATAGCCACAGTTCTGATTGCTACCATTTCAGAGTTGAGACTAGTAAGGCCTTCCGCAGTTTCATTAGCCAGTTGTTCCATGGAGGCTGCCATATTTATAGATTCTCTGGCCGATTTTGCCACCCCATACCCTGGAAATGCAATTGCAAAGAACCTCAGCCTCAGTAATAGCTCTCTTGCTTCTAGGAGCAAATGGGGAAGTTTTTAACCATCTCATGTGGGGAATTACATACCCAATATAACAAGATCCTGTCCATTGTTGTGGTAACCACAGATGAACCAGGTGCCATTTATTGCACCAATACGCTGCGTAAAGTTATTACTATAATAGGAATATGGCTGTGTCATGTTAATGATGTACTTACACATGCTGTGTCCCATAAAATAATCAGACTGTCTCTCCCTTAACATGCACAATGCTCCTATACGGGGGTTGGTCATTATTAACGTAGGAGGGTTACAGGAGCTATTGAAAACTGGGAAATAACTATTGTTAAATGTCATAGCTGTATTCTCTAACTTGCCGTTTTTGAAAATTACATCAGCATATGCACAGACCAAGTCCAAATATAGGTCAATCTTTCCACCTTTTGTCTGTTTCAGCCATTCACTCATCCAGTCACACATATCCAAATAATCTACCCTACCAAATGGTACAACAACCAAAGGTATTCCCCCTTTTGTAGTGAAAGGAATGTGTGTGCAGGAAGACTGATTTACGCTTTGGCATATTTTAAAGAAAGGGACAAAAAGTTATTTATGCAATAATGTCCATCTTGATGCAGGTGAGCATCAATGTCTCTTCTTCTGTGGTGCTTGCTCTCTCTCGTGAACTGTTTTGGATTGGTGGAGAAAAAGCTGTATCAGCGTAAGTGAAAAACGAGTGTGTAGCTGTGGGGATGGGTACATAATCGCCTTCTTCTGAGCTCCCTTCCCTGGGGAGCCCACAATTTCCCACCGGAGGAGTGGCTAAGACTCCAGTAATATAAACAGGGCCAGGCATGATACCAGGCACAGAATTACTGCAGTGCCTTTACCGTCTTCCAGCAGCAGTCGTCTCGGGTTCCTCCAGCTCTGGGACTTTCTTGCAGTGCGAGACATGGATCCAAGCATTTTGGCCCTGGTACTTCACTGCAGTAGGTGGTCAGGAGGATCTGGAACGGTCCCTTCCACCTGGTGTCCAAGGGCCCGTCTCAAACGTGCTGCTTGATCAAGACCCAGTCACCCGGTTCCAAGGAATGGTGTGGCTGGTCTCCTGGAGGGATCTGGGCTGCTACTACCTGTAGTTTGAATAATTTAGAGAAGGTGAACCTTCACCCAAGTCTGAGGTCCTGAGTGCTCTGGAGCAGGTTTTCATCAAGGATATCTCTGTACTTTATGCCATTAATCTTTCCCTCGATCCTGACTAGTTTCCAAGTCCCTGCTGCTGAAAAACATCCCCACAGCATGATGCTGCCACCACCATGCTTCACTGTAGGGATGGTATTGGCCAGGTGATGAGCGGTGCCTGGCCAAAGAGTTCAATCTTGGTTTCGTCAGACCAGAGAATCTTGTTTCTCATGGTCTGAGAGTCCTTTAGGTGCCTATAGGCAAACTCCAAACGGGCTGTTATGTGCCTTTTACTGAGGAGTGGCTTCCGTCTGGCCACTCTACCATAAAGGCCTGATTGGTGGAGTGCTGCAGAGATTGTTGTCCTTCTGGAAGGTTCTCCCATCTCCACAGAGGAAATGTGGAGCTCTGTCAGTGACCTTTGGGTTCTTGGTCACCTCCCTGACCAAGGCCCTTCTCCCCCGATTGCTCAGTTTGGCCAGGCGGCCAGCTCTAGCAAGAGTCTTGGTGGTTCCAAACTTCTTCCATTTTATGAATGATGGAGGCCACTGTGTTATTGGGGACCTTCAATGCTGTAGAAATGTTTTGGTACCCTTCCCCTGATCTGTGCCTCGACACAATCCTGTCTCGGAGCTCTATGGACAATTCCTTTGACTTGGTTTTTGCTCTGACATGCACTGTCAACTGTGGGACCTTATATAGACCGGTGTGTGCCTTTCCAAATCATGTCTAATCAATTGAATGTACCACAGGTGAACTCCAATCAAGTTGTAGAAACATCTCAAGGATGATCAATGGAAACAGGATGCACCTGAGCTCAATTTCGAGTCATAGCAAAGAGTCTGAATACTTATGTAAATAAGGTATTTCTGTTTTGTACATTTTTTAAATTAGCAAACATTTATAAAAACCTGTTTTCTCTTTGTCATTATGGGGTATAGTGTGTAGATTGATGAGGATAAAAAAAAAAAAAAATAGAACAAGGCTGTAACGTAGCAAAATGTGGAAAAAGTGAAGGGATCTGAATACTTTCCGAATGCACTCTATTTCATTTTCATGTAGGAGACATATGTACAAAATCAATCTGAATATTTACAAATGGGCCCCATGGGGTTTGTAAGGTTGATCGAGTGGTTGGCACAGGTTTTCCAGTATTATGTTTTTGGCATATTAAACAGTTTGCACAAATTTGTGTTGCTAATGATGAACATTTTGGTGCGAACCATTCTTGATTGCATAATCTTACCATCCCTGTTTTGGACACGAGTAATTCCATGAAACATGCGTCCAAGATAGGTGTGGTGGCGCAACCAGGCGGCCGCTCTGGTGATGCCAGAGACCATCATCATGTAGTTTGCAACCCGCCTCCATCCACCACCACTGTACCTTTTCAGGGGTGTCAGATTGCATGTGTGCAACGTCATCAAGAGTGGGCAGCTCAGGTCAAGAGTGGGCAGCTCAGGAGGAGAGTTACAGACCATCTGGGCAGGGAAACCCTCAGAGGAAATCAGGGCAGCAGCTTTGGCCGCTGCATCCACACATGCGTTACCTAATGAAAAAACATCCTGACCAGATGTGTGAGCTTTACATTTGATTATAGCTAGTTCTCTGGGTAACTGAATGCTTTCTAGTAATTGCATAATACACTGTGCGTTTGCTAATTTTGACCCTGAACTGGTAAGGAAACCTCTCTCCTTCCAAATCATACCAAAATCTTTACAGACTCCCCAAGCATTGCAGGAGTCAGTATTAATGTTTGTAATTTTGTCTTGGGAGTGAGTACAGGCTTTAGTGAGAGTAACTAGCTTAGCAACTTGTGCAGAGCAGTGTTCACCTAAGGGTTCAGTTTCAATTATACCAAAATCAGTGCAAACAGCATAGCCAGAGAAACGTTTGCCATCTACTACAGTTACAGAGCCGTCTGTATACAACACTAAGTCTGCATTATGGATTTCAGCCTCTTTTAAATCCTGTCGTAGCAGACTTACTACACTTAAGGCTAACTCATGTGGGTTACCCTCACCCGTCGGTAGTAACGTGGCGGGTTTCAGAGAGGAGCATCGTTTAATGACAATATCGCTGTACATGAGATTGATTTCCCAGGTTGTATTCTAGCAGAAGTTACCAGTTGCGTCTTATGTCTGGTGATGAGAGCGTCGACAGCGTGGGGAACGAGCACCGTTAAAGGGTTACCTATCACCAATGCAGCCGAGGCTTTCACTGCAAAGGATGCTACTACACAGGCTTTTAAACAGCCTGGTAGAGCCATCGCAACTGGGTCCAACTTGTGAGAGTAGTATGCCATGGGGCGATTCCTACCACCATGATCCTAAACTAACACTGCTTTTGCAAAACCCTTCTGCTCATGACAGTATAACAACAATGGTTTGCTGTAGTCTGGGATCCCTATTGGAACAAGATCACTGGCTTGCCATAAGATCCTCTGTTGCTGGGGGAGAATAGTCAGGGGGTGCTGTGGGGGGGGGGGGGGGAGTTGACAGCCTGATACATTTTTGGCACAGAGTCTTTCTTTTTCTGTAGGTTTAGTTCCTGTCTGAGTTCCTCTTCCCTACGCTTACGTTTATTTTCTTCACATTTTGCACTGAATATATCTACTAATAAGTAGTCCAGAGATGTGAAGCCTTTCAAATCTGAGTTGTGTTTCTCTAAGGCTTTATATCTCCCTCTCTTACAGACCCTTCAGCTGGCCATGCAGGACATTTTTTATGCATGCGCTTGGACCACCGTATTACATCTATACTGGGGTTTCCTAACGCAGCCTGTATTTTTCCCACTGGGGTGTCGGGTGGTATCCTGGAGGAACAATTTTTATTTCCCATTATTCCTAACTATCAAGTATAGGAATGGATTATCAGTCCATATGGGAATATTACTATTGAATACAGTTATTCACTTTCTTTCAGAACATATACATTATTCCCTTTGTTTTACCCATTCTAACTCTCTGCTATCAGCCTACTTACTATAACCTTCAAATGTCATAATCCAGAATCAATTTCCTTAGATTCCAATGTAGCAGCCAATAAACGTTATGCTTCCTAACCCTGGAACAAATGTCCTTATGTTCCAATAATCCAGAATCAATTTCCTTAGATTCCAATTCAGGAGTCAATTGACCTTAGGCTTCCTACCTAATGAACAAGTTAATTAATATACAGTGGCTTGCGAAAGTATTCACTCCCCTTGGCATTTTTCCTATTTTGTTGCCTTACAACCTGGAATTAAAATTGATTTTGGGGGGGTTTGTTTCATTTGATTTACACAACATGCCTACCACTTTGAAGATGCAAAATATTTTTTCTTGTGAAACAAACAAGAAATAAGACAAAAGAACAGAAAACTTGAGCATGCATAACTATTCACCCCCCCCAAAGTCAATACTTTGTAGAGCCACCTTTTGCAGCAATTACAGCTGCAAGTCTCTTGGGGTATGTCTCTATAAGCTTGGCACATCTAGCCACTGGGATTTTTGCCCATTCTTCAAGGCAAAACTGCTCCAGCTCCTTCAAGTTGGATAGGTTCCGCTGGTGTATAGCAATCTTTAAGTCATACCACAGATTCTCAATTGGATTGAGGTCTGGGTTTTGATTAGGCCATTCCAAGACATTTAAATGTTTCCCCTTAAACCACTAGAGTGTTGCATTAGCAGTATGCTTAGGGTCATTGTCCTGCTGGAAGGTGAACCTCCGTCCCAGTCACTAATCTCTGGAAGACTGAAACAAGTTTCACTCAAGAATTTCCCTGTATTTAGCACCATCCATCATTCCTTCAATTCTGACCTGTTTCCCAGTCCCTGCCGATGAAAAACATCCCCACAGCATGATGCTGCCACCACCATGCTTCACTGTGGGGATGTTGTTCTCGGGGTGATGAGAGGTGTTGAGTTTGCGCCAGACATAGTGTTTTCCTTGATGGCCAAAAAGCTCAATGTTAGTCTCATCTGACCAGAGTGCCTTCTTCCATATGTTTGGGGAGTCTCCCACATGCCTTTTGGTGAACACCAAATGTGCTTGCTTATTTTTTTCTTTAAGCAATGGCTTTTTTCTGGCCACTCCTCCGTAAAGCCAAGCTCTGTGGAGTGTACGGCTTAAAGCAGTCCTATGGACAAATACTCCAATCTCTGCTGTGGAGCTTTACAGCTCCTTCAGGGTTATCTTTGGTCTCTTTGTTGCCTCTCTGATTAATGCCCTCCTTGCCTGGTCAGTGAGTTTTGGTGGGCGGCCCTCTCTTGGCAGGTTTGTTGTGGTGCCATTTTCTTTCCATTTTTTAATAATGGATTTAATGGTGCTCTGTGGGATGTTCAAAGTTTCTGATATTTTTTTAATACCCAACCCTGATCTGTACTTCTCCACAACTTTGTTCCTGACCTGTTTGGAGAGCTCCTTGCTCTTCATGGTGCCGCTTGCTTGGTGGTGCCCCTTGCTTAATGGTGTTGCAGACTCTGGGGCCTTTCAGAACAGGTGTATATATAATGAGATCATGTGACACTTAGATTGCACACAGATGGACTTAATTTAACTAATTATGTGACTTCTGAAGGTAATTGGTTGCACCAGATCTTATTTAGGGGCTTCATAGCAAAGGGGGTGAATACATATGCACGCACCACTTTTCCGTTATTTATTAGGTTACAGCCTTATTCTAAAATTGAATAAATAAGATATTTTCCTCAGCAATTTACACACAATACCCCATAATGACAAAAAGCGAATACAGTTTTTTAGAAAATGTTGCCAATTTGTTACAAATAAAAAACTGAAATTCCTTTGCTATGAGACTTTTTGCTATCAGCTCAGGTGCATCCTGTTACCCTAGCGATGTCCACCTGTGGTAAATTCAATTGATTGGACATGATTTGCAAAGACACACACCTGTCTATATAAGGTCCCACAGTTGACAGGGCATGTCAAAGCAAAAACCAAGCCATGAGGTCGAAGGAATTGTCCGTTTAGCTCCGAGACAGGATTGTGTCGAGGCGCAGATCTGGGGAAAGGTGCCAAAAAATGTCTGCAGCATTGAAGGTCCCCAAGAACACAGTGGCTTCCATCATTCTTAAATGGAAGAAGTTTGGAACCACTCTTCCTAGAGCTGGCCGTCAGGCCAAACTGAGCAATCGGGAGAGAAGGGCCTTGGTCAGGGAGGTGACCAAGAACCCGATGGTCACTCTGACAGAGCTATAGATGTGGAGATGGGAGAACCATCCAGAAGCACAACCATCTCTGCAGCACTCCACCAATCAGGCCATTATGGCAGTGGCCAGACAGAAGCCACTCCTCAGTAAAAGGCACGACAGCCCACTTGGAGTTTGCCTAAAAGGCACCTAAAGTACTCTCAGACCATGAGAAACAAGATTCTCTGGTCTGATGAAACCAAGATTGAACTCTTTGGCCTGAATGCCAAGCGTCACTTCTGGAGGAAACCTGGCACCATCCCTACGGTGAAGCATGGTGGTGGCAGCATCATGCTGTGGGGATGTTTTTCAGCGGCAGGGACTGGGAGACTAGTCAGGGTCGAGGAAAAGATTCACAGAGCAAAGTACAGAGAGATCCTTGATGAAAACCTGCTCCAGAGCGCTCAGGACCTCAGACTGGTGCGAAGGTTCACCTTCCAACAGGACAACGACCCTAAACACACAGCCCAGACTAGAAATCACTGGCCAATTTAAGAAGTGGAACACTAGCCACTTTAATCATGTTTACATATCTTGCATTACTCATCTCATATGTATATCCTGTATTCTATACTATTCTACTGTATCTTAGTCCATGCCGCTCTGACATCGCTCGTCCATATATGTATAAATTCTTAATTCATTCCTTACTTAGATTTGTGTGTATGGGGTATATGTTGTGAAATGGTTAGATATTACTTGTTAGATATTACTGCACTGTTGGAGCTAGAAGCACAAGCATTTCGCTACACCCGCAATAACATCTGCTAAAACACGTGTATGTGACCAATAACATTTGATTTGAGTTGAAGACAACGCAGGAGTGGCTTCGGGACAGGTCTCTGAATGTCCTTGAGTGGCCCAGCCAGAGCCCGAACATTAACCCGATCGAACATCTCTGTAGAGACCTGAAAATAGCTGTGCAGCGACGCTCCCCATCCAACCTGACAGAGCTTGAGAGGATCTGCAGAGAAGAATGGGAGAAACTCCCCAAATACAGGTGTGCCAAGCTTGTAGCGTCATACCCAAGAAGATTTGAGGCTGTAATCGCTGCCAAAGGTGCTTCAACAAAAATGAGGAATAAGCAAATGCTTTGATTTCTTGTCAAACTCCCTAGAGTCTATTGACGCACCCCATCAAATCTGTCAGTTTAAGCAAGAGATATGTTATTTTGCATGGGCTGTGTCTCAATCCACCGCATCTGCCTCTGTCACCCTTCCGCATCTGCTTCTCAGTCAAGGAGAAGTCCCGAACAATTGGTCTTCTCAAGGACTCGTCTGAAGTCGGTAACGCTCTCCGGACCATTTGGGCTGCAAATTAATATGACTCTCACGAACACAATGGTGTTCTCCGTTTTGCTCTACAACCCCCACAAATGTCACGGGACTCGTCTAAATGTAACCCATACAAATGAATGGAAGTATGGAGGTAGTTTTGTGCCAACAAAATTAAGGGGTTAAATATGTGTACAAAAATATATATAGTGTATATATAGTTCATGAGCTTTCTTATATCTTCATAGACTCTCACGACACTCTCACAAACCTTTTTCCTTTGTCATTATGGGGTATTGTGTGTAGATTGATGAGAGGAAAAAAACAATTTAATCCATTTTAGAATAAGGCTGTAATGTAACAAAATGTGGAAAAAGTGAAGGGGTCTGAATACTTTCCGAATGCACTGTGATTGCCACGTTTCATACTCCCCTTCCTCAAATCCAGATTTGTCTTGTTATAGTCCAACTTGGATAATAGGTGTAAAGCACACAGTACAGTTGTCTAACAAAATTGTCATTAAGCTTAATTTTTCCTTCACAATTGAACCAGAGGCAAAACTATAATATAAAGCAATCTAAATATAATAAATGTTTCCACAGTCGACTATAAACATGTCCATTATTCCAATTATGTCTATTTATATTATCGCTTAGCCTCAATATAAAATTATCAATCACTTTCAGCGT
Organism: Coregonus clupeaformis; assembly: GCF_020615455.1. Classification (NCBI taxonomy): domain Eukaryota; kingdom Metazoa; phylum Chordata; class Actinopteri; order Salmoniformes; family Salmonidae; genus Coregonus; species Coregonus clupeaformis. Next base: position 35,673,937 of record NC_059225.1, read on the forward strand.
ATTCTCTGTTTTCTTGTTGTTTATTACTTTTGGAAATTGTTTCTTCCTTTATGATCATATAACCAATTTAGATGACTAACCAGGCTAAAGGATAAAAGAAAATTGGATGTAAAAATCCCCCCGTCTCGATCTCTCTCTCTCTGATTGATTCAGAAAAAAAACATGTAAATGAAAACAGAAGACCTCAGAATTAATGAGCAGCCATGTTTCATTTGGAATGATCCTCTTGTATATGCCTTGTTTGTACCGTACTGTGTGTGTGTGTCTGTCTGTCTGTGTGTGCGTGTGTCTGTAATATTTCCTGATAATTCCTGTGTGGTAATTCCTGAGGACTCTATGTCCGCTATGTCTATGTGAGACAGGATCCCTCTCCGTTCAGGTTTTGTCATCGGTTAATTGGGCCTCTCAGAGTGATCTCCCAAACACTTATTCACTTCCTTTCTCCACTTATTTCAGGGGGTGTTGATTCTGGAACCACAGGAAGGTCAAATCCCAATCCCACAGGGCTTTTGTGTGGATGACTCCACCTGCGTTGTTGGCTCCGGTTGGTAAATGTATTTTTGTTCCAGCTTCTCTTACAATTAGAATGAGAGGCCTTTTTTGTTTCCCTGCAACATGGTGGCCAGAATCACTCCAATTTGTTCAAGCAAACAGTGCACAGTTGCTGGGGATGCTTTGGGAGGAAGGAGGAAGGAGGAAGGAGGGAGGAGGGAGGAGACGGAGGGGAAGGTAGATGAGGGGATAAGGGGGGTGACATGCTCTTTGCCAAGCAGGCAACCATGAGGACCATCCCTCTGTGAGATTAAATGCAACAGACCTCTGCAGCGTTTTTCAGCCTGATCACTGGAGCATGTGAACACACACACATCTTTTCCCCACGGGAGAAGACACTGTAATGACAAAGCCAACGCCTATGCTTCTTTCTCACTGTCTCTCTTCACTCTCTCTTTTTCTTTCTCTCTCTCGTATGTAGGCGCACGCACGCACACACACTCACACACATAGCCACCTCTGAAATTATTGGCACTCTTGATAAAGATGAGCAAAAAATACAATAAATTAAACAATACAAATACTGAGCTAGATTGTATGCTCCAAAAAAAAAGGGAAATTATATTAGCAAATTAGCAAATTAGCAAATTTACCCTTTGCTAAGCCCCGCCCCAGAATTTTGGGCAACCAATCACAGCGCTCTAATGGATAGTAACTGTCATCGAGTCCGACACCTCGGACAAATCGCATGAAAGCCAGTGATGGCAATGGCAAAACTGAATTACAACTCCCATCTGCTGTCTACATCAGGATACGATTTGAGAACACTAGTTAGCTCCAAATGTGGTTATAGCTTTGACTGCATGCTGACAGTGAATTCAGAGCCATTCAATGGCTAGCTACACTACAAACATAATTTTACCACGTTCCCATGAAGCAATTGTAACGACAGTCCACCAAAACTTACCCAAGAGTTTCCTGATTAGCAAGGGAGAGTCTGTGTTTAATTTAATTGTGTATTAGAAACACAGTTGGAAATCATTGTGAGGGGATTTCGCCAGTGGTGTTACGATCCGGCACTGTTGGTCCTGCCCCGCTTGTTTCCCTTTTCCTTTTTTCCCCTGTGTGTGTTGTCTGTGTCTGTCTCCCCCTGCTGTGCAGCCCAGGCAGAGGATCTAGGTCAGGGGGCGTGGCCATTCTCTCTCATGCTCAGTTACCTCCAGCTGCGGCTCATTGTCACCAATCAACCAGCAGTCATCTACCCGGGCTGGACACCTCTCCAGCGCCAGTTCGTTCCTACACTACCTGTGGTAACTTGGCCCCGTACAGCAATCTCAGTCTAGTTGTTACTATCTCAGCATTATAGTTGTTTCTGCCACGTTTTGTAACCTGTCTCTCCTTCGACCAGATCCCGTCTGTTCCTGCTGCCTGCCTACCTGCCATTCCCACGCCGCAACCTGCTCATCTGTTGTCTGTTATCCTCGTCCTCCAGCTCTCCGGACTACTGGCTCTCCCCCCCACTCAGCTCCTACCCCGGTCTGAAGCTATTCCACCCTGAACTGTTTCTCTCTGCCAATTCACGCTGAATAAACGACATCCTAATTCACCCTCTGTTGTCCGTGTGTCCGTCTCTGCACCTGAGTCCCCACCAAGCCTAATAGAACGAACTGGCCAAACATGGACTCAGCAGAGATGCCACATGAAACAACGGGTGATGGCGTACAACGCGCCCTCCATTCACAGGGAATGTTATTGGGACAACACGACCAACTCATCCGGACTCTTGTGGATAACAACCAGCAGTTGTTGGATCAAGTATCTCATCTCACCTCTCAGGTAGCTAACCTGGTAACACTCACTACCCTTCCTCCCTCTGCTTCTCCTCCGCCTGTTCTTCCTACAGTGGCTCCAGGCTCGGCTTCCGCTCCTGCCCTTCGGGAACCCCCTACAACCTCACCCGAACCTTTCACCGGGGACCTGAACAAATGCCGTGGTTTCCTGCTTCAGTGCCGCTTGGTGTTCCAACAGAAGCCCCTGTCTTTCTCCACGGAATCCTCAAAGGTACATTACGCACTGGGGTTAATGAGGGGCAAAGCTTTGATTTGGGCAGAAGCGGCTTGTTCTACTCAGCAGATTGCCAGCCTGTCGTTTGACGATTTTTCCTCTCAATTGAAAGTTGTGTTTGATCACCCGGACCATGCCGGGACCGCCACAAAGAGACTATTGAAGCTACGACAGGGCACGGGTAGCGTGGCTGAATACGCCATTGATTTTTGGACCTTGGCAGCCGATTCCAAGTGGAATGACGAAGCTCTTCAGGGAGCGTTTGTTAACGGTCTAAGTGACACGATTAAGAATGAACTAGCTGTTCGTGATGAGCCTGCTAACCTTCATGTTCTCGTTTCCCTTGCTACACGAATAGACAACAGGCTACGGGAGAGGAGACAGGAGAGGGGCGGTCGAGTCCACACCGCAGCGGATCCCTCCACGGAACTAGACGAGCCCATGCAGCTGGGTCGTGCTCGTCTGTCCCCTGCCGAAAAGGAACGGCGCATGCGGGCTGGTGAGTGCATGTACTGTGGGGACCGCACTCATTTCCTGGTTAACTGTCCGGTTCGCCCAAAAGACCAAGCTCGCAGGTAAAAGTGGGCATACTTGCGAGTGCTACACCTGACTCAATGCCCACAGCACCCCGTCTAGTTATCCCAGCTACTGTCCAGTTCAGGAATCTATCTCTCCCACTAGCTGCTCTCATCGACTCTGGTGCTGAGGATAGTTTCCTTGACGTTAACCTGGTCACTCAGGCTGAGATCCCTGTTAAGCCCCTGCCTAAGCCTATAACAGTAACCGCTATTGACGGCCATCAGTTTGCCAACATCACCCATCAAACGGTCCCCGTTTCTCTCATGCTGTCCGGCAATCACAAGGAAACCATCCAGTTTAAAGTAGTCTCCTCCTCGGCCTCCCCCTTATCCTCGGTTTCCCTTGGCTTAGCATTCACAACCCCCATATTGACTGGCAAAACCACAAAATACACAGTTGGAGCACTCACTGCCATTCTGTTTGCCTTGGGTCGGCTATTCCGCCCTCGGTAGGTTCCCCTGCTTCCCCTGTCAAAACCCCAGACCTCTCTTCAGTCCCTGAGGAGTACCTGGACCTGGCCGAGGTATTCAGTAAATCCAAGGCACTTTCATTACCACCTCATAGGCCATACGATTGCGCTATTGAGTTACTGCCTGGAGCTCCTTTGCCGTCCAGTCGGCTTTTCAATCTGTCCCGTCCTGAGAGAGAAGCTATGGAAACCTACATAGGCGACTCCCTAGCCTCTGGCATCATTCGTCCCTCATCTTCCGCTGTTGGTGCTGGGTTCTTTTTTGTAGAGAAGAAGGACAAAACATTACGCCCCTGCATTGACTACAGAGGACTTAATAACATCACAGTCAGAAATACGTACCCCCTGCCTCTCATCAACTCAGCATTTGAACCCCTTCATGGTGCCACCGTGTTTACCAAACTCGACCTACGTAACGCTTACCACCTCGTTAGGATCAGGCCGGGAGACGAATGGAAGACTGGGTTCAATACCCCTCTCGGACACTTTGAATACCTAGTCATGCCATTCGGTCTCACTAACGCCCCAGCAGTGTTTCAGGCCATGATTAACGATGTGTTGAGGGATTTTCTACACCGTTTTGTGTTTGTCTATTTGGATGACATTCTAATATTCTCTAAGTCACAGGATGAACACGTCTCCCACGTCCGTCTGGTTCTCCAACGCCTCATGGAAAATAAACTGTATGTGAAAGCAGAAAAATGTGAGTTCCACCGGCAGTCCGTCCCCTTTTTGGGCTTTATTATCGAGCGGGGACAAGTGTCACCAGACCCTGACAAGATCAGAGCGGTTGTGGAGTGGCCCACACCCACGTCTCGGAAGCAGCTACAACGCTTCCTGGGCTTCGCCAACTTCTACCGCCGCTTCATCAGGGGTTTCAGCCGAGTGGTTGCCCCCTGACCAAGCTCACCTCCCCTAAGGTGCCATTCCTGTGGACGCCTGAGGCCGAGTCAGCTGTGAGTACATTGAAGGAACTGTTCACCACCTCACCTGTTCTTATTCATCCAGACACTAGTTTGCAGTTTATTGTGGAAGTGGACGCCTCTGATTCGGGGGTGGGGGCAGTCCTGTCACAACGTTCCCCCACGGACCAGAAGCTCCATCCTGTGGCCTTTTTCTCCAGGAGATTGACCCCTGCTGAGAAGAACTACGACGTGGGTAACCGGGAGTTGCTTGCTGTCAAGTTGGCGTTGGAGGAGTGGAGGCACTGGCTAGACGGAGCAGAGCAACCCTTCATAGTCTGGACAGACCACAAGAACCTGGCTTACATCCAGTCATCCAAGAGGCTGAACTCCCGTCAGGCCAGATGGGCTCTGTTCTTCAGCAGGTTCAAGTTTATTTTAACATATCGTCCTGGTACACGTAATGTCAAGCCTGATGCTCTCTCTCGCCAGTTTACAGACAATGAAGACTTCAGCAATCCTGAACCTGTTCTGCCCGCTTCCTGTTTGGTGGCGGCTGTTCACTGGGAAATCGAGTCCCTCGTCCGATCGGCACAAGAGTTGGAACCTGGACCGGCCGATGGCCCCCCCGACCTTCTCTATGTTCCCGCAGCCGTGCGGCCGCAAGTGCTCAACTGGATCCACACCTCACGATTCTCCTGCCACCCTGGTATGAACCGTACACTGTCGCTACTTAAGAGGCACTTTTGGTGGCCATCCGCCGAGGCAGACGTCCGGGAGTACGTGGCGGCCTGTTCCATCTGTGCCCAAAACAAGGCGTCCCACAGGGCTCCTTCGGGCCTGCTGCGGCCTCTCCCAGTCCCGAGTCGTCCTTGGTCTCACGTGGGCTTGGACTTCGTCACTGGACTTCCTATGTCTGAGGGTAATGACACCATACTCACCATCGTGGACAGATTCTCTAAATCTGCCCATTTTGTTGCATTACCAAAATTACCATCTGCCAGTGAGACAGCCGACCTTTTTGTCCTACATGTATTCCGTCCCCATGGAATACCTGTGGACATAGTGTCCGATAGAGGCCCACAGTTCATTTCTCGGGTATGGAAGGAGTTTTGTTCTGCTCTGGGTGCCTCTGTCAGTCTCTCATCAGGTTTTCATCCCCAGTCCAATGGCCAGACTGAGAGGACCAATCAGGACCTGGAGGCTGCTCTACGCTGTGTGACATCCCAGAACCCGTCCACCTGGGCCAAACATCTCCCGTGGGTCGAATATGCCCACAATTCCCTCACCTCCTCTGCCACCGGCCTCTCACCATTTGAGGCGGCTTTGGGGTACCAACCGCCATTGTTCCCGTCTCAGGAAAGGGAGTTAGCCATCCCGTCAGTTCAGGATAACCTTCGTCGCTGCCGCAAGGTGTGGGTGGACACCCGTGAGGCCCTTCTACGGACAGCAGAGCGGAACAAGAGAGTGGCGGACAGGCACAGGGTAGTCGCTCCCCAGTTCCAGCCTGGTCAGCGAGTCTGGCTCTCCTCCAGCAACATCCCCCTGCGCACTGACTCCCGTAAGCTGTCGCCCCGGTATTTGGGTCCTTTCAAGATCGATTCCATCATCAACCCTTCGGCTGTTCGGTTGAAGCTTCCCCAGGCCATGAGAGTCCATCCTACATTTCACGTGTCCCAGCTGAAGCTGGTCTCCTCCAGCCCTTTGTGTCCGCCTGTGGATCCCCCTCCGCCACCGCGTATTGTGACGACCATCCAGCCTACACGGTGCGGAGACTGCTGGACGTCCGGAGGCGTGGTAGAGGGCTTCAGTACCTGGTGGACTGGGAGGGATACGGTCCCGAGGAGAGGTCCTGGATTCCCCGACGATTTATACTGGATCCTCAGCTGGTGGCGGATTTCCATAGGGACCACCCTGACAAGCCGGGTGGGTCGCCGGGTGGCGCCCGTTGAGGGGGGGGGGTACTGTTACGATCCGGCACTGTTGGTCCTGCCCCGCTTGTTTCCCTTTTCCTTTTTTCCCCTGTGTGTGTTGTCTGTGTCTGTCTCCCCCTGCTGTGCAGCCCAGGCAGAGGATCTAGGTCAGGGGGGCGTGGCCATTCTCTCTCATGCTCAGTTACCTCCAGCTGCGGCTCATTGTCACCAATCAACCAGCAGTCATCTACCCGGGCTGGACACCTCTCCAGCGCCAGTTCGTTCCTACACTACCTGTGGTAACTTGGCCCCGTACAGCAATCTCAGTCTAGTTGTTACTATCTCAGCATTATAGTTGTTTCTGCCACGTTTTGTAACCTGTCTCTCCTTCGACCAGATCCCGTCTGTTCCTGCTGCCTGCCTACCTGCCATTCCCACGCCGCAACCTGCTCATCTGTTGTCTGTTATCCTCGTCCTCCAGCTCTCCGGACTACTGGCTCTCCCCCCCACTCAGCTCCTACCCCGGTCTGAAGCTATTCCACCCTGAACTGTTTCTCTCTGCCAATTCACGCTGAATAAACGACATCCTAATTCACCCTCTGTTGTCCGTGTGTCCGTCTCTGCACCTGAGTCCCCACCAAGCCTAATAAGTGGTTGAATGGGGAATTGGGCTTCCTGGGAAAATGTTGTATGAGGTTGCAACAGTAGCCAAAGGGGGCGGGACTTAGCGAAGGGTCAAAAACACATTTACTTGAAGAACAGTGCAGATGCAAAGTTTGGTAAACAGCACAAACCATCATTCTGTTACCAAACTTTCATCAGCACTGTTCTTCAAGTAAATGTGTTTTTATAAAATGTTCTGTGGACATTGTTAAAAGTAGTCCTTGTGCATAGAGTTGTATGGTTTGTTTGGTATACATTTTAAAGTGAAAAATCTGAGTCTCAGCATCACTCTGTTATCGTGGAATTGCCCAGGTGTCAAAATTATTGGCAACCCTGTTTTCAATACTTTGAGCACCCTCCCCTTGCGAGGATAACAGCACTTAGACTTTTTCTAAAATGTTTTATGAGATTTAAGAACACATTGGGAAGCATCTTAGACCAGTGGTTCCCAACCAGGGGTACTTGGCCTATCCACAGGGGGTACTTGAGAAGACTCATTAGATCATAGGCCTACTGGTAAAATGCACAAGGGGGTACTTTACATTTACATTTAAGTCATTTAGCAGATGCTCTTATCCAGAGCGACTTACAAATTGGTGCATTCAACATAGGTACTTCAGGGGTACTCTGGGCAGAGCAAAATTAAGTTGGTGGTACAGTAACCGAAAAAGGTTGGGAAAAATGTTATTTGTCACATGCGCCGAATACAACAGGTGTAGGTAGACCTTACCATGAAATGCTTACTTACAAGCCCTTAACCAACAATGCAGTTTTAAGAAAATAGAGTTAAGAACATTTTACTAAAACATTTAAAAATAATAAAGTAACACAATAAAATAACAATGATGAGGCTATGTACAGGGGGTACCGGTACCGAGTCAATGTGCGGGGGTACAGGTTAGTCAAGTTAATTTGTACATGTAGGTAGGGGTGAAGTGACTATGCATGGATAATAAACAGTGAGTAGCAGCAGTGTAAAAACAAAGGGGGGGGTCAATGCAAATAGTCTGGGTGGCGATTTGATAAATTGTTCAGCAGTCTTATGGCTTGGGGGTAGAAGCTGTTAAGGAGCCTTTTGGACCATGATAGTTTGTTGGTGATGTGGACACCAAGGAACTTGAAACTCTCGACCAACTCCACTACAGCCCCATCGTGTTCAGCCCTCCTTTTCCTGTAGTCCATGATCATCTCCTTTGTCTTGCTCACGTTGAGGGAGAAGTTGTTTGTGCTGGCATCACACTGCCAGGTCTCTGACCTCATCCCTATAGGCTGTCACATCGTTGTCGGTGATCAGGCCTACCACCGTTGTGTCGTTAGCAAACTTATGATGGTGTTGGAGTCGTGCTTGGCCACGCAGTCGTGGGTGAACAGGGAGTACAGGAGAGGACTAAGCACCACCCCTGAGGGGCCCCCGTGTTGAGGATCAGCGTGGAGATGTGTTGTTGCCTACCCTTACCACCTGGGGACAGCCCGACAGGAAGTCCAGGATCGAGTTGCAGAGGGAGGTGTTTAGTCCCAGGGTCCTTAGCTTAGTGATGAGCTTTTTGGGCACTATGGTGTTGAATTCTGAGCTGTAGACAATGAACAGCATTCTCACATAGGTGTTTGTTTTGTCCAGGTGGGAAAGGGCAGTGTGAAGTGTGATTAAGATTGCGTCATCTGTGGATGTGTTGGGGCGGTATGCGATTGGAGTGGGTCTAGGGTTTCTGGGATGATGGTGTTGATGTGAGCCATGACCAGCCTTTCAAAGCACTTCATCGCTACCGATGTGAGTGCTATGGGGCAGTAGTAATTTAGGCAGGTTGCCTTCGCTTTCTTGGGCACAGGGACTATGGTGGTCTGCTTGAAACATGTAGGTATGACAGATTCTGTCAGGGAGAGGTTGAAAATGTCAGTTAAGACACTTGCCATTTCGTCCGTGCATGCTCTGAGTGCACATCCTGGTAATCCGTCTGGCCCCGCAGACTTGTGAATGTTGACCTGTTTAAAGGTCTTGCTCACATCGGCTACGGAGAGCGTGATCACACAGTCGTCCGGAACAGCTGGTGCTCTCATGCATGCTTCAGTGTTGCTTGCCTCGAAGCAAGCATAAAAGGCAATTAGCCCGTCTGGTAGTTTCGCATCACTGGGCAGCTCATGGCTGGGTTTCCCTTTGTAGTCCGTAATAGTTTGCAAGCCCTGCCACATCCGACAAGCATCAGAGCCAGTGTAGTAAGATTCAATCTTAGTCCTGTTTTGACGCTTTGCCTGTTTGATGGTTCATCTGAGGGCATAGCGGGATTTCCTATAAGCATCTGGATTAGTGTCTTGGTCCTTGAAAGCGGCAGCTCTTTAGCTCGGTGTTGGATGTTGCCTGTAATCCATGGCTTCTGGTTGGGATATGTACATACGGTCACTGTTGGGACGACGTCATCGATGCACTTATTGATGAAGCCGGTGACTGAGGTGATATACTCCTCAATGCCATTGGATGAATCCCGGAACATATTCCAGTCTGTGCTAGCAAAACAGTCCTGTAGCGTACCATCCGCGTCATCTGATCACTTCCGTATTGCGCGAGTCACTGGCACTTCCTGCTTTAATTTTTGCTTGTAAGTAGGAATCAGGAGGATAGAATTATGGTCAGATTTTCCAAATGGAGGGCTGGGGAGAGCTTAGTATGCATCACTGTGTGTGGAGTAAAGGTGGTCTAGAGTTTTTTTTCCTCTGGTTGCACATGTGACATGCTGGTAGAAATGAGGTAAAATGGATTGAGGTTTGCCTGCGTTAAAGTCCCCGGCCACTAGGAGCGCCGCTTCTGGATGAGCATTTTCTTATTTGCTTATGGCCTTATACAGCTCGTTGAGTGAGGTCTTAGTGCCAGCGTCAATTTGTGGTGGTAAATAGACGGCTACGAAAAATATAGATGAAAACTCTCTTGGTAGATAGTGTGGTCTACAGCTTATGATGACGTACTCTACCTCAGGCGAGCAATTTTTATTTTTATTTTTATTTTCTATTTTATTTCACCTTTATTTAACCAGGTAAGCCAGTTGAGAACAAGTTCTCATTTACAACTGCGACCTGGCCAAGATAAAGCAAAGCAGTGCGATAAAAACAACACAGAGTTACATATGGGGTAAAAAAACATAAAGTATATATAGTTTTTCAATACCTCGAGACTACCTCAATATTAGACATCATGCAGCAGCTGTTATTGACAAATAGACCAATTGATATCCTTCGGTCTGTGCTTATGGACTTCCCTCCTCAATTCAAACCACAGCTTTTCAATGGGGTCCGGAGACTGAGTTCGCCATTGCAAAATGTTGATTTTGTGGTCAATTAAACATTTTGTCACGAGTTACAAAGCCAGAACCCAGAAGCAGACCAGGACAAGGTAAGTTGAACCGAAGGTGAGTGTTTATTTACAAATTCAAGAGTGATGCTGAGTAATCCAGGGAACAGAGCGGGCGGCGTTGATTAGTTGTTGGGGGTGCAGTGGTTGATCCGATCATGGCTCGGCAGCCGCCGACCACCAGGCAGAGGTTGGATGAAGGTTCCGGACGAGTGATGGTCATGGCTAACGATCCGGCAGGGAATGGATGTTAGGCCAGAGCCTAAGAAGGGTGATGATCAGGACCAGGTGTGCAGATTGCTGATGGGATGCAGGTGCGGAAATCAAGAGAGCTCCCCGGAGCGTTCCAGAACCCTCGGGAAACTGGAGATCACGAGCAGAAAAACTAGTCCATAGACAGGACCCGACTCAGACTGCCGGGATCGTTACAGTACCCCCCTCCGACGAACGCCACCGGGCGGACTCCCGGAGCGCCAGGATGGAGGCGGTAGAAGTCACGGATGAGGTCAGCATCTAGGATCTGTCGCCGCGGAATCCAACTCCTCTCTTCAGGACCATACCCCTCCCAGTCCACGAGATACTGGAAACCCCGGCCCCGCCGTCTGGAATCCATGATGCGTCGCACCGTGTAGGCAGGACCACCTCCGATCATCCGAGGAGGAGGAGGAGGAGGCGGAGGAGGCAACAGAGGACTGAGGAAAACAGGCTTGAGGCAGGAGACATGAAAGGTGGGATGGACTCTGAGCGTCCTCGGGAGTTTGAGTCGAACTGCCACCGGATTGATCACCCTCTCCACCACAAACGGGCCAATGAACTTCGGTAACAACTTCCTAGACTCAGTCCGTAAAGGAAGATCCCGTGTGGCCAACCAGACCCTATCTCCGATGGTATAGGTGGGAGCGGGGATCCGGCGACGATTCGCCTGGAGCTGATACCGGTCCGAAACTCTAAGGAGTGCCTTTCTGGCCCGATGCCAGGTCCGGTGGCAACGACGAATATGGGCCTGAACAGAAGGCACTGAGAGCTCCTTCTCCTGAGAAGGGAACAAGGGAGGTTGGTAGCCATACAGGCACTGGAAGGGAGACATCCCAGTGGCAGATGTAGGGAGAGTATTGTGGGCATACTCAACCCAAGGCAACTGAGAGACCCAGGAGGTGGGGTTGGAAGAGGCCAGGCAGCGTAGCGTGGATTCCATCTTCTGGTTGGCTCTCTCCGCCTGACCATTAGATTGGGGGTGAAAACCAGATGTGAGACTGACTGTAGCTCCAATGGCCAAACAGAAGGACTTCCAGACAGCAGAGGTAAACTGAGGGCCACGGTCGGAAACGATATCACTGGGCAAACCGTGGACCCTGAAAACCTCCCTAACCAGGATCTCGGACGTCTCCGAGGCAGAGGGAAGCTTGGCAATTGGCACAAAGTGGGCGAACTTGCTGAATCTGTCCACGATAGTCAGAACGACCGTGTTCCCCTCAGAAGCGGGCAACCCAGTGACAAAGTCCAGGGCCAGATGCGACCATGGTCGCCGGGGAATAGGAAGGGGGTGAAGTAGTCCAGAGCTGGGCCGATTGGTACTCTTATTCTGCGCACACACTGGACAGGCAGCAACATAACCCCGAGTATCCTCGGCCATGGCAGGCCACCAAAAACGTCTGCGAAGAAACGCCATCGTCCGAGCCACGCCAGGGTGACAAGCCATCTTGCTGGCGTGGGACCATTTGAGGACCGCAGGACGAACCGACTCAGGCACAAACAACCGACCGGGTGGACCGTTACCGGGACCGGGCTGCGTCCGAAGGGCCGCCATCACCTCCTCCTCAATCTTCCACCTAACAGCTCCCACGACGCAGTTCCGGGGAGAATAGTCTCGGTCTTGGACCCACTCTCCTCCGTCTTGGAGAACATCCGAGACAAGGCGTCCGCCTTGCCGTTCTTAGATCCAGGTCGGAACGTCAGGGAAAAAATTGAATCGTCCGAAAAACAACGACCACCTGGCCTGACGGGAGTTGAGACGTCTAGCCGATTGCACGTAAGCAAGATTCTTGTGGTCAGTCCAGACAATAAACGGTTGCTCCGCCCCCTCCAACCAGTGGCGCCACTCCTCCAAGGCAAGTTTCACCGCGAGAAGCTCCCGGTTACCCACATCGTAATTCCTCTCCGCAGGCGAAAGGCGACGAGAGTAGTAGGCGCAGGGATGGAGTTTACTGTCCGTGGAGCATCGCTGCGACAGGATGGCGCCAACTCCCACATCAGACGCGTCCACTTCAACGACGAACTGACGGGCCGTGTCCGGTTGAGAGAGAATCGGTGCGTTGGTGAATCGCCTCTTCAAATCCAGAAACGCTCGATCCGCCTCCGGATTCCACTTGAAGCTCCTGATACTGGAAGTCAAGGCAGTTAACGGAGCGGCCACACGGCTGTAATCCCGGATGAATCTGCGGTAGAAATTCGCAAACCCCAAAAATCTCTGGAGCTGCAATCTCGTACCGGGCTGGGCCCATTCCAGGACCGCTCTAACCTTCTCCTGGTCCATCCTAATCTCTCCCCTGGAGATGATGTACCCGAGAAAGGATGTCGTGTGGGCGTGAAACTCGCACTTCTCGGCCTTCACGAACAGGCGATTCTCCAACAATCGCTGCAGAACCTGCCGGACATGCTGGACGTGGTCGGAAGGTTCCTTCGAGAAGATCAGAATGTCATCCAGATAAACAAACACAAAGAGACCGATCATATCTCTCAGGACGTCGTTCACCATACTCTGGAATACCGCTGGAGCATTGGTCAGTCCAAACGGCATCACCTGATACTCGAAGTGACCCATCGGTGTATTGAAACCCGTCAACCACTCGTCTCCCTCTCTGATCCGGACCATGTGATACGCATTGCGTAGGTCTAGCTTGGTGAACACCGTAGCACCCTGTAAGGAGTCGAAGGCAGAACTCATCAAGGGCAGGGGATACTTGTTCTTGACCGTGATGTCATTCAACCCCCGATAATCAATACACGGTCGAAGAGAGCCATCCTTCTTACCCACAAAGAAGAATCCTGCCCCCAGGGGTGATGACGAGGGACGAACGAGACCAGCAGCTAGGGACTCCTTGATGTAGGTCTCCAAAGCCTCACGTTCAGGGCGGGAGATACTGTATAACCTTCCCTTGGGGTAGACAGCTCCAGGGAACAGGTTGATGGCACAATCATATGGTCGGTGGGGAGGGAGTGACAGAGCCTTCTGCTTACTGAACACTTCCCCAAATCGTGATATGTCTCGGGAACCAGGGACAAATCTGGGGGTTTAGCCTCAATCACCTGACTGGGAACCGAATGGGGACAGGCAGTCTTGAGACAGTTAGCATGACAATCAAGGCTCCAACTCGTTACCTTGCCCGTCACCCAATCGAACGTGGGATTGTGTTCCTTCAGCCAGGGGTATCCAAGGACCAGAGGAACATGGGAAGACGGCAGAATGAAGAATGAAATCATCTCCGAATGATTCCCCGACAACAGCATCTTAACCGGTTCAGTCCTCATCGTGATACGTGCCAGACTACTGCCGTTCAGAGTGGTCGCTTCAATGGCTTCCGGCAATTGCTCCTTGGAAAGCCCCAGCTGTTCCACCAACTCGGCATCAAGAAAGCTTCCATCGGCACCTGAATCGATAAAAGCGTTAATCGCTAAGCTCTGATTCCTGTTCACAAGGGTAGCCGGGAAACGGGGTCTGACAGAGGTATTGAGAGGTCGAAACTGGCTCGCTAAAAGTCCTCCCAACTTTAGCGAGCCGCGCAGTTTGACGACCGCCGGGAACAGGTGGCGAGGTAATGTCCCGAACCACCACAGTAGAGGCAACAGTTAGTCCTACGTCTGAGTTGGCGTTCCTCCTTGGTTAACCCGTGCCGCCCTACTTGCATTGGTTCCGAATCGGAGACAGGACCTCTCCACTAATCCTGTGTGGTGGACGATGATCGACGTATTCTGGTCCAATCCCGACCCGACTGGAACCTGAGAAGCTGATCGATTGGACGGACCCCATTGCTTCTCCCTCCTTCGCTCTCGGACTCGATTATCCACCCGAATAGACAAGGCTACCAAGCTGTCCAGGTCACTAGGCTCCGGATAGGAGATCAACTCATCCTTGAGCTGCTCCGACAGACCCTGGTAAAAGGCCGCTTGCAGAGACTCCTCATTCCACCCACTCTCCACAACCAACGTCTTGAACTCGATCACGAAGTCGGCCACGCTGCGAGTTCCTTGGTGAAGCGAAAACAGGCGCCTAGCTGCGTCCCTCCCTCGGACGGAATGGTCGAAAAGCTTCCTCAGCTCGGCCGTGAACCCCTGGTATGAAGCCATGCAGGGGTCTTGTCGTTCCCAAACGGCTGAAGCCCACTCCAGCGCTCGACCACGCAGCAACTCAATCACAAAGGCTATCCTAGCCTTGTCTGTGGCATAAGAGTAGGGCTGTAGATCGAACACTAACCCACACTGCATAAGGAAAGAACGGCATCTTCCCAGCTCCCCTCATATTTATCCGGCGTCGGAACCTTGGGCTCACGGAAGGACACCGCTCCAGACGCGGCAGGCGAGATGGGTGAAACCGGTAGTGGATCCTCCACCGGAAACTGGCGCTGGTTCTGGACCTCCGTCAGACCGGTAGAAAGGTTCCGAACTGCCAACGCGATCTCCTGTAGCTCCGTGCTATGATGGCCCAACATCTTCTCCTGATGGGTAATGGCATGGCGAACAGAGTCCAGGTCCGCTGGGTTCATTACTGGCCGGATCGTTCTGTCACGAGTTACAAAGCCAGAACCCAGAAGCAGACCAGGACAAGGTAAGTTGAACCGAAGGTGAGTGTTTATTTACAAATTCAAGAGTGATGCTGAGTAATCCAGGGAACAGAGCGGGCGGCGTTGATTAGTTGTTGGGGGTGCAGTGGTTGATCCGATCATGGCTCGGCAGCCGCCGACCACCAGGCAGAGGTTGGATGAAGGTTCCGGACGAGTGATGGTCATGGCTAACGATCCGGCAGGGAATGGATGTTAGGCCAGAGCCTAAGAAGGGTGATGATCAGGACCAGGTGTGCAGATTGCTGATGGGATGCAGGTGCGGAAATCAAGAGAGCTCCCCGGAGCGTTCCAGAACCCTCGGGAAACTGGAGATCACAAGCAGAAAAACTAGTCCATAGACAGGACCCGACTCAGACTGCCGGGATCGTTACACATTTATTTGTAGATTTGAATGAGGTCATTGTCTTGCTGGATGATCCAGTTGCGGCCAAGTTTCAGCCTGCTGGCAGAAGCAACCAAGTTTTTGACTAACATGTCCTGGTTCTTGGTAAAGTTCATGATGCCGTTGACATTAAAGCACAACTTTGGAACCAGTAAGTAAAAGTAATGTGTGTGTAAAATTCTAATGAGACCGTTGGTCAAAGATCCACTGGAAGCGGGATGCATGCAGATGGTTAGAGATGTGACAGGTGAGAGATGACTTGCAACGGATCGACGTGAAAAGTGAGTAAACGTTAGCTATTCGCTAGCTAAGATAATAATTCATCAAACTACTAATAATTTATTTAAATTTTTTTATACATAATGTAATGTACTCTTCGTTTTACATCAGCTAGCCAAGCTACATAGCCTGTAATGTTAGCTGGTAATTATTGGTACGTTTTAGCTAAATTTAGCTAGCTAGTTAAAGTTACTGTAATGTTAGCTAACTTCAGCTAGCTAATTTCAATATTGAGAAATGTTAGTCCTCATTTAAACCCACGATACACTCTCTCACCATCTATATTCATCCTAATTCCTTTTGTCCCTGCATGTCTTATCCTGCCAGTTCATTTGTAGAGAGTTTGGATGCTGTGAGAAACTCAGCATCCACAAACAGGTTAAAGACATAAACACACACACACAGGGAGAGAGGGAGAGATTACCCAATCTAGGTTATGTTAAAGGAAACTCTTTTCAACTTCATTTTCATCATCTCCAGCACCACCCCAACATCAACATACAGCGGCTTCAGAAACTATTCACACTTGACCTTTTCCACATTTTGTTGTGTTACAGCCTGAATTTAAAATAGATTAAATAAAGATTTTTATGTCACTACACACAATACCCCATATTGTCAAAGTGGAATTATGTTTTTCGATTTTTTTAACAAATAAAATAAAAATGAAAAGCTGAAATGTCTTGAGTCAATAAGTATTCAACCCCTTTGTTATGGCAAGCCTAATTAAGTTCAGGAGAAACGTGCTTAACAACTCACATAATAAGTTGCATGAACTCACTCTGTGTGCAATAATACTGTTTAACATGATTTTTGAATGACTACCTCATCTCTGAACCCCACACATACAATTATCTGTAAGGTCCCTCAGTCGTGCAGTGAATTTCAAACACCGATTCAACCACAACGACCAGGGATGTTTTCGAATGCCTTGCAAAGAAGGGCACCTATTGGTAAATGGGTAAAAAAAAACAGACCTTGAATATCCCTTTGAGCATGTGAAGTTCATAAGAGCATGTCAAATTAGGTTTAAAATAAAAGCAAAGAGTCTATATTTTTGGGAAATTAAGGCATATATTCATCTTTCAAACATTTTCCATCCTAAAAATGAGGAATAAACAATGGCTTTGATATCTTGTCAAACAGATGGAAAAGGGGTCTTAGAAGACATCTAGCAGCAAAAGTCTTCAAAGATATTACAAATACATCAAAACACATTCATGTTGAAGTAACAACTCATATCAACACATATTTAGTTTAAAATACATTTGTGTAAGTTTGTAAGTTTAAGAAACATTGCTTGTGTCTTGAAAACCCAACAAATCAGAAACGGAATTTCTGTAATTGAATTGGATAAAATGGGAAATCATAGTAGTCACAAACCACAGTTGGGTCACCTGATACTGCCTCCACTGGCATGCTGTTATGTTCAACTTTATTGTGTTACTTTAGAAAATAGTATATTTGTTTTCCCCTTACATCTAAAGCTGCCTGATGAAGCTAGCCAGTTGATAGTAAATCTAGGATGAATTTGAGAAGACAGCTAGCTAGCTAACGTTAGCTGCTGTCAGTTGAGTTCATCTGAAATGTTTAACATTATTTAACAAACTACTGTCATGCCTTATTACAAAAAAAGAGCAATGTACACATAAAAAAGACGATTACCTTCAAGTAGATCATTTTATTCTAGTACATCAGGCCGAGGAGTAACGTTAATAACGTTACTTTGTAGAAAGGTCAGTGCAATCCAGTATCCTTGGGACATCCCTACCCCATTGAAGTTGAAATGTAAAATGGTTAAGGTTAGGGTTAGGTAAGGGTCATGGTTAAGGTTAGGATTAGGGTAAGGGTAGGGGTTAAAGTTAGGGGTAGGGATGTCCCAAGGATCCAGAATAGCGCTGACCTTTATAGAAATGAATTATCGTCTCCTCTTCAAGCTACTTCCTGAGATTTGATTGATGGAACGATCCAGCCAATGGTTACAGTAATAGGCGGCTGTGGTTTTGGCTGATTGGTCAACAGTAAAAGGTCCTGCCCCCAGTGCTGCTCAAACCACTTTTTACATGTGAATCTCTTTCTACAAACGCACACAACTTTCGACAAGCTTGCAAATCTCTTGGTAACGTGACAATAGTGACAGAACTCCGAGCACACGCAGATCAAATTAGCGGAATAAAAAAATCCCAATAAAAATCTGTCAGTTTAAGATAGAGATATTGGATGTGTTGGATGCGTCTCAATCCACCGCATCTGCGGTGAAAGGTGACAGAGCTAGAGCGCTGTTTGTCAGACCATGAGACATCCCGAAAATCGGTCTTCTCACTAAATCGTCTGTAGCGTCAAAACTGTTATGACCCCTCTATGGAAAGATGAGACTCTCACGAACACGATGGTGTTCTCCATTTTGATCTACGACTCCAACAAGCATCTTGGGACTCGTCTGTAGCGTCCAAACAGTTTGGGATAAACACTCATATGACCCATCTGTGGAAAGGTGAGACTCTCACAAACACGTACATGCCCACAGGCCTCACAACACTCGTCTGAAGGTCCCTTTACCAGTTGAAAAAATGAATAAAAGTATATATGGAGACTTTAGTGCCAAAAATATTTGCGTTCTTAAATATCTCAGAAGCAGCAAAGCCAAATAAAATGTTTAATCTAATATTTGTTTTTATATTTTTTTGATACTTCAAGGGGTCTTAAAATTCAAAATCTTAAAATATTTCCATATAGCTTTGAAGAAATTCTCCCTTGTGGGGACATTTCTCACGTCCCCATGAGGACAAAGGCTATTTTAAGTTTATGGGCAAACCCAAACGGAATCTGCAGGGATTTTTTATATTTTCTGCAGCGATTTCTGCTGAAAATCTGCCTCTAGTGTAGTAACATAATTTAATAACATTGGGAACATGGTTTTATGTAAATAAATGCTTAATTCTGTGTATTAGATGACAATGAACCTACGGTTATCCTTCTACTAAAGCTCAGTCAAAGATAACTTCTACACAGACTCAACCTTTATATGGTCCTTTTATCGTAAACGTTTCCTTATGGAAAAACATGATAGATAAATAAATAGAGTGTCATCAACAAAGTGATATAAATACAAATAATACATTGATGAATCCATCTTTAAATACAGTACCAGTCAAAAGTTTGGACACACCTACTCATTCAACGTTTTTTCTTGATTTGTACTATTTTCTACATTGTAGAATAATAGTGAAGACATCAAAACTATGAAATAATACATATAGAATCATGTAGTAACCAAAAAAGTGTTAAACAAATCAAAATATATGTTATATTTTAGATTCTTCAAAGTAGCCACCCTTTGCCTTGATGACAGCTGTAGCGGGTGTTTAGGACGGAGTCAGGCGATAAACAGCGGTACGCAGCAATGCGTAATACACACCAGTGCGGTAAAACAGAGCACTGGGGAAAACAAGGCACATGGGTGAATATCCCGGCGATACACAATATAATCTAGCTCCACCGAGCTATAATATCCTCTATAATAAACAATCACACACAAAGACAAGGGGGCAGAGGGAATACTTATACAGGTACTGATGAGGGGATATGAACCAGGTGTGTGTAATAAACAAGACTAAACAAATGGAATGATGAGATGAGGAGCGGCAGTGGCTAGAAGATCGGTGACGATGAACGCCGAAGCCTGTCCGAACAAGGAGAGGAGGCAGCTTCGGAGGAAGTCGTGACAACAGCTTTGCACACTCTTGGCAATCTCTCAACCAGCTTCATGAGATAGTCACCTGGAATGCATTTCAATTAACAGGTGTGCCTTGTTAAAAGTTAATTTGTGGAATTTCATTCCTTCTTAATGCGTTTGAGCCAATCAGTTGTGTTGTGACAAGGTAGGGGGGGTATACAGAAGATAGCCCTTTTTGGTAAAATACCAAGTCCATATTATGGCAAGAACAGCTCAAATAAGCAAAGAGAAACGACAGTCCATCATTACTTGAAGACATGAAGGTCAGTCAATCTGGAACATTTCAAGAATTTTTTAAGTTTCTTCAAGTGCAGCAGCAAAAACCATCAAGCGCTATGATGAAACTGGCTCTCATGAGGACCGCCACAGGACAGGAAGACCCAGAGTTACCTCTGCTGCAGAGGATAAGTTCATTAGAGTTACCAGCCTCAGAAATTGGCAATTAACTGCACCTCAGATTACAGCCCAAATAAATGCTTCACAGAGTTCAAGTAACAGACTAATCTCAACATCAACTGTTCAGAGGAGACTGTGTGAATCAGGCCTTCGTGGTAGAATTGCTGCAAAGAAACACCAATAAGAAGAAGAGACTTACTTGGGCCAAGAAACACGAACATTAGACGTTAGACCGGTGGAAATCTATCCTTTGGTCTGATGAGTCCAAATTTGAGATTTTTGGTTCCAACTGCTGTGTCTTTGTGAGATGCAGAGTAGGTGAACGGATGATCTCTGCATGTGTGGTTCCCACCGTGAAGCATCGAGGAGGAGGTGTCATGGTGTGCGGGTGCTTTGCTTGTGACACTGTCAGTGATTTATTTAGAATTTAAGGCACACTTAACCAGCATGGCTACCACAGCATTCTGCAGCGATACGCCATCCCATCTGGTTTGCACTTAGTGTGACTTACATTTGTTTTTCAACAGGACAATGACCCAAAACACCCTTCCAGGCTGTGTAAGGGCTATTTAACCAAGAAGGAGAGTGATGGTACTGCATCAGATGACCTGGCCTCCATAATCACCCGACCTCAACCCAATTGAGATGGTATGGGATGAGTTGGACCGCAGAGTGAAGGAAAAGCAGCCAACAAGTGCTCAGCATATGTGGGAACTCCTTCAAGACTGTTTGAAAAGCATTCCTCATGAAGCTGGTTGAGAAAATGCCAAGATTGTGCAAAGCTGTCATCAAGGCAAAGGGTGGCTACTTTGAAGAATCTAAAACACATTTTGATTTGTTTAATACTTTTTTGGTTACTACATGACTCTGATGATTTCATAGTTTTTATGTCTTCACTATTATTCTACAATGTAGAAAAAATAAAAAAAATAAAAAATTAAAAAATTACGAATGAGCAGGTGTGTCCAAACTTTTAACTGGTACTGTTCATAAACACCAAATAGATTAGATTAACAATTATGTCTCTTCATTCCGTTCACCATGTAACTATTCATGAACTATTATCAAATTGCTTCAAACCAAAACACAGAAAGAGTGGTAGAGTTGGTGGGTGTGGGGGTGTGTGTGACTGACATGCTTTTTAGTGCTCAATGCTATTATACTTTGCAATCAACAACATTTTAAAAAATGTTCTCTGTGAGGCTCCTTCTACGCTGATTAAGTAGCATCTGATAACTTGAGAAAAGTCTCTCTACATCCACTGAGGTAGTGTGGAGGCACAGATGTATCGCCACAATGTGAGCTAAGGCTGCCATCCTGTCCTGCCTAGCTGCCCACCAGTCGATTGCACTCACTTCCATAGCGTCTGCCTTGTCAATGCCCATGTATCTGCGCCACTCCTCTGCAGACACCTGGCTCAGAGTAGGGATGGCATGGACATAGTCCTTAATGTCCTTTCTTATGCCTACCACCTGGGTTGGATCTAGAACAGTTAGTGACTTTAACAGGTGAAGGCAGGGGTGCTTCTCTAGCACAGTCTGCAGCTTGATTGAGCATGCTGCCATGGCAGACTTGAACAACTCAGTGGAGGAGAGCCTGTCTTCCTCTAGAAGCTGCCCCAGCAGCTCAGTTGTATGAGGGCGCCAGTCGTCAGCCCCAGCTGTTCTGCCATACTCAAACTGCATTTGTAGGTCCTCCAGCTTGCTGCCGATGTTGTGGGCTGTCGGCACAGAGGTCTCCTCCAGCTTTGTCAGTTTAGCCACTATCTCCACACTATGAACACTGCCTGGGCCTTCAGCTAGGCCTTGTGTTCCCTCAGCAGCTCACTAAGGTCCTGCACACAGTTTGCCTTTGTTGGTAAGGATGTAGTGAAATCGGTGAGCACATTCATGTACTCTGCCAGGTACTGCTCAGCACGTGTCCAGGAGCCCCACCTGGTCTGCACAGTATAGGACAATGGCCATTTTCCAGCATGAATGATCTCCGCTCCAGACGATGCTGGGGTGCCTGACAAAACACCTTATTCACCAGAGCACACAGCCTGTTCACGTCCTCAAACACCTCTGGAAAAACCTCCAGCACCAGGCTTAGGAGATGGGCAAAGCAGGTGACGTGTCCGGAGTTGGGAAAGAGGCTAGGGCTGTGGTGGTCAGCCGGTGATTGTCAAGCAAATAACTGAAGGTCTCACGGTAATTGACCACTAATTAACATAAACATTTACCATCTCCGGTCGTCACATAGCCTACAAGTCACTGATGCAGACCATTGGAACATCTACATTTAAAAAAGTCTAATAAATCCATGTAATATAATATAATAATAATATAATATGCCATTTAGCAGACGCTTTTATCCAAAGCGACTTACAGTCATGCGTGCATACATTTTTGTGTATGGGTGGTCCCGGGGATCGAACCCACTACCTTGGCGTTACAAGCGCCGTGCTCTACCAGCTGAGCTACAGAGGACCACGTAATGTAGTCTACACATTCACAATAAATCCATTATTTATTTTATACAGGTCTAAAGAAGCATGATATGAAGAAAATGTAGTCTATTTCAGAAGAACAGAATAGCATGCTCTGAGTTGTCCATATGTTAGGTCCTGATCTGGCTATGCCAAATGGCTGTGGGCTACATTAGTTCATTTAGCAGACAACATTTGCTTAGAATTCCGTGGCATTATTTTATATTATTTTACAGTATGAAGAATACAGTTGAACAAAGCTGAATAAAATATAAATATTTTCTCCAAACGATTTGAGGGAGTGCGCACATACGGCTATTCTGTGTTGAGAGGTTAACAAAGAAATAGGTACTCCTATATGCTTAATTTAGAGTTATTAATGTAACTTTTGCGGCCAGTGGCCGTTGTGCCCTTGGCCCGGAGTGCTGCGTTGTGCCCTTCTCCCTGAATGTTGTGCGCTCCTAAGCAGCTCTTACTCACATGGCTCTCCATCACATGATCGGGTCTTTCTCACAGGCTACAAGTGAAGACAGACACATCAGGGACACAACTGCACACGTCCTTATCCAATTCCAAGGTGCATATTGAAGATATTGGAAGAACTGTCCACGTTTACTTTTCGTCAGCCAACAAGATAAATAGGCCTAACGAACAGCAAAAGCTGTAGCCTATGTCAATCTACTATCCCCCATAGTACAACAGTCAACCTATTATATTCTGTGCAAGAAATAAATATTCCAAACATAGTTGTGGGATGCAATAGATCGCAAATTAATACAACCACTAGCATCAAAACAACTTTTTTACGCAATGTGGCAGACGCAACAGATCAGAACATTTAGTTTAAAATGTTGATAAACTATTATGCTATTTCTTCAAATTATAAGCACAGCAATGCGCACATTGCAGTAGGCTATAAGCACGAATGTTCCATTAGCGGGAAAACACCATTATCAAAAGTGACCACATGTGATTATGCATGTAATGCTATTATTATAAAGGTGCATTTTTATGGTGAAAATTATCTTCCCCAAACTTGAAACTCTTATGTATGCCAGTTAGGCTCTAAAGCCCTTGTAAAGTGCATTAATGTGCTTAATTTTAAGAAGTTATTTGGCAACTTTAGTTGTGATACTAACCTTATCAAAACATATAGGCCTATGGGCTAGCCTACATGAGGTGTGCGACTATGATTCGAAAAAGTCGCACAATAAAAAGGCTGTTTCTTATGGTGGGCATCATTCACAAGTTAAAGGCTAATATTGTCACCCATCAGACTACTCTTGATTTAATCTTGTCTTTACATATACTAAATAATATATGTGTGAGATTTGTTTTGATTTAGAATGAAAAAATACATGTAATCTATGCACTTAAATAGCGAATGCAGGACGCTTTTCCCGTGGTTCATTTTCATACCGGCCAGGTAGGCTATACTCCTGTTGTAAAGATAAACAATGTGCTTAATAAATATATATCTATATATATATTTTTTTTTTTGGGGGGTTGATCAGCTTAATATTACAGATGGTTTGTAACTTCCATCAATATAATTGTCTGCATCACTTCCAATCCCCCATGTTTATATATATATATATATATATATATATATATATATATATATATATATATACAGTGAGGGAAAAAAGTATTTGATCCCCTGCTGATTTTGTACGTTTGCCCACTGACAAAGACATGATCAGTCTATAATTTTAATGGTAGGTTTATTTGAACAGTGAGAGACAGAATAACAACAACAAAATCCAGAAAATCGCATGTTAAAAATGGTATTAATTGATTTGCATTTTAATGAGGGAAATAAGTATTTGACCCCTCTGCAAAACATGACTTAGTACTTGCAATCACAGAGGTCAGATGTTTCTTGTAGTTGGCCACCAGGTTTGCACACATCTCAGGAGGGATTTTGTCCCACTCCTCTTTGCAGATCTTCTCCAAGTCATTATGGTTTCGAGGCTGACGTTTGGCAACTCGAACCTTCAGCTCCCTCCACAGATTTTCTATGGGATTAAGGTATGTAGGCTGGCTAGGCCACTCCAGGACCTTAATGTGCTTCTTCTTGAGCCACTCCTTTGTTGCCTTGGCCGTGTGTTTTGGGTCATTGTCATGCTGGAATACCCATCCACGACCCATTTTCAATGTCCTGGCTGAGGGAAGGAGGTTCTCACCCAAGATTTGACGGTACATGGCCCCGTCCATCGTCCCTTTGATGCGGTGAAGTTGTCCTGTCCCCTTAGCAGAAAAACACCCCCAAAGCATAATGTTTCCACCTCCATGTTTGATGGTGGGGATGGTGTTCTTGGGGTCATAGGCAGCATGCCTACTCCTCCAAACACGGCGAGTTGAGTTGATGCCAAAGACCTCGATTTTGGTCTCGTCTGACCACAACACTTTCACCCAGTTCTCCTCTGAATCATTCAGATGTTCATTGGCAAACTTCAGACGGGCCTGTATATGTGCTTTCTTGAGCAGGGGGACCTTGCGGGCGCTGCAGGATTTCAGTCCTTCACGGCGTAGTGTGTTACCAATTTTATTCTTGGTGACTATGGTCCCAGCTGCCTTGAGATCATTGACAAGATCCTCCTGTGTAGTTCTGGGCTGATTCCTCACCGTTCTCATGATCATTGCAACTCCACGAGGTGAGATCTTGCATGGAGCCCCAGGCCAAGGGAGATTAACAGTTTCTTCCATATGCGAATAATCGCACCAACTGTTGTCACCTTCTCACCAAGCTGCTTGGCGATGGTCTTGTAGCCCATTCCAGCCTTGTGTAGGTCTACAATCTTGTCACTGACATCCTTGGAGAGCTCTTTGGTCTTGGCCATGGTGGAGAGTTTGGAATCTGATTGACTGATTGCTTCTGTGGACAGGTTTCTTTCATACAGGTAACAAGCTGAGATTAGGAGCACTCCCTTTAAGAGTGTGCTCCTAATCTCAGCTCGTTACCTGTATAAAATACACATGGGAGCCAGAAATCTTTCTGATTGAGAGGGGGTCAAATACTTATTTCCCTCATTAAAATGCAAATCAATTTATAACATTTTTGACATGCGCTTTTCTGGATTTTTTGGTTGTTATTCTGTCTCTCACTGTTCAAATAAACCTACCATAAAAATTATAGACTGATCATTTCTTTGTCAGTGGGCAAACGTACAAAATCAGCAGAGGATCAAATACTTTTTTCCCTCACTGTATGTAGCTCCTCTGCTGTAAATTGGGGCATTTTTTGTTAGATGCTTCTCTCCTCAGACAGCTGTCATTAATTCACGGAGCTGTCTGCACCCTGCACCTCTCACTCACACAGGGGAGGGGCTATGGTGGGGAGAGTGGGCTACACCTCTGGCTACACTTTTCGGTGATTGAAATACATAAATGAAAACAGAGGGAAAACTTAAATTCAATAACAAGTTAATTTGATTTAACTTTGCTATCAGCTGGTAGATTATTTTTAGCTTTAGAATCCTATGCATTATATTTGACATTTTCGTCAGAATTCTGCTGGCGTGGATTCCGTTTGGGTCTACTTATGGGTTAGGTTTAGGGTTTGGGTTGCAGGGTTAGGGCTAGGGTAAAGGTTAGGGTTATGGTAAGGATTAGCGGTTAGGGAAATAGGATTTTGAATGGAAATACATTTTAGGTCCCCACGAGGATAGAATAACGGAACGTGTGTGTGTGTGTATGTGCTCTCCTGTTCTATTGGTTTTCTTTTAACTTTGTTTCATTGTCTAGCAGCCAAAGGCATTATCCTAGTCATATTAGCAACCCATGAAAGTTGTTGCATATTTAGATCTCCCCTCTTTCTAAATTTCTAACGGATATTTCCATCTCTGTCCCTGAAACCGCTCGCATGTGCAGTGCGCATTTTAGAACAGTGTTTTCTGGCAAATTGCATTTTGGAACATTCGCGCGTAGGCCTACCGCCGTGTGCACATTGCTGCGCTTAAAATGTGAAAATTGTAGTTTATCGATATTTTAAGCTAAATATTCTGATCTATTCAGCCTTATTAATTGATATGGCGTAGGCCTATATACAGTTGAAGTCGGAAGTTTACATACACTTAGGTTGGAGTCATTAAAACCTGTTTTTCAACCACTCCACAAATGTATTTTTAACAAACTATCGTTTTGGCAAGTCGGTTAGGACATCTACTTTGTGCATGACACAAGTAATTTTTCCAACAATTGTTTACAGACAGATTATTTCACTTATAATTCACTGTATCACAATTCCAGTGGGTCAGAAGTTTACATACACTAAGTTGACTGTGCCTTTATACTACTTGGAAAATTCCAGAAAATGATGTCATGGCTTTAGAAGCTTCTGATAGGCTAATTGACATCATTTGAGTCAATTGGAGGTGTACCTGTGGATGTATTTCAAGGCCTACCTTCAAACTCAGTGCCTCTTTGCTTGACATCATGGGAAAATCAAAAGAAATCAGCCAATACCTTAGAAGAATAATTGTAGACCTCCGCAAGTTTGGTTCATCCTTGGGAGCAATTTCCAAATGCCTGAAGGTTCCACGTTCATCTGTACAAACAATAGTATGCAAGTATAAACACCATGGGACCACACAGCCGTCATAACGCTCAGGAAGGAGACGCGTTCTGTCTCCTAGATATGAACGTACTTTGGTGCGAAAAGTGCAAATCAATCCCAGAACAACAGCAAAGGACCTTGTGAAGATGCTGGAGGAAACGGGTACAAAAGTATCTATATCCACAGTAAAACAAGTCCTATTTCGACATAACCTGAAAGGCCGCTCAGCAAGGAAGCCACTGCTCCAAAACCGCCATAAAAAAGCCAGACTACGGTTTGCAACTGCACATGGGGACAAAGATTGTACTTTTTGGAGAAATGTCCTCAGGAGGGACTGGTGCACTTCACAAAATAGATGGCATCATGAGGAAGGAAAATGATGTGGATATATTGAAGCAACATCTCAAGAAATCAGTCAGGAAGTTAAAGCTTGTTCGCAAATGGGTCTTCCAAATGGACAATGACCCCAAGCATACTTCCAAAGTTGTGGCAAAATGGCTTAAGGACAACAAAGTCAAGATATTGGAGTGGCCATCACAAAGCCCTGACCTCAATTCTATAGAAGATTTGTGGGCAGAACTGAAAAAGCGTGTGCGAGCAAAGAGGCCCACAAACCTGATTCAATTACACCAGCTCTGTCAGGAGGAATGGGCCAAAATTCACCCAACTTATTGTGGGAAGCTTGTGAAAGGCTTCCCGAAACATTTGACCCAAGTTAAACATTTTAAAGGCAATGTTACCAAATAATAATTGAGTGTATGTAAACTTCTGACCCACTGGGAATGTGATGAAATAAATAAAAGCTGAAATAAATAATTCTCTCTACTATTATTCTGACATTTCACATTCTTAAAATAAAGTGGTGATCCTAACTGACCTAAGACAGGGAATTTTTACTAGGATTAAATGTCAGGAATTGTAAAAAACTGAGTTTAAAAGTATTTGGCTAAGGTGTATGTAAACTTCCGACTTCAACTGTACCATTGTGTGGATTAAGAAGTGAGTATATGCAGTGCCCACTGAACAAAAAGTGGTTATATGGTATACAGTGCATTCACACCCTCAGACTTTTTCGACATTTTGTTACTTTACAGCCTTATTCTAAAATGGATTAGTAAGACGTTTAAAAAAAAAGTATTTATAAAAAATACAAAATGGAAATATTACATTTACATAAGTATTCAGACCCTTTACTCAATACTTTGTTGAAGCACCTTTGGCAGCGATTACAGCCTTGAGTCTTCTTGGGTATGACGCTACAAGCTTGGCACACCTGTATTTGGGTGGTTTCTCCCATTCTTCTCTAAAGATCCTCTCAAGCTCTGTCAGGTTGGATGGGGAGCGTCGCTGCACAGCTATTTTCAGGTCTCTCCAGAGATGTTCAATTGGGTTCAAGTCCGGGCTCTGGTTGGGCCACCAAGGACATTCAGAGACTTGTTCCGAAGCCACTCCTGTGTTGTCTTGGCTGTGGCATTAGGGTCGTTGTCCTGTTGGAAGGTGAACCCACAGTCTGAGGTCCTGAGTGCTCTGGAGCAGGTTTTCATCAAGGATCTCTCTGTACTTTGCTCCGTTCATCTTTCCCTCGATCCTGACTAGTCTCCCAGTCCCTGCCGCTAAAAAATCCCCACAGCATGATGCTGCCACCACGATGCTTCACCGTAGGGAACGTTACGCTTGGCATTCAGGCCAAAGAGTTCAATCTTGGTTTCATCAGACCAGAGAATCTTGTTTCTCATGGTCTGAGAGTCCTTTAGGTGCCTTTTGGCAAACTCCAAGCAGGCTGTCATGTGTTTTTTACTGAGGAGTGGCATCCGTCTGGCCACTCTACCATAAAGGCCTGAATGGTGGAGTGCTGCAGAGATGGTTGTCCTTCTGGAAGGCTCTCCCATCTCCACAGAGGAACACTGGAGCTCTGTCAGAGTGACCATCGGGTTCTTGGTCACCTCTGACCAAGGCTCTTCTCCCCTGATTGCTCAGTTTGGCCTGGTGGCCAGCTCTAGGAAGATTCTTGGTGGTTCCAAACTTCTTCCATTTAAGAATGATGAAGGTCACTGTGTTCTCGGGGACCTCCAGTGCTGAATAATTATTTGGTACCTTTGTGCCTCGACACAATCCTGTCTAGAAGCTCTACGGACAATTCCTTCAACCTCATGGCTTGGTTTTTGCTCTGACAACTGTGGGACCTTATATAGACAGGTGTGTGCCTTTCCAAATCATGTCCAAGCGATTGAATATATCACAGGTGGACTCCAATCAAGTTGTAGAAACATCTCAAAGATGATCAATGGAAACAGGATGCACATGAGCTCAATTTCAAGTCTCATAGCAAAGGGTCTGAATACTTATGTAAATATGTTTTCGCCGGTAAGGGAGTGAACATGGCTGGGGTGTGCTGGTTCCTTGATGATGCTGCGGGCCTTCCTCAGGCACTGTGTCTAATTACTATTTATTTTGTGTGCTTTTGAATATTTCTTCCATGTATTTTAGATATGTGGCCAATGAAGTGAGGAGAACAAGTATTTGATACAATGCCGATTTTGCAGGTTTTCCTACTTACAAAGCAGGTCTGTAATTTTTATCATAGGTACACTTCAACTGTGAGAGACGGAATCTAAAACAAAAATCCAGAAAATCACATTGTATGATTTTTAAGTAATTAGTTTGCATTTTATTGCATGACATAAGTATTTGATCACCTACCAACGAGTAAGAATTCTGTCTCTCACAGAGCTGTTAGTTTTTCTTTAAGAAGCCCTCCTGTTCTCCACTCATTACCTGTATTAACTACACCTGTTTGAACTCGGGTCGAGGGCCAGACCCGATCCCCGAAGACCGTGGCCTCCCTGCAGTGGCGGTCAGCGTTGGCCTTCTGACGACGCATGGCACGCTGGAGGTGAACGTGGGCAGCGTCCCAAGTCTCCTCCGCGTGCTGAAACCAGTCATCCACCGCAGGTGCCTCGGTCTGGCTCTGGTGCCACGGTGCCAGAACCGGTTGGTAACCTAAAACACGTTAGGTTAGTGGAGGAGTGGCGGAGAGAGATCTGGGCATATTCTGCCCATGGCAAGAACACCAACCACTTCCCCGGCCGGTCCTGGCAGTAGGTCCGCAGGAACCTACCCCATCTTGATGAATTAACCCTTTCCACCTGCCCATTACTCTCGGGGTGGAATCCAGAGGTCAGGCTGACCGAGGTCCCCAGACCCTAGACGTGAACTGGGGACCTCGGTCGGACACTATATCCTCTGGTACCCCGTAGTGCCGGAAGACGTGAGTAAACAGGGCCTCCACAGTTTGTAGGGCCGTGGGGAGACCGGGCAGAGGAAGGAGGCGGCAGGACTTAAAAAACCGGTCCACAACGACCAGGATGGTGGTGTTACCTTGGGAGAGGGGAAGATCAGTAAGAAAATCAATACTTAGATGAGACCATGGTCGTTGTGGAACTGGTAATGGTTGCAACTTACCCGCTGGGAGGTGCCTAGGTGCCTTACTCTGGGCGCACACCGAGCAGGAGGAGACGTATACCCTCACGTCCTTAGCCAAGGTAGGCTACCAGTATTTATCGGTCAGGCAGCGCACTGTACGACCGATACCTGGGTGACCAGAGGAGGGTGACGTGTGTGCCCAGTAGATCAAACGATCACGGATAAGAGCAGGCACGTACCGCAGCCCAGCTGGACACTGAGGTGGAAATGGATCTGTGCGTAATGCCCGCTCTATATCCGCGTCCATCGCCCACACTACCGGCGCCACGATGCAGGAGGCCGGGAGTATGGGGGTGTTGTCTCTGGGCCTCTCCTCTGTGTCATACAGCCGGGACAGTGCGTCTGCCTTCATGGTCTTCGTACCCAGAATGTATGATAGTGTGAAATCAAACCGGGTGAAGAAGAGGGCCCACCTGGCCTGGCGAGGATTCAGCCTTCTCGCTGCCCGGATGTACTTCAGGTTACGGTGGTCTGTCCAGACGAGGAAAGGGTGTTTCGCCCCTTCGAGCCAATGCCTCCACACGGTCAAAGCTCGGACAACAGCCAGCAGCTCCCGATCACCAACGCCGTAGTTCTGCTCCTCCGAGCTGAGCTTCTTAGAAAAGAAGGCAAAGGGGCGGAG
The DNA here is from genome assembly GCF_020615455.1 of Coregonus clupeaformis. NCBI lineage: Eukaryota > Metazoa > Chordata > Actinopteri > Salmoniformes > Salmonidae > Coregonus > Coregonus clupeaformis. The sequence continues at coordinate 35,705,117 of NC_059225.1, forward strand.
CTTGGGTGGCGTGCCTGAGTGTTGAGACAGGACAGCGCCTATCCCTACCTTGGACGCATCCACCTCCACTACGAACGGTAGTGATGGATCGGGGTAAGCCAGTACCGGGGCTGAGGTGAACAGACCCCGCAGTCTACTGAAGGCCAGGTCAGCCTCAGCAGACCAGCGGAGCTGGGACAGCTCACCCTTCAACAAGGAGGTAATGGGAGCTGCGACCTTGCCAAAGCTGCCTCCTGAGTGGCGCAGTGGTCTAAGGCACTGCATCGCAGTGCTAAGTGTGCCACTAGAGATCCTGGTTGGAATCCAGGCTCTGTCGCAGCCGGCCGCGACCGGCAGACTCATGGGCGGCGCACAATTGGCCCAGCGTCGTCCAGGGTAGGGGAGGGAATGGCCGGCAGGGATGTAGCTCAGTTGATAGAGCATGGCATTTGCAACGCCAGGGTTGTGGGTCCGATTCCCACGGGGGGCCAGTATATAAAAAAATAATAATAATAAAAAAATGTATTCACTAACTGTAAGTCACTCTGGATAAGAGCGTCTGCTAAATGACTAAAATGTAAATGTAAATGTAAAGCCCCGGATAAACCTCCGATAGTAGTTGGCAAAGCCAAGGAAGCGCTGCACCTCCTTAACCGTGGTTGGAGTCGGCCAATTACGCACGGCTGAAATGCGATCTCCCTCCATCTCCACACCTGAGGTAGTATTGCGGTATCTGAGGAAGGAGACTGACTGCTGGAAAAACTCACACTTTTCTGCCTTGGCATAAAGGTCATTCTCCAGCAGTCGGACCAGTACCTTGTGAACCAGGGACACATGCTCGGTGCGTGTAGTGGAATACACCAGGATGTCATCGATGTAGACAACCACACTGCGACCAAGCATGTCCCGAAACACCTCATTCACAATGGCCTGGAAGACGGATGGAGCATTCATCAAACCGTAGGGCATCACCAGGTATTCATAATGCCCCGAGGTTGTGCTGAATGTTGTTTTCCACTCATCCCCTTCCCGAATACACACCAGGTTGTAGGCACTCCTGAGATCTAATTTGGTGAAGAAGCGGGCCCCATGCATTGACTCAATCACTGAAGGAATGAGGGGAAGAGGATAACTCAATCGTATCGTCACCTTGTTCAGTGTTTGATAATCAATGCACAGGCGTAAACCGCCATCTTTCTTCTTCACAAAGAAGAAACTTGAGGAAGCAGGTGAAGTGGAGAGACGTATATACCCCTGGCCCAGGGACTCGGGGACGTATGTCTCCATAGCCTCCGTTTCAGCCTGCGACAGGGGATACACATGACTCCTGGGAGGTGCAGCGTCTACCCGAAGGTTTATTGCGCAATCCCCCTCCCAGTGAGGTGGTAATTTAGTTGCCTGCGTCTTGGAAAATGCGAGCGCCAGATCATGGTATTCGGGGGGAATGCGCACGGTGGGGGTACCGTCTGGACTTTCCACCGTGGTTGCACCAACGGAAACACCTAGGCACCTACCCGGACACTCTCACGACCACCCCGTAAGAACCCTCTGCGGCCATGAGAAATTGGGGTTGTGAAGAGCTAACCACGGGATACCTAATACTACAGGGTAAGCAGGAGATTCAATAATCAAAATGCTGATCTGCACAAAATGAGTCTCCTGGGTGATCATGGTGACTGGTACAGTAACCTCCTTAACTAACCCGGACCCTAGTGGTCGACTATCAAGGGCTCTGATGGGGAGTGGAATGGATAGGGGAACCAATGAAATGCCTTGACGGCGTGCAAATGCCCTGTCCATAAAGTTCCCAGCTGCGCCTGAATCGACTAGCGCCTTACACTGGGGAACTACCATGTGATCGGGAAAGGAGATAGATAGGGTACAGTGCGCCGCAAAGGGCTCTAAACAAGTGTGGGTGTTCGATACCTGGGGTGATGCGTGAGTGCCCTGCCTACCGCCTCCAGACCCAAAAGAACGTTGACTGCGATGTGAGGTGTATTGTGCCTTCGTGCCACCAGAATTGCCCTGTCACTGTCCTCCTCCGCTCTCTCGACCGGCGGCTCCACCCAGCTCCATCTGCTCGGGATCCGAGTCGTCCGGGGTGGGAACGGGCAGACCCCTACCAGGAAGTCCTCTGGCTGCCAGCAGATTGTCCAGCCGGATGGCCATGTCCACCATTTGGGAGAACGATAGCATGCATCCCGGCAGACTAGCTCCCGTCGGACGTCTTCCTGTAGGTGGACCCCGCTGCCAGCGTCCGGAACACCAGCGTGTAGTCCTGTGCGGTCCTCGTCCCCTGCCTCAGCTGGACCAGCCGCTTGCCCGCCTCTCGACCCTCGGGCGGGTGATCGAAAACCACCTGAAAGAGGCTTTCCCACAGAGGCAGGAAACGACGGATACCTTCTCACGCTCCAATGGCGCCGGCCTGATGCTGGAGAAATACAGCTCCAGTTGGAGAAGGGATCCTTTACAGCGCGCTGCCGTCCCATCAAACGCTGGTGGCCGGGATATCTGGATCCCTCCGGGTGCTGGGGTGTAGGTGGCTGGATCCGGTTGGCCAGCTGGTCTCGACAGATCGGGTCCTCTCCTCTCCAGGCGTTGGACGACCTGAAGAACCCGATCCATCGCTTCCCCCAAGCTGGCCAGCATCGTGGAATGCTCCTGGACCCTTGCCTCGACTCCAGGCATGCGGCCTTCTTCTGCTGACTCCATATCAGCGGGTGAGTGATTCTGTGGTGAATGATGGACGGAGTCAAGCGCAGGGGTAAAATAACCAGATGCAGATTGTTTCCTTCCAGACTTACAATGCGCCTACAACGGCAATTGAAACAGGTACAGGGGAAACAATCCTCCCTGACCAAACACAGTCTCAGAAAATACAATAAATGTAATGACACCGGGGAAAATCAACCCTGGCAAAATGAATGCGAGAGTATCTCAACCGAGCTACTCTCCTCCCACATAGAACAATCACTCACAAAGACAAGGGGGAAGAAGGACTAATTAGGGGATGAGCACCAGGTGTATGTGATTGACAAGACAAGTCAAGTGGAGTGATGAGAATGGGAGCGGCAGTAGCTAGTAAGCCGGTGACGACGAAACCTGCCCAAACAAGGAGGGGAGGCAGCCTTGGCGGAAGTCGTGACACTGTCTGTGTCTTGTTTATGTTTTTATTTTATGTTTTTTTAACCTATATTTAACTATGCAAGTCAGTTAAGAACAAATTCTCATTTACAATGACGGCCTACACCGGCCAAACCCGGACGATGCTGGGCCAATTGTGCGCCGCCCTATGGGACTCCCAATCACGGCCGGTTGTGATACAGCCTGGAATCGAACCAGGGGTCTGTAGTGACGCCTCAAGTACTGAGATGCAGTGTCTTAGACTGCTGCGCCACTCGCATATGTTTGATATGCTTGCCTAAACAGTTGCATGTAATTCTGCAGCTAAGAAGAACATGAACTTGCTAGACTGTTTGTGTCGTTGCAATACTATTACAACAGACATCAAAGTTTGTATAAAAATGTTGATCATGTCTTTTGTGTATAACATGTAAATAGCTGTGTGAAGCCTAACTCCCCTACTGAAAAAAGAACATGAAATTGCACTTATGCTTAATAGCCTGCTGAGGCATGGAATGCAATAGTTTGAACATGTCGACCATGTCTTTTGTGTACAACATTAATTGCTGATCAAGGAGAGGGTGCAAGCAGCAGCAGAGCACTGAGCAGCAGCTACGTAGGTATTGGAGTGAGCAGCAGCTACGTAAAAATAAATCTCTCACATGCGCAGAAATCTCTGTATGTTTAGCCACAGAACTTTCGGGTTCACGAAAATCCGGAAGCGCAGTCACTTTTAAAGTCATGCACCCCTCCGTCCTTTACTTTTCCTAAATAAGTATTTAAAACGCATGCCATTGTTAGAATCATAATATCACAAACAGAATTGGAGTTGCAATCAGTTTTAGGAGGGAATGTCATTATTTGAATGGTTTTCCCCCCTGTTGCCCCTCTTTCTCCTGACAGTAGGGCCTGCTCCGCTCATTCTCCCAACATTGGAAGGTGCAGTGCCCAGTTGATAATCACCCCGATAATTGTCTCGAAACTGAACCTAAACTATACCGAAACCAATTTCACACATATAACAACAGATTAAATAAATGAAGTAAAGTATGATGGGGGAGAATGGGTGAGTTGATGAGCGAGGGGCAGCAAACGAAATATAATTATGTAATCACCGATTGTGAATGAAGAACAGGGCGGGCCATTCTATTGTATTGGTATATTCTAATTATAATCTCAAAATGGTATGTACCCTATATCAGTCCACCAAATCCAAGCAGTTTTATCAGTCTACTCTGGCCTACCTGGAGTACACAGTGAGAGCGTGCATAATTTACAATGGCAAGAAGACCAAGACAAATGGATGTACATGCTGCGTTAGCGCTGCTACACGATCTGAATGAAAAAGACTCAGATGGTGGGGAAGAAATTAATCATGACATCTCTGATGATTATTCTTCTGATTCTGAGCCTCAGACTGAACCTACACCTCCAAGGCCTTAGCTAAAAAAAGCCAGAACGATGCGCACCGAGAAGGTGCATGCGACACCACCAAATGAAATGGTGAGACAGGAGAGTGGAAGGGAAGGCACCGTTTGGATAGAACAAGCCGGCGACAATGCTACGGGTCAATTATCAGCACAAAATGTCATCACTGAGAGAGCAGGCCCTACATCTCAGGCAAAAATCTACATCAGCAACGTACTCACCAGCTTTCATTGTTTATGTGACATGGACATGCTATAGCACATCGGGGACTGTATTGTGGCTGAGGCGCACAGGAAGCAAGGAGACACTGCCTGGGATCTGTTTGTTGATGAGCTGGAAGCATTCATTTCAATTCTGTATGTCAGTGGAGCATTCAGTGGAAAGAGCGTGTATATGGAGATCTTCTGGTCAGACGTATGGGATAACTTTCTTTGGAGAAACCATGTCACGAGATCGCTTCAGAGAGATCATGCGTTACCTCTGTTTTGGTGGCAAAGAAGACATTTGGAACAAGTTTGTACAGAATAGCATTGCACGTTACAAACCAGGAGAGAACATCCCTGTTGATGAACAATTGTTCCCAACAAAAGCTCATCACGGCTTTACGCAATATATTGTGAGGAAACCCGACAAGTTTGGAATTAGGTTGTCATTAGCCGCTGATGTCGACACCAAGTACAGGTTGCAAGTACATGCTGAACTGCTTTCCATATCTGGGAAAATATCCACATCGGGCAGCAGGTGAGCGAGAGCTGGAGAATGTGGTGATGAAACTTATGTTGGCAAGGGGAGAGATGTCACCATGGACAACTTCTTCACTTCACTGTCATTGGCGAACAAGTTGCTTGCAAATAAAAAAAATAGTTGGCACCATGTACAAAACGAGACGGGAGCTCCATCCCCATGCGTAAAATAAGGCACCTGCACAGTCGTTGTACTCCACAATGGTGTTGAAGAATGACAAGACAACACTCACACTACACCAATGCAAGGCAAGAAATTATGTTTCTGTCATGAGCACCACGCATCCGACAGTTGCCATCGAAGGGGACACAATAAAAAGAAAAACAGATAGTATTACACACTACAACAAAATAAAGGTATGTCAATATTACATAATACGCATTGCCATATATACACTGAACAGAAATATACACGCAACATGTAAAGTGCTAGTCCCATGTTTCATGAGCTGAAATAAAAGATCCCAGAAATCTTCCATATGCACAAAAAGCGTATTTCTCTCAAATTTTGTGCACAAATTTGTTTACATTCCTATTAGTGAGCATTTATCCTTTGCCAAGATAATCCATCCACCTGACAGGTGTGGCATATCAAGAAGCTGATTAAACAGCATGATCATTACACATGTGCACCTTGTGCAGGTGACAATAAAAGGCCACTCTAAAATGTGCAGTTTTGTCACACAACACAATGCCACAGATGTCTCAAGTTTTTAGGGAGTGTGCAGTTGGCATGCTGACTTCAGGAATGTCCACCAGAGCTGTTGCCAGATAATTGAATGTTAATTTCTCTACCATTAGCCGCCTCCAACGTCATTTCAGAGAATTTGTCAGTATGTCCAACCGGCCTCACAACAGCAGACCACGTGTATGGCGTCTTGTCGGCGATCGGTTTGCTGATGTCAACATTGTGAACAGAGTGCCCCATGGTGGCGGTGAGGTTATGGTATGGGCAATTTGAATGCACAGAAACACTGTGACGAGATCCTGAGGCCCATTGTGAGGCCCATTTTTTGTAAAGTATCATTGACCAACAGAGGCATATCTGTATTCCCAGTCATGTGAAATCCATAGATTAGGGCCTAATGAATTTATGATTTCCTCATATGAGCTGTAACTCAGTCAAATCTTGAAATTGTTGCATGTTGCATTTATATTTTTGTTCAGTATAGATAATCTTATGCAATGCATTATGCTCTTCTGTATAACACGTGTTGTTTTTCCTATGGGAAAATAATCATAATGGTTTTTACTCTATTCTGTTCCATAGGTTGGTGTGGATGTTTTGGATCAGATGTAACGCTGGCCTGTTGCTGTATTCTACAACATGCTTGACTTGGCTGCTATCAACGCACATGTGTTGTTCAAGCAGTGCATGAACAAAACCATGCCCAGGAGAGACTTCATCATGAGTCTGGCATACGGGGCTATGTGAGAGACATATGAGGGCCAAGGCAGCAGCAAAGATTCCACGCGAGCCTTTGCCCAAGCCAAATTGTGCACAGCTCCCAGGGAGGAGACTCTATTTATCAAGCACACTTGGCACTTATAAAGATGTTTAGGCTACGGTTTTCATCATTTGACCGCGTCTTGCTGTCTTTGTGGTTAGGGTATTTTGTATTTGATAAAAAATCATTATAAAAAGAAGCTGTTACTGTGTTCCAACACATTTGATTTCTGTTTCATAGTTGTAACAAAGGCACTGCATGAATACAATTTATTGAACACTTTTAAATATAGGATACAGTAACATAAACTAATGAAAATGCTATTTTGTTATAAAACATTTAAAAAAACATATTCTAATGTTACCTAACACCTTCATGAACATAACCAAATTATTATTTTACTGATAGCATGTATGAAATGTATTAATTACACTTTTAGAATGTTGCAGTCAGAAGGACTGCTCATTAGCTTGAAGGGGGGTCCCTCTACATGCTAAAATGTGTGTGTACATTTTAAGAAGATAGCACCGATAGACATGCCAGCTCTGTTTATAGCTCCTAAGCAACTTTGCAGTATTTTTTATTTTATTTCTCACATTATTATCCCAGAATATTTTTTTGCGTTATTACAAACACTTTTGGATATCAGAGCGGCGGTAACTCACCAGCATTTCGACCAGAAATACGACTTTCCTGAATTGAATCCTTTGTTTGTGCCCCCCAAGGCGATTGAACTTATCCCAGAGGCTGTTCCAAGATGCCGGCGGAGAAGAGGTATTCGGAGCTGAATTTTAGTCTGACTCAGGAGGCGTGCACACCATCCACCGCTTCCGAGTATATTACTCACTTATGTTCAGTCCCTGGACAATAAAGTAAACTCCTTCGAGAGAGACATCAGGGACTATAACATACTCTGTTTCACGTAATCATGGCTCTCTCCAGATATACTGTTCCCATCCATACAGCCAGCTGGGTTCTCAGTACATTGTGCAGACAGTACATAATGCAAGAAATAGACCTCTGAACCTTTCACCTGTTACTACCTGTCAGGGCAAGGAGATTGAGGTTGTAACCTCATATAAATATCTTGGAATTCTAATTGATGACGGCCTCTCTTTTAAATTGCATATTCAACAACTTACAAAAAAATTGAAGCTGAAATTGGGATTTTATTTTAGGAATAAGGCCTGTTTTTCTTTTGAAGCCAGAAGGAGGCTAGTATCAGCTACATTTATGCCTTTACTAGACTATGGGGATATTTTATATATGAATGCTTCCGCTCAGTGTTTGAGGTCAATTGACACTCTTTATCATGGTACTTTGAGATTTATTTTAAACTGCAAAACCCTTACGCACCACTGTACTTTGTATACCAGGGTTGGCTGGCCTTCTCTAGTCACTCGTAGGCTCAGTCACTGGTATACTTTTATTTACAAAGCCATTTTGGGTTTACTACCTTTTATTTGGGCATTTTTATTGTTCAGAAATGTGGTGGGTTCTCTCTTCGTTCACTGGACTTTATCCTGCTAACTGTTCCAAATGTCCGAACTGAATTTGGTAAAAGGTCTTTTATGTACTCTGCGCCATCGTCTTGGAACACCTTACAAAATAATTTTAAACTGGAAGAACTTGTCCCGATTGGTGTTTTTAAATCTCTGATGAAGGATTTTGAGGCTGATTCCCTGACCTGTCAATGTCTTTAATTTGCTGTTTTTGATATTGTTATACTCTTGTGAATTCATGAATGGTTTTTACTAGATTACTTGTAGTTTTTCATGTTGTCTGTCTGTAATTTTTTGTAATGACTTGGTGCTGCCTATCTTGGCCAGGACGCTCTTGAAAAAGAGATTTTAAATCTCAATGAGCCCTTCCTGGTTAAATAAAGGTTAAATAAAATTTAAAAAAGACAGGAATAAAGAACTCTCCAGAAGAAGAAAGGCGGAGGAGTATGTTTCATGATAAACTACTCATTTTGTGATTGTGGTAACGTACAGGAATTCAAGTCCTTTCGTTCACCCAACCTAGAATACCTCACAACCAAATGCCGACCACATTACCTCTCAAGAGAATTCTCTTCAGTTATCGTCACAGCCGTGTATATTCCCCCTCAAGCCGACACCACAACGGCTGTCAAGGAACTACGCTGGACGTTGTGCAAACTGGAAACCGCATATCCTGAGGCCGCATGTATTGTAGCTGGGGACTTTAACAAAGCAAATCTGAGGAAAACGCTACCGAAGTTCTATCAACACATTGCCTGTAGTACTCGCCCTTCAAAAACTCTCGACCATTGTTACTCTCCCTTCCGGGATGGCTACAAGGCCCTCCCCCGCTCTCCCTTCGGCAAATCAGATCACAACTCATTTCTGCTCCTCCCTTCCTATAGGCAGAAACTTAAACAGGAAGTACCTGTGCTAAGGTCTATTCAACACTGGTCTGACCAATCGGAATCCATGCTTCAAGATTATTTTGATCACGCGGACTGGGATATGTTCCGGGTTGCCTCTGAGAATAACATTGACGTATACACTGACATGGTGACTGAATTCAGGGGGGATGTTGTTCCCACTGTGACGATTAAAACCTACCCAAACCAAAAACTGTGGATTGATGAAAGCATTCGTGCAAAACTGAAAGCGTGAATCACCGCATTTAACCATGGAAAGGTGACTAGGAATATGGTTGAATACAAACAGTGTAGTTATTCCCTACGTAAGGCAATCAAATAGGAAAAACGTCAGTACAGAGACAAATTGGAGACGCAATTCAACGGCTCAGACATGAGACGTATGTGGCAGGGAGTCCAGACAATCACGGATTACAAAAGGAAAACCAGCCACGTTGCGGACACCGACGTCTTGCTCCCAGACAAGCTAAACACCTTCTTCGCCCGCTTTGAGAATAACACAGTGCCACCGACGAGGGCCACTCCCGAGGACTGTGGGCTCTCATTCTCCGTGGCCTTGCAAGGCTGCCAGCCCAGACGGCATCCCTAACCGTGTCCTCAGAGCACGTACACAGACCAGCTGGCTGGTGTGTTTTTCGGACATATTCAATCTCTCCCTATCCCAGTCTGCTGTCCCCACTTGCTTCAATATGTCCACCATTGTTCCTGTACCAAAGAAAGCAAAGGTAACTGAACTAAATTACTATTGCCCCGTTGCACTCACTTCTGTCATCATGAAGTGCTTTGAGATGCTAGTTAAGGATCACATCAACTCCACCTTACCCGACACCCTAGACCCACTGCAATTTGCATAGCACTGCACACTGCCCTATCCCATCTGCACAAGAAGAATACCTATGTAAGAATGCTGTTCATTGACTACAGCTCAGCCTTCAATACAATAGTACCCTCCAAGCTCATCATTAAGCTCGGGGCCCTGGGTCTGAATCCCGACCTGTGCAACTGGGTCCTGGACTTTCTGACGTGCCGCCCCCAGTTGGTCAAGTTTGGAAACAACACCTCCACTACGCTGATCCTCAACACAGGGACCCCACAAGGGTGCGTGCTCAGCCCCCTCATGTACTCCCTGTTCACCGATGACTGCGTGGCCACGCACGCCTCCAACTCAATCATCAAGTTTGCAGACGACACAACAGTAGTAGGCCTGATTACCAACAATGACGAAACAGCCTACAGGGAGGAGGTGAGGGCCCTGGCGGAGTGGTGCCAGGAAAATAACCTCTCCCTCAACATCAACAAAACTAAACTAAAGAGCTGATCATGGACTTCAGGAGACAGCAGAGGGAGCACGCCCCCATCCATATCGACGGGGCGACAGTTGATAAGGTGAAAGGCTTCAAATATCTCGCCACACACATCACTGACAATCTGAAATGGTCCACCCACACAGACAGTGTGGTGAAGAAGGTGCAACAGTGCCTTTTCAACCTCAGGAGGCTGAAGAAATGTTGCTTGGCCCTTAAGACCCTAACAAACTATTACAGACGCACCATTGAGTGCATCCTGTCGGGCTGTATCACCACCTGGTACAGCAACTGCACCGTCCGCAACCGCAGGGCTCTCCAGAGGGTGGTGCAGTCTGCCTAACGCATCAACGTGGGCACATTGCCTGCCCTCCAGTACATCTACAGCACCCAATTTCACAGGAACGCCAAAAAGATAATCAAGGACTGCAGCCACCCGAGCCACGGCCTGTTCACTCTGCTATCATCCAGAAAGCGAGGTCAGTACAAGTGCATCAACGCTGGGACCGAGAGACTGAAAAACAGCTTCTATCTCAAGGCCATCAGACTGTTAAATAGCCGTCACTAGCCGGCCTCCACCCATTTCCCTGCCCTGAACTTAGTCACTGTCACTAGCCAGCTACCACCCGGTTACTCAACCCTGCACCTTAGATGCTGCTGCCCTATGTACATAGACATGGAACACTGGTGTCACGCCCTGGCTCTGAGGACTCTTGTATGTTGAGCCAAGGTGTGAGTTTTCATTGTTTTGTGTTCTAGTTTGGTATTTCTATGTTGGCCAGGGCGGTTCCCAATCAGAGACGGCTGTAGCTCGTTGTCTCTGATTGGGAGTCATACTTAGGTAGCCGTTTGGCATTGTTTTGGTGTGATATCTTGTTCCGTTTGGTTTGTGTAACCGTAGGACTTCACGTTTCGTATCGTTTGTTGTTTTGTTCGTTGTGTTGTACATTCAATAAATATTATGTACGCATATCACGCTGCGCCTTGGCCCGCTTCTTCTCAAGACGATCGTGACAGAAGATACCACCTCGACTGGGTCAAGCAGCGTGAGGAGGAGAGAGGCTGGACTTGGGGGCAGAGGAGCGAGAGTCTGGCGAGAGCCATGGAGGCCTGGCCTACAGGGAGGTGAGACGCCCAGAAATGTTTTAGGGGGGGGGGGCTCACGCCGTGGACAACGGGGCAGCATGAGGCCGGGATAGAGTGGTTCAGCGGGTTGGCAAAGGAGGCCGCCAGGTTACGGGAGTCACTGGTCACCAGGGGGAAGGAGAATGTAGAGGCACGGCGAGAGGTACTGGGGTGTGTTGCCAGTCCGGTCCGGCCCGTTCCTGATCCCCGCGTAGGGCCCATGGTGTGTGTCCCCAGTACGGTCCGGCTTGTTCCTGTCCCTCGCACCGAGCCTGTGGTGCGCATCGCCAGCCCGGTCCGGCATGTTCCTGCCCCTCGCACCAAACCAGTGGTGCGCGTCGCCAGCCCGGTCCGGCCCGTTCCTGCTTCCCGCACCAAGCCAGTGGTGCGCGTCGTCAGCCCGTTTTGGTCCGTTCCTGCTCCCCGCACCAAGCCAGTGGTGCGCTTCGTCAGCCCGGCTCGGCCCGTCCCTGCTCCCCGCACCAAGCCTGTGGTGCGCGTCGTCAGCCCGGTCCGGCCTGTTCCTGCTCCCCGCACCAAGCCAGTGGTGCGCTTCGTCAGCCCGGTTCGGCCCGTCCCTGCTCCCCACACCAAGCCAATGGTGCGCGTCGTCAGCCCGGTCCGGCCTGTTCCTGCTCCCTGCACCAAGCCAGGGGTGCGCTTTGTCAGCCCAGTTCGGCCCGTCCCTGCTCCCCGCACCAAGCCAATGGTGCGCATCGTCAGCCCGGTCTGGCCCGTCCCTGCTCCCCGCACCAAGCCTGTGGTGCGCGTCTTCAGTCTGGCACAGCCCGTGCCTGTTCCACCGGTGCCTGGTCCGGCACCGGTCAGCTGCTCCACTCCGGAGCTAGAGCAATCCGCTCCACCAGTGTTCAGTCCAGCTCCGGCCAGCAGGGCCAGACCGGACCAGGGACGCTTTGGGGGGTTAGAGAGGGAGTGGGGGTCATGCCCGGAGCCGGATCCTCCGCCGAGGCGGAGTGCCCACCCGGCCCCTCCCCTGTTGTGTGTGGTTGGCGCGGTCGGAGTCCGCGCCTTTGGGGAGGGGTACTGTCACGCCCTGGCTCTGGGGACTCTTGTATGTTGAGCCAGGGTGTGAGTTTTCATTGTTTTGTTTTCTAGTTTGGTATTTCTATGTTGGCCAGGGTGGTTCCAATCAGAGACGGCTGTAGCTCGTTGTCTCTGATTGGGAGCCATACTTAGGTAGCCGTTTGGCATTGTTTTGGTGTGGTATCTTGTTCCGTTTGGTTTGTGTAACCGTAGGACTTTACGTTTCGTATCGTTTGTTGTTTTGTTCGTTGTGTTGTACATTCAATAAATATTATGTACGCATATCACGCTGCGCCTTGGCCCGCTTCTTCTCAAGACGATCGTGACAACTGGTCACTTTAATAATGTTACATACTGTATTACTCATTTCATATGAATAATACTGTATTGTAGTCAAGGCCATCCTATTCAACTATTGCTGTGCATATACTACTCTATCCTATGTATTCTACATATATACTACATATTCTATCAACAGTGTCCATAATGTCTACACATCCCATCACACACACAAACACATACATACATACATACATATGGTGGTCCTCTGTAGCTCAGCTGGTAGAGTACGGCGCTTGTAACACCAAGGTAGTGGGTTCGATCCCCGGGACCACCCATACACAAAAATGTATGCACGCATGACTGTAAGTCGCTTTGGATAAAAGAGTCTGCTAAATGGCATATTATTATTATTATTATTATATATATGTGTATATATATATATATATATATATATATATATATATACATATATACACTGCTCAAAAAAATTAAGGGAACACTTAAACAACACAATGTAACTCCAAGTCAATCACACTTCTGTGAAATCAAACTGTCCACTTAGGAAGCAACACTGATTGACAATACATTTCACATGCTGTTGCGAAAATGGAATAGACAACAGGTGGAAATTATAGGCAATTAGCAAGACACCCCCAATAAAGGACTGGTTTTGCAGGTGGTGACCACAGACCACTTCTCAGTTCCTATGCTTCCTGGCTGATGTTTTGGTCACTTTTGAATGCTGGCGGTGCTTTCACTCTAGTGGTAGCATGAGACGGAGTCTACAACCCACACAAGTGGCTCAGGTAGTGCAGCTCATCCAGGATGGCACATCAATGCGAGCTGTGGCAAGAAGGTTTGCTGTGTCTGTCAGTGTAGTGTCCAGAGCATGGAGGCGCTACCAGGAGACAGGCCAGTACATCAGGAGACGTGGAGGAGGCCGTAGGAGGGCAACAACCCAGCAGCAGGACTGCTACCTCCGCCTTTGTGCAAGGAGGAGCAGGAGGAGCACTGCCAGAGCCCTGCAAAATGACCTCCAGCAGGCCACAAATGTGCATGTGTCTGCTCAAACTGTCAGAAACAGACTCCGTGAGGGTGGTATGAGGGCCCGACGTCCACAGGTGGGGGTTGTGCTTACAGCCCAACACCGTGCAGGACGTTTGGCATTTGCCAGAGAACACCAAGATTGGCAAATTCGCCACTGGCGTCCTGTGCTCTTCACAGATGAAAGCAGGTTCACACTGAGCACGTGACAGACGTGACAGAGTCTGGAGACGCCGTGGAGAACGTTCTGCTGCCTGCAACATCCTCCAGCATGACCGGTTTGGCGGTGGGTCAGTCATGGTGTGGGGTGGCATTTCTTTGGGGGGCCGCACAGCCCTCCATGTGCTCTCCAGAGGTAGCCTGACTGCCATTAGGTACCGAGATGAGATCCTCAGACCCCTTGTGAGACCATATGCTGGTGCGGTTGGCCCTGGGTTCCTCCTAATGCAAGACAATGCTAGACCTCATGTGGCTGGAGTGTGTCAGCAGTTCCTGCAAGAGGAAGGCATTGATGCTATGGACTGGCCGCCCGTTCCCCAGACCTGAATCCAATTGAGCACATCTGGGACATCATGTCTCGCTCCATCCACCAACGCCACGTTGCACCACAGACTGTCCAGGAGTTGGCGGATGCTTTAGTCCAGGTCTGGGAGGAGATCCCTCAGGAGACCATCCGCCACCTCATCAGGAACAGGCCCAGGCGTTGTAGGGAGGTCATACAGGCACGTGGAGGCCACACACACTACTGAGCCTCATTTTGACTTGTTTTAAGGACATTACATCAAAGTTGGATCAGCCTGTAGTGTGGTTTTCCACTTTAATTTTGAGGGTGACTCCAAATCCAGACCTCCATGGGTTGATACATTTGATTTCCATTGATAATTTTTGTGTGATTTTGTTGTCAGCACATTCAACTATGTAAAGAAAAAAGTATTTAATAAGATTATTTCATTCATTCAGATCTAGGATGTGTTATTTTAGTGTTCACTTTATTTTTTTGAGCAGTGTATATATATATATATACAGTACCAGTCAAAACTTTGGACACACCTACTCATTCAAGGGTTTTTCTTTATTTTTACTATTTTCTACATTGTAGAATAATAGTGAAGACATCGGAACTATGAAATAACACATATGGAATCATGTAGTAACCAAAAAAGTGTTAAACAAATCAAAATATATTTTATATCTGAGATTCTTCAAAGTAGCCACCCTTTGCCTTGATGATAGCTTTGCACACGCTTGAAATTCTCTCAACCAGCTTCATGAGGTAGTCACCTGGAATGCATTTCAATTAACAGGTGTGCCTTGTTAAAAGTTAATTTGTGGAATTTCTTTCCTTCTTAATGCGTTTGAGCCAATCAGTTGTGTTGTGACATGGTAGGGGTGGTACACAGAAGATAGCCCTATTTGGTAAAAGACTAAGTCCATATTTAATGGCAAGAACAGCTCAAATAAGCAAAGCGAAACAACAGTCCATCATTACTTTAAGACATGAAGGTCAGTCAATCCGGAAAATGTCAAGAACTGTGTGTCAAGACAAAGTGCAGTCGCAAAAACCATCAAGTGCTATGATGAAACTGGTTCTCATGAGGATGACCACAGGAAAGGAAGACCCAGAGTTATCTCTGCTGCAGAGGTTAAGTTCATTAGAGTTAACTGCACCTCAGATTGCAGCCCAAATAAGTGCTTCACAGAGTTCAAGTAACAGACGCATCTCAACATCAACTGTTCAGAGGAGACAGCGTGAATCAGACCTTCATGGTCCAATTGCTGCAATGAAACCACTACTAAAGGACACCAATAATAAGAAGAGACTTGCTTGGGCCAAAAAACACGGCCAATGGACATTAGACTGGTGGAAATCTGTCCTTTGGTCTGATGAGTCCAAATTTGAGATTTTTGGTTCCAACCGCCGTGTCTTTGGTCACAACAATAATCAAACACAGTGTGCTTAAACTAATAACACACACATTATTTTATTTTTCTTGTCTATATTGAATACATAATTTAAATATTCACAGTCTAGGTTGGAAAAAGTATGTGAAACCCTAGGCTAATGACTTCTCCATAAGCTAATTGGAGTCAGGAGTTAGCTAACCTGGAGTCCAATCAATGAGACGAGATTGGAGATGTTGGTTAGAGCTTCCCTACCCTATAAAAAACACAAAATCTGAGTTTGCTATTCACAAGAAGCATTGCATGATGTGAACGATGCCTCGAACAAAAGAGATCTCAGAAGACCTAAGATTAAGAATTGTTGACTTGCATAATGCTGGAAAGGGTTACAAAAGTATCTCTAAAAGCCTTGATGTTCATCAGTCCACGGTAAGACAAATTGTCTATAAATGGAGAAAGTTCAGCACTGTTGCTACTCTCCCTAGGAGTGGCCGTCCTGCAAAGATGACTGCAAGAGCATAGCGCAGAACGCTCAATGAGGTTAAGAAGAATCCTAGAGTGTCAGCTAAAGACTTACAGACATCTCTGGAACATGCTAACATCTCTGTTGACGAGTCTACGATATGTAAAACACTAAACAAAAATGGTGTTCTTGGGAGGACACCACGGAAGAAGCCACTGCTGTCCAAAAACAACATTGCTGCACTTCTGAAGTTCGCAAAAGAGCACCTGGATGTTCCATAGCACTACTGGAAAATATTCTGTGGACAGATTAAACTAAAGTTGAGTTGTTTGAAAGGAACACACAACACTATGTGTGGAGAAAAAAAGGCACAGCACACCAACATCAAAACCTCATCCTAACTGTAAAGTATGGTGGAGGGAGCATCATGGTTTTGGTCTGCTTTGCTGCCTCAGGGCCTGGACAGCTTGCCATCATCGACGGAAAAATGAATTCCCAATTTTATCAAGACATTTTGCAGGAAAATGTAAGGTTATCTGTCTGCCAATTGAAGCTCAACCAAAGTTGGGTGATGCAACAGGCCAACGACCGAAAACACAGAAGTAAATCAACAACAGAATAGCTTCAACAGAAGAAAATACGCCTTCTGGAGTGGCCCAGTCAGAGTCCTGACCTCAACCCGATTGAGATGCTGTGGCATTATCTCAAGAGAGCAGTTCACACCAGACATCCCAAGAATATTGCTGAACTGAAACAGTTTCGTAAAGAGGAATGGTCCAAAATTCCTCCTGACAGTTTTTTTATATTTTTTATTTAACCTTTATTTAACTAGGCATGTCAGTTAAGAACAAATTCTTATTTACAATGACGGCCTACCCCGGCCAAACCCGGACGACGCTGGGCCAATTGTGCGCCGCCCTATGGTAAAAATAGGTCTGATCTGCAACTACAGAAAATGTTTGGTTGAGGTTATTGCTGCCAAGGGAGGGTTAACCAGTTATTAAATCCAAGGGTTCACATACTTTTCCCACCCTGCACTGTGAATGTTTCCACGGTGTGTTCAATAAAGACATGAAAACGTATCATTGTTTGTGTGTTATTAGTTTAAGCAGACTGTGTTTGTCTATTGTTGTGACTTAGATGAAGATCAGATCACATTTTATGACCAATTTATGCAGAAATCCAGGTAATTCCAAAGGGTTCACATACTTTTTCTTGGCACTATACACTCCGGACTCTGACATTGCTCATCCTAATATTTCTATATTTCTAAAAACCATTATTTTACTTTTAGACTAATATTTCTATATTTCTTGATTCCATTCTGTATGTATTGTTGTGTATTGATAGATATTATTGCACTGTTGGAGCTAGTAACACAAGCATTTCGCTACACCCGCAATAACATCTGCTAAATATGTGTATACGACCAATAAAATTTGATTTGATTTATGAACCCCAAAAGGTTCTTCCAGGCTCCTTAACTTCTAAGAGTGCACTTCAAACGCAAGTCTTTCATTTTCTCAAGGGGTCACGTTCAAGAAGAAGTCAATTTACAACACTATATTCTTGCTCTCTTTTTCTATCTACAGCAGATACATTACATTTCCAGGGGGCCAGCAGAGCACGGCCCAGATTTGCAGGAGTTGATTGAGCTATGGCCCAGGTGTTCTGTGGCCTTAAGCCTGTCTGAGAGTGCCTCTGTGGCCACCACAGCTCTGGAGTGTGCTGGCAGGAGCCACGCTGGATTAGGCTGAAAGGAGGCCCCTGGGGCGGGCCAAGATCAGACGAAGGGCCCAGGGTGGACACAGTGAGACACAGTGACAGGGGCCTGATGTGATGTACCATCTACCGTCCATTCATCACCATTTTAATTTCCTGGGCCACGCCATTGATTCCCCGGGTAGGTGATATTAGTGTCACCCTTTTAATGTGTTACAAAGAGCTTGACCTGCCGAGCTCCTCCCTGTAGATCCATGCAGGGCTGGCCACTGGAGCCAAAATTGAAAATATTACTTTTTCCAATCTCCTTCCTGGCTGTTTCACTAGAACACTGTCACTGTAATCCTCACTCCGTGGTCTAAGGGAATGGGAATAATCACGATCTCACCAATGGGGTTTTGGTAAAGAAGCTTTATCTCTTGTATTAGCACCATGAGAATATCTTCTGGGGGTAATAATGGTGAAGCTATACTAACCCTTCAAACAAGTCACCTGGATGTTTGGCTAGAAATTGATACACATGAGAGTACATTCTAATAAGCTTATTCTGGATATGTAATAGTATCATAGAAATGTGGGGCAATGGGGGTTTCATTTGATTTGACCATAGGTCTTGATAGCTTGAGGAAAGACATCAGCACTGTGTCTTAACACTAACACAATATATTTGTGCTAGCTAGCCAACGTTTAAATATTGCTGCGTTATGAAAGGAACTAGACACGGACACAAATTATCTGTTTAGTGTGTTAACACACTATTGGTAGTTTGTTGTAACCAAGTATTGGTGCTAAACTGTGTGTTATTGGATGCTAGCATGCTAGTTAGCTATGGCGTCATAGTTAGCTAGCTGAACAAAGTAAGTTGAGTTTATTCCTTGAAACATTGAACCGCTGTAGTTCACAACAATTCTAATTTCTAAAGTGGAAGTTGGGAGAGTTTTTATTCGGGTGGTTCAGTGAAACAATTATAGTTTCTGAGGTGGAAGTTTTGGTGAGGGAGGCCCTACTCTCTCCTTTCCCAGATGTTTAGTACATTTCATTCCGATCTCCTCTGCATTATTGTAGCCATTTGCTACAGCCTGTCAACTATGCCTCTGCCTATCCCTGTTCTCTCCTCTCCGCACAGGCTACACAAACGCCTCACACCGCGTGGCTGCTGCCTCTCTAACCTGGTGGTCCCTGCACGCACCCCACACCTGGAGTTCCAGGTCTCAGGCAGCCTCTGGAACTGCCGTTCTGCTGCCAACAAGGCTGACTTCATCCCAGCCTATGCTAACCTCCAGTCCCTCGACTTCCTGGCGCTGACGGAAACATGGATTACCACTGAAAACACTGCTACTCCTACTGCTCTCTCATCGTCTGACCATGTGTTCTCGCATACCCCGAGAGCATCTGGTCAGAGGGGTGGTGGCACAGGAATCCTCATCTCTCCCAAGTGGACATTCTCAATTTTTCCCCTAACCCATCTGTCTATCTCCTCATTTGAATTCCTTGCTGTCACAGTCACTAGCCCATTTAAGCTTAATATCCTTGTCATCTATCGCCCTCCAGGTTCCCTTGGAGAGTTCATCAATGAGCTTGACGCCTTGATAAGTTCCTTTCCTGAGGATGGCTCACCCCTCACAGTTTTGGGGGATTTCAACCTCCCTACGTCTACATTTGACTCATTTCTCTCTGCCTCCTTCTTTCCACTCCTCTCCTCTTTTGACCTCACCCTCTCACCGTCCCCCCCTACTCACAAGGCAGGCAATACGCTTGACCTCATCTTTACTAGATGCTGCTCTTCTACTAATCTCACTGCAACTCCCCTCCATGTCTCCGACCACTACTTTGTATCCTTTTCTCTCTCGCTCTCCTCCAACACTACTCACTCTGCCCCTACACAGATGGTAATGCGCCGCCGCAACCTTCGCTCTCTCTCTCCCACTACTCTCTCCTCTTCCATCCTATCATCTCTTCCCTCTGCTCAATCCTTCTCCCTCCAATCTCCTGATTCTGCCTCCTCAACCCTCCTCTCCTCCCTTTCTGCATCCTTTGACTCTCTGTGTCCCCTATCCTCCCGGCCGGCTCGGTCCTCCCCCTCCAGCTCCGTGGCTTGATGACTCATTGCGAGCTCACAGAACAGAGCTCCGGGCAGCGGAGCGGAAATGGAAGAAAACTAGACTCCCTGCCGACCTGGCATCTTTTCACTCCCTCCTCTCTACATTTTCTTCATCTGTTTCTGCTGCTAAGGCCACTTACTACCACTCTAAATTCCAAGCATCTGCCTCTAACCCTAGGAAGCTCTTTGCCACATTCTCCTCCCTGCTGAATCCCCCCCCTCCTCTCTCTCTGTGGATGACTTCGTCAACCACTTTGAAAAGAAGGTTGACGACATCCGATCCTCGTTTGTTAAGTCTAATGACACTGCTGGTCCTGCTCACACTGCCCTACCCTATGCTTTGACTTCTTTCTCCCCTCTCTCTCCAGATAAAATCCTGCGACTTGTGACTGCAGGCCGCCCAACAACCTGCCCGTTTGACCCCATCCCCTCCTCTCTTCTCCAGACCATCTCCGGTGACCTTCTCCCCTACCTCACCTCGCTGATCAACTCATCCTTGACCGCTGGCTATGTCCCTTCCGTCTTCAAGAGAGCGAGAGTTGCACCCCTTCTCAAAAAAACCAACACTCGATCCCACTGATGTCAACAACTACAGACCAGTATCCCTTCTTTCTTTTCTTTCCAAAACTATTGAGCGTGCCGTCTTTAGCCAACTCTCTTGCTATCTCTCTCAGAATGACCTTCTTGATCCAAACCAGTCAGGTTTCAGGACTGGTCATTCAACTGAGACTGCTCTTCTCTGTGTCACGGAGGCTCTCCGCACAGCTAAAGCTAACTCTCTCTCCTCTGCTCTTGTCCTTCTAGACCTGTCTGCTGCCTTTGAAACTGTGAACCATCAGATCCTCCTCTCCACCCTCTCCGAGCTGGGCATCTCCGGCGCGGCTCACTCCTGGATTGCGTCCTACCTGACCGGTCGCTCCTACCAAGTGGCGTGGCGAGAAGCTGTCTCCGCACCACGTGCTCTCACCACTGGTGTCCCCCAGGGCTCAGTTCTAGGCCCTCTCCTATTCTCCCTATACACCAAGTCACTTGGCTCTGTCATATCCTCACAGGGCCTCTCCTATCATTGCTACGCTGACGATACACAACTAATCTTCTCCTTTCCCCCTTCTGATAACCAGGTGGCGAATCGCATCTCTGCATGTCTGGCAGACATATCAGTATGGATGACGGATCACCACCTCAAGCTGAACCCTGGCAAAACGGAGCTGCTCTTCCTCCCGGGGAAGGACTGCCCGTTCCATGATCTCGCCATCACGGTTGACAACTCCGTTGTGTCCTCCTCCCAGAGTGCGAAGAGCCTTGGCGTGACCCTGGACAACACCCTGTCGTTCTCCGCTAACATCAAGGCGGGGACCCGATCCTGCAGGTTCATGCTCTACAACATTCAGAGAGTACGACCCTGCCTTACACAGGAAGCGGCACAGGTCCTAATCCAGGCACTTGTCATCTCCCGTCTGGATTACTGCAACTCGCTGTTGGCTGGGCTCCCTGCCTGTGCCATTAAACCCCTACAACTCATCCAGAATGCCGCAGCCCGTCTGGTGTTCAACCTTCCCAAGTTCTCTCACGTCACCCCGCTCCTCCGCACACTCCACTGGCTTCCAGTTGAAGCTCGCATCTGTTACAAGACCATGGTGCTTGCCTATGGAGCTGTGAGGGGATCGGCACCTCTGTACCTTCAGGCTCTGATCAGTCCCTACACCCAAACGAGGGCATTGCGTTCATCCACCTCTGGCCTGCTGGCTCCCCTTCCTCTGCGGAAGCATAGTTCCCGCTCAGCCCAGTCAAAACTGTTCGCTGCTCTGGCACCCCAATGGTGGAACAAGCTCCCTCACGACGCCAGGACAGCGGAGTCACTCACCACCTTCCGGAGACATTTGAAACCCCACCTCTTTAAGGAATACCTGGGATAGGATAAAGTAATCCTTCTACCCCCCCCAAAAAGACAACAAAAAAACAAAAAACAAAAACAAAAAAAACAGATATTGTAAAGTGGTTATCCCACTGGCTATAGGGTGAATGCACCAATTTGTAAGTCGCTCTGGATAAGAGCGTCTGCTAAATGACGTAAATGTAAATGTAAATGTAACAGAGGGAGGTGTCATGTAACATGAGTGCTCCCAGGGACCATTAACAGCTTGTGAGACCATGTCAGGCAGTTCATCACAGGAGTAGGGATATTGATTGGTGAAGAGTGAGCGAAATAAAGGCCCCGAATGGAGTGTACTTGGGCAGACAGACTTCATAGAGGACATCAGCAGCACTCTCAACATTATCCTGATCAGGGAATGGGCAATTTGAGGACTATTCTCATGACAAACTTAGTCTGTGTCATGAATCCCGCTTCCTGAGTCTGTTTCTGCCTGAGTTGCCTGTTTTCTGTCCTGGAGTCTTATTTTCCTGAGGTTCCTGAACGCACCCTGTCTGGTTACTGGGCGACGAAGCTAGGTGGGAGATCTCTCTATTAACCGCACCTGCATCTCATCAGCTATCTGCACACCTGGTCCTGATCATCACCTCTCCACTTCATAAGCTCTGACCTGACATCCATTCCCTGCCGGATCATTAGCCATGAACAGTATGTTGTGCCTGTGTATCAGCCTCAGATTACTAAGAGTTAGTTTTGCTGTTCTGTACTTTTTGCATGCTGTGAACTCACCTTCGTTTACTCTGTCTACAGTTGCTCTCCCGGAACATTCACTCCACCGCTTCCTGGTCGTCTGTGGCTTCAGAGACATCATTAGATCTGCCCATTCACTCCCAACAACTCACCTCCACTGCCAGCTCCGTCACCTGGATTCTCCTGCTTCCACATTTAAGTCTTTAAATAAATACTCACCTTCATTCAACTCACCTTGTCCTGGTCTGCTTCTGGGTTCTGCTTTAGAGAATCGTGACAGAACGATCCGGCCAAGGATGAACTCAGCGGACCTGGACTCCATTCGCCATACCATTACCCATCAAGAGAAGATGTTGGGACAACACAGCATGGCGCTACAGGAGATAGCGTCTTCGGTTCGGAACCTTTCTGTCAGTCTGACGAGTATCCAGGCTCAGCTCAGTTTGCCGGCGGAGAATCCACCACCTGTTTCACCCCCCTCGCCTGCCGCTTCTGGAGCTGTTTCCTTCCGTGAGCCCAAGGTTCTGACACCAGAGAAGTACGAAGGGGATTTGGGAAGATGCCGTTCCTTTCTCATGCAGTGTGGATTCGTTTTTGACCTGCAGCCCAACTCTTACGCCACAGACAAGGCCAGGATAGCCTTTGTTATTGAACTGCTGCGTGGAAGAGCTCTGGAGTGGGCTTCAGCCTTATGGGAACGACAGGACACCTGCATGGCGTCATACCAGGAGTTCACGGCAGAGATGAGGAAGCTTTTTGACCATCCAGTCCGAGGTAAGGACGCAGCTAATCATCTGTTCTCTCTTCGCCAAGGAGCTCGCAGTGTAGCAGACTTTGTTATTGAATTCAGAACATTGGCTGTGGAGAGTGGGTGGAATGAGGAGTCAATACAAGCAGCTTTTTATCAGGGGTTGTCGGAGCAACTCAAGGATGAACTGATCTCTTATCCTGAGCCTAGTGACCTGGACAGTTTGGTAGCGTTATACATTCGGGTGGATAACAGAATCTGAGAGAGAAGGAGGGAGAAGCGATGGGGGTCTTCCAATCACTCATCTACTCGGTTACCACTCAAGTCAGGAAATGGACCAGAACGAGCTGATCATCATTCACCACACGAGATTAGAGGAGAGTTCCTGCCTCCAGATCCTGTACCCATGCAAGTGGGGCGGCACGGGTTAACCAAGGAGGAGCGCCAACGTATATTTGAGACCAACAGCTGCCTCTACTGTGGTAACCCGGGACATTACATCTCCGCTTGTCCCCAGCGCCCGTTAAACTGCCCGGCTCGCTAAGTTTGGGAGGACTTTAAGCGAGCCAGTTTCAGCCTCTCAATAACCCTGTCAGACCCCGTTTTCCTGCAACCCTCATGAACAAGAATCAGATTTTGGAGATGAACGCTTTTATCGATTCAGGTGCCGATGGCAGCTTTATGGATGCTGACTTGGTGGAACAGCTGGGGCTTTCCAAGGAGCAATTACCAGAAGCCATTGAAGCTACCACTCTGAATGGCAGTCTTCTGGCACGTATCACTATGAGGACTGAACCTGTTAAAGTGTTGCTGCCAGGTAATCATTCAGAGTTTATCTCCTTCTTCATTCTGCCATCTCCCCGTGCCCCCCTGGTTCTTGGATACCCCTGGCTGAGAGAACACAATCCCACGTTCGATTGGTTGCCTGGCAAGGTAACTAGTTGGAGCATTGAGTGTCATGCTAACTGCCTTAAGACCGCCTGTTCCCATTCTGTTCCCAGTCAGGTCATTGATTCTGCCCCCCCCCCCCAGATTTGTCCCTAGTTCCTGAAACATATCACGATTTGGGTGAAGTGTTCAGTAAGCAGAAGGCTATGTCACTTCCTCCCCACCGACCATATGACTGTGCTATAAATCTGATCCCTGGAGCTGCCTATCCCAAGGGACGTTTATACAGTATCTCTCGACCTGAACGTGAAGCCTTGGAGACCTACATAAAGGAGTCTCTAGCTGCTGGTCTCATTCGTCCCTCGTCATCACCCCTGGGAGCAGGATTCTTTTTCGTGAGTAAGAAGGATGGCTCTCTTCGACCTTGTATTGATTATCGGGGTTTGAATGATATTACTGTCAAGAACAAGTATCCCCTGCCCTTGATGAGCTCTGCTTTCAACTCCTTACAGGGTGTTCACTAAGCTAGCTTGATTTACGCAATGCGTATCATCTGGTCCGGATCAGAGAGGGGGACGAGTGGTTGACTGGGTTCAATACACCTATGGAACATTTCGAGTATCAAGTGATGCCGTTTGTCTGACCAATGCTCCAGCAGTGTTCCAGAGTATGGTGAATGACGTTCTGAGAGATATGATCGGTATTTTTGTGTTCGTTTACCTGGATGACATTCTCATTTTCTCTAAGGAGCTTTCCAGCCACATCCAGCATGTCAAGCAGGTCCTGCAGCGATTATTGGAGAACCGCCTGTTTGTGAAGGAAGAGAAGTGTGATTTTCACGCCCACACTACATCCTTCCTCGGATACATCATCTCCAAGGGAGAGATTCAGATGGACCAAGAGAAGGTTAGGGCGGTTCTTGATTGGGCCCAGCCCGGGACGAGATTGCAGCTCCAGAGGTTTCTGGGGTTTGCGAATTTCTATCGAAGATTTATCCGTGATTACAGCCGTGTGGCCGCTCCATTAACTGCCCTGACTTCTAGCACCAGAACCTTCTGTTGGAATCCCGAGGCAGACCGAGCATTCCTGGACTTGAAGAGCCGATTCACCAACACCCCTATTCTCTCTCAACCTGACACTTCCCGTCAGTTTGTCGTGGAAGTGGACGCGTCTGATGTGGGGGTTGGCGCCATCTTGTCCCAGCGAAGCTCCACTGACAGTAAACTCCATCCCTGCGCCTTCTACTCTCGTTGTCTTTTGCCTGCGGAGAGAAATTACGATGTGGGTAACCGGGAGCTTCTCGCTGTTAAACTCGCCTTGGAGGAGTGGCGCCACTGGTTGGAGGGGGCAGAGCAACTGTTTATTGTCTGGACTAACCACAAGAATCTTGCTTACGTGCAATCGGCTAGACGTCTCAACTTCCGTCAGGCCAGGTGGGCTTTGTTTTTTGGACGTTTTAATTTTTCCCTGACGTTCCGACCTGGTTCTAAGAACGGCAAGGCGGACGCCTTGTCCCGGATGTTCTCCAAGATGGAGGAGAGTGGGGCCAAGACTGAGACGATTCTTCCCCAGAATCTCGTCGTTGGAGCAGTTACTTGGAAGATTGAGGAGGAGGTTATGGCGGCCCTTTGGAAGCAGCCCGGTCCCGGTAACGGTCCACCCGGTCGGTTGTTTGTGCCAGAGTCTGTCCGTTCTGCTGTCCTCCAATGGTCCCACGCCAGCAAGATGGCTTGTCACCCTGGCGTGGCTCGGACTATGGTGTTACTACGCAGACGATTTTGGTGGCCTGCCATGGGAGAAGATACCCAGAGTTTTGTTGCTGCCTGTCCAGTTTGGGCGCAGAATAAAAGTACCAATCGGCCCACCTCTGGACTTCTTCACCCCCTACCTGTTCCCCGGCAACCATGGTCGCATCTTGCCCTGGACTTTGTCACTGGGTTGCCCTCTTCTGATGGGAACACTGTCATTCTGACTATTGTGGACAGATTCAGCAAGTTTGCCCACTTTGTGCCCATCTCCAAACTTCCCTCTGCCACTGAGACATCCGAAATCCTTGTTAGGGAGGTTTTCAGGGTCCACAGGCTGCCCAGTGACATAGTTACCGACCGTGGTCCTCAGTTTACCTCTGCTGTCTGGAAATCCTTCTGTTTGGCCATTGGAGCTACAGTCAGTCTCACATCTGGATTTCACCCCCAATCTAATGGTCAGTCAACCAGAAGATGGAGTCCACGCTTCGCTGCCTTGTCTCCGCCAACCCCACCTCTTGGGTCTCTCAGTTGCCATGGGTTGAGTATGCCCATAATACTCTCCCTACATCTGCCACTGGGATGTCTCCCTTCCAGTGCCTGTATGGCTACCAACCTCTCTTGGTAGCCAGGAGAAGGATCTCAGGAGAAGGATCTCTCGGTTCCCTCTGTCAAAGCCCACATTCGCCGTTGCCACCGGACCTGGCATCGGGCCAGAAAGGCCATCCTTAGAGTTTCTGACCGGTATCAGCTCCAGGCTAATTGTCGCCGTATTCCAGACCCCGCTTATGCCGTCGGAGATAAGGTCCGGTGCGCCGTATCATGGATTCCAGACGGCGGGGTCAGGGTTTCCAGTATCTCGTGGACTGGGAGGGTTATTGTCCTGAGGAGAGGAGTTGGATTCGTCGGCGTCAGATCCTTGATGCTGACCACCTTCATGACTTCTACCGCCTCCATCCTGGCGGTCCGGGTAGTCTGCCCGGTGGCGTTCGTCAGAGGGGGGGATACTGTCATGAATCCCGCTTCCTGAGTCTGTTTCTGCCTGAGTTGCCTGTTTTCTGTCCTGGAGTCTTTTTTTCCTGAGGTTCCTGAACGCACACTGTCTGGTTGCCGGGCGACGAAGCTAGGCGGGAGATCTCTCTATTAACCGCACCTGCATCTCATCAGCTATCTGCACAACTGGTCCTGATCTTCACCTCTCCACTTCATAAGCTCTGACCTGACATCCATTCCCTGCCGGATCGTTAGCCATGAACAGTATGTTGTGCCTGCGTATCAGCCTCAGATTACTAAGAGTTAGTTTTGCTGTTCTGTACTTTTTGCATGCTGTGAACTCACCTTCGTTTACTCTGTCTACAGTTGCTCTCCCGGAACATTCACTCCACCGCTTCCTGGTCGTCTGTGGCTTCAGAGACATCATTAGATCTGCCCATTCACTCCCAACAACTCACCTCCACTGCCAGCTCCGTCACCCGGATTCTCCTGCTTCCACATTTAAGTCTTTAAATAAATACTCACCTTCATTCAACTCACCTTGTCCTGGTCTGCTTCTGGGTTCTGCTTTAGAGAATCGTGACAGTCTGAGCACTTCAATGGATGTGATGTGCATTAGAGCCACTTTGTTTGGAGGCTGCAATTAAATGTCATGTTACTTTTCCCTTCTCTGTTCTATTTTTGTTCTGTACATTAATGATAATAGGATGATTATTCAGTAATAATAATTTTCAATCTCTTCTTGTCCTAGTCTGTAATCGCAACATGTTTCAAGCTGATATACATTGTCCCTGTTCCCAAGAACTCCAAGGTAACCTGCCTAAAATGACTATTGCACTGTATCACTCACATCTGTAATTATGAAGTGCTTTGAAAGGCTGGTCATGACACACAACACCCTCATCCTAGACACCCTGGACCCACTCCAATTTGCATACCGCCCCAACAGATGTACAGATGATGCAATCTCAAATGTACTTCACACTTCCCTCTCCCACCTGGATTAGAGGGGAATAACAATGTGAGAATGCTGTTCATAGACTACAGTGCAGCGTTCAACACCATAGTCACTCTGCAACTGGATCTTGGACTTCCTGACGGGCCGGCCCCAGGTGGTGAAGGTAGGCAACAACAACTCTGCCACTCAGACCCTGAACACGGGGTCCCTCAGTGGTGCGTGCTTAGTCACCTCCTGTACTCCCTGTTCACCCACGACAACGTGGCAATGAACGATTCCAAATTGACTGACGACACGATGTGTTAGGCCTGATCACTGACGGTGAAGAGACAACCTACAGGGAGGAGGTAAGAGACTTGCATTCATTTTGGTGCCAGGACAACAACCTCTCCATCAAAGTCAGTAAGACCAAGGAGCTGATCGTGAACTACAGGAGAAAAAGGGGAGAGCACGCCCCCATTCATATCAACGTGGCAGTAGTGGAGCAGGTCGAGAGCTTCAAGTTCCTTGGCATCCACTTCATTAAGGACTTAACATGGTTCATACACACGCACAGTCGTGAAGAACCTCATCCCCCTCAGGAGGCTGAAAATATTTGGCATGGGCCCTCGGCTCCTCAAAAAGATCTACAGGTGCACCATCTTGAATGGCTGCATCACCGATTGGTATGGAAAATGCACTGCCATCGACCGCAAAGTGCTACAGAGGGTGGTGCGGACGGACTATCGGCATTGACCCTATCTTGCACCGACTCTCACAAGAATATATATACACATGCTGCTGCTACTCTTATTATTATCTATCATGTTGCCTCCCCTGCAAACAATAATGACTCGTTAGGACGTCCTGAAATGGTTGCCTAAAGTCATCAGGACATTGTGTCCCCTGGAGGTATTGTCTAGTTCCCGGTTGGCCCAGGGGATGTCCCTGAGGACAGCTTTTTGTATTTTGGCAATGCTAGGGACACCCACACACACCACGCTTACTTATTTGACACACAATTACATTGTGTATGTTTATTCATACAGTAATTATTACATTTATGTTCTCACCTGGGATTTGAACTCACAACCTCTTGGTTCACAGCATTCCAATCTTCTTGCTAGGCCTATTCCTACACTTTGCACTTCAAAGTGAATCCCAGCTCTGTTAATAATACACTGAAGAAAAAGTATTATACACTGCTCAAAAAAATAAACACAATGTAACTCCAAGTCAATCACACTTCTGTGAAATCAAACTGTCCACTTAGGAAGCAACACTGATTGACAATACATTTCACATGCTGTTGTGCAAATGGAATAGACAACAGGTGGAAATTATAGGCAATTAGCAAGACACCCCCAATAAAGAAGTGGTTCTGCAGGTGGTGACCACAGACCACTTCTCAGTTCCTATGCTTCCTGGCTGATGTTTTGGTCACTTTTGAATGCTGGCGGTGCGTTCACTCTAGTGGTAGCATGAGACGGAGTCTACAACCCACACAAGTGGCTCAGGTAGTGCAGCTCATCCAGGATGGCACATCAATGCGAGCTGTGGCAAGAAGGTTTGCTGTGTCTGTCAGCGTAGTGTCCAGAGCATGGAGGTGCTACCAGGAGACAGGCCAGTACATCAGGAGACGTGGAGGAGGCCGTAGGAGGGCAACAACCCAGCAGCAGGACTGCTACTGGGTTGTGCTTACAGCCCAACACCGTGCAGGACGTTTGGCATTTGCCAGAGAACACCAAGATTGACAAATTCGCCACTGGCGCCCTGTGCTCTTCACAGATGAAAGCAGGTTCACACTGAGCACGTGACAGACGTGACAGAGTCTGGAGACGCCGTGGAGAACGTTCTGCTGCCTGCAACATCCTCCAGCATGACCGGTTTGGCGGTGGGTCAGTCATGGTGTGGGGTGGCATTTCTTTGGGGGGCCGCACAGCCCTCCATGTGCTCTCCAGAGGTAGCCTGACTGCCATTAGGTACTGAGATGAGATCCTCAGACCCCTTGTGAGACCATATGCTGGTGCGGTTGGCCCTGGGTTCCTCCTAATGCAAGACAATGCTAGACCTCATGTGGCTGGAGTGTGTCAGCAGTTCCTGCAAGAGGAAGGCATTGATGCTATGGACTGGCCCGCCCGTTCCCCAGACCTGAATCCAATTGAGCACATCTAGGACATCATGTCTCGCTCCATCCACCAACGCCACGTTGCACCACAGACTGTCCAGGAGTTGGCGGATGCTTTAGTCCAGGTCTGGGAGGAGATCCCTCAGGAGACCATCCGCCACCTCATCAGGAGCATGCCCAGGCGTTGTAGGGAGGTCATACAGGCACGTGGAGGCCACACACACTACTGAGCCTCATTTTGACTTGTTTTAAGGACATTACATCAAAGTTGGATCAGCCTGTAGTGTGGTCTTCCACTTTAATTTTGAGGGTGACTCCAAATCCAGACCTCCATGGGTTGATAAATTTGATTTCCATTGATAATTTTTGTGTGATTTTGTTGTCAGCACATTCAACTATGTAAAGAAAAAATTATTTAATAAGATTATTTCATTCATTCAGATCTAGGATGTGTTGTTTAAGTGTTCCCTTTATTTTTTTGAGCAGTGTATTTATCGTAGTGATTCAGGAGTAACATTAAAACAGAATAATATGCCCCACCAACATCAGACAACTATACTGAAAACTCAAACTCAAATAGCTGAAATAAGTAAATTAAATCAATGAGAGAATAGTCAGATTAACTGATACCTACAATAGCAGTGCAGATGGCACTCTATTGCTAAGTGCAGAGATGTATTATAGGTAATGAATGTGTAGGGGACTTCAATATTCCACAGACTTTGTGGCGCAGCAGAAAGATCAGCATACCCCAAATCCAGAGGAAGCGAGATCAAATCCCAGGTGGGGTCATATTGAAAAGTCATTAGTAAGTGATCATGTCAAGTGTAATCTTTTTGTCATTGATTAAATATTTCTACACTATTTTCGATGAACACCACTTACCTTTAAACCCCCATTCCATTTAATTACTTTACTTATAATGGTTTGGAACACCTGGGATCATCACGTGACAAAAACCTCCAGGGGACCATGACAATATCCCAAGAACGTTCAGGGGACCTTCAGGGGACCATGACACAATGTCCCAAGAACGTGCTAAAAACGTCCCAAACTATACACCTCCAGGGGACCATGACACAACGTCCAAATAACATCCTAAAAATGTTCTCGGGGACATCCACAGGGACAAACCGGGAACTAGACGAAACCTCCAGGGGACATTGACACAACGCCCAAAGAACGTCCTCGTACCCCTGCACATTGATCTGGTACTCCCTGTATACAGCTTCATTCTTGTGTATTTTATTCCTCTTGTGTTACTATTTTTGTGACACAAGCTCACATTTGGTAGGTGAAATTAAAAGTTATTTTGAGAAAGTGGAAATTAATGTTAGCTATCAATTTAAGCCTTTAATTAAATAATGTGACATATTTCAGGCTGACATGTTTTAATTAAATCATCAATAGTATGGCAACAGTGGCTAATGGTGCAGCAGACAACGCCAAGGCGTCTCGCTCAGTCATGATAAGGTACCCCCTTCCTTCCTCTATTTTACTGTTGTGAACACATAACACATATTTACAACTTAAAACCAGATACCAGAGATGAGATCTAACCTGTTGGTGAATTCTTTTTGGGAAATTAAAATATTCTTGTGTTTTATTGTTAGGTATTCTGATATTGTGATTCCTACAAAGATATAAAGGGACGGTTTCCCAGACACATATTAAACCTAGTTCTGGATATAAACGCATGTTCAATGGAGCATCTCCATGTAAAGTGCTTTTTAGTCCAGGAGTAGGCTAAATCGGTGTCTGGGAAACTTACACGGAAAGTGTTATCATATGACAATTCGATCATGGTTTATGTCATAAGCACATCTTCTAGGACATTGTAATACATTGGGCTGGGAATACCAACAACAGCTCTGTGACGAGAATAAGTTCTTTGGCTTTCAGAGTTAGCTCTTTTACATGGTGGTAGTGAAAATAATGGCAAAGTCATTTAAGGTGTCCTGTCCTTTGTGTGTTCAAGTGTCACCGATATCTATGAATTAATTAA
Organism: Coregonus clupeaformis; assembly: GCF_020615455.1. NCBI lineage: Eukaryota > Metazoa > Chordata > Actinopteri > Salmoniformes > Salmonidae > Coregonus > Coregonus clupeaformis. The sequence goes on from NC_059225.1 coordinate 35,737,299, forward strand.
GCAAGCTACACTGTTTTGAGAGGTGAAACATTCCATTTTACATTTTAGTCATTTAGCAGACGCTCTTATCCATGAAAGCATCCATTATTCCAAGTGGAAAAGGTTAATTTAGCTCACTCTTCCTGGCAGCTTTACAACTTTATGCGGTATTCTGTTTTAATTGGCAATCATGAATTCACTGAATTAGAGGCCTGTTCATTGCTGCTGTCTCTCTCTCGTCACAGCTTTTAATTGTGTGGACTTGATGGTTTCCTCAGATAAGGTCAGACAATACATTCTCATGATTGGCAACTCATTTGTTGACATGTAATTAGACTGGAGCACTACCCAAACACACCACTGTTGTCTAACAACGAACCCTAATATTTTATCAGGCCTTTTTAGATTTTTATTTTTATTTTTTTATAATGAGAGTGATGATATACTGACATGACAATATAGTAAATTAGAATAGCTACTTAAGAGTTCCACTTTAACACCATGTATCTGCCATGTAGTAATAGTCATCTACAGGTTGGAGAGTGATTACCTGCTGTCAAAAGAGTCATTACGTAATTGATTTATGGCCAATGTCAGGTGCTCAGGCTTGACACCTCATGTCCCGCAACCTTAAACATTTATGATATTCATTGGTGGGTTTATAGGTGCTCATTAGTAATCTGAGATTTGGCAACATTGATTCACCACACACCCGCACACATGCACACACCATAGGCACACACACATACACGCACACACATACACACACACACACATACACAAACACGTCTACCCCCATAATCCTTGGGTAGGGTAGTTCTTGTATTTTTCTGAAACAGATTGAGCCTTCTCCAACAGACCGAGTAGTGCACAAGGAGGAGGGGGGGCAGAATATGGTTAGGATAATTACAAATATTCATAGGAGCATCTCTTCCCTGCCAGATCTTAATGCATTGTTTATGATTATGATGTCACTCCCTAGGGCACTCAGTAGTCTCCCTATACTTTTACATAGAGGGTCAAATGTTCAAAGTTTTCTCCATTCTCCATTCATTTAAAAACAGGAAAAAAGGAAATAAACATTAATGTGTGAATAAATATTTTGTGTCTCCAGGACTCAGCACTTTCTTCACTCCTGTAGCCGGCCTAATGAAGTCTTCCTGAAGCCTTTTGTAAAATAACACATCTCTTCTAAAGCCACCTCCACATTTGGTTCATTCTGCGAGGGGAGGTAGGAAGGGTAAAAATTATTTAAGCAGTGTGGGATGCATAATTACTCGACCTACCGAGTCGCTGTTTTAACTTACAGCGCAGTTTCCCCTCCAGACGACTACGCTCACGCTGCGCACTGCGCTGGGGGTGAAAGAAGTGTGTTTGGGACTCCTTTGTACTCTCTTGCACTAAGGGTTTCAGCCTTATACAGTAGCTCAGTAATGAACTGTTCCCCGCTCTCTTTATGCTCAAAGGATAAAAATCAGCAAACGGACCCAGTGCCTGAGCTGTATCTTGAATGATATGGTAAATGTGACATTTTCGAAACCCTGTCACAAGCTATTCAGACCCATTTAGGTGCTAGTATCTCAACTAAGCCTCCTCTGTCCTCTGCCCCTTGTCAGGTTCCCCCACAAGGTTTTGAAAAAAGGTATCCATCTATTATTGAAGAATCTGACTCTATAGACTTTACAAGACATCACAAAGATGAGGTAAAATCTGTGAGGGCACGCATACTGACATTACCCCTATCCTCAGTGTAATCACCTTGTCCAGGGTTCCCCAACTGGCGACCCGGTGGTTTTATTTGCCCCCCAAAGTTTTCTGAGCAAAGAAATAATAATCTATCATTTTTTTAATTTTCATTGTTGGACATAAAAGACTGTAAAAACACCAGGAAATCAGCTCCAATTGATTTTAATTACACATTTGTTGCTATGCTACCTTTATTTGCCAGAGAAACGCTATTCTGACTCATTCCATCATGTTCAGAGCTCACACTTGGCGAATGTGTTGAACTGTCACTACAGTAGGTTTATTCACAACTGACCTCACCTGTCAGTCCGTCCATACTGAGCGGCCGGTCCTCTCTCTCCCCCAGTTTATTGTTTGGTTTCTTGGCCTGTGTTCACCCCTCGGAATCCGCTCTGTCACGTCTGGGAGTGAGTGATAAATGTGACATTACTCTATCTGAGGATCATTAAATGTCAGGTCCTGCCGTGACAGCGGAAAGTCCTGGCAGAAAGTCAATGGTGAGGAGGGCGAGGAGGAGGGGAGGGGGTGGGGGGGGAGTGCCCACTGGGACGGCACGCTGGGAGGGATCAATGGCTCATCTAACACCCCCATGATGTCCACCACTGCACCGCTCCGCACAGCCAAGACCCACTCGCACCAATACCACACCACCACTCACACACATGCTCCCCTCTCTGCCAGGAGGATATCCAGCTGCTTGGATGATCTGTGTTCATCTGTAGATGACCTCCACATGTGATTTGGAAATAGATGTCTACTTCAGGATAGAATCGGAACGTTGTTGTCCTATTCAATTATGAATGTAATATGTATTACCATAAACAGTAGTAGTAGCACTGGCAGTATCTGCATTAATAATCCTTATAAATGAGCAAATTATATCTTACACTTATTATCACAGTAAAGGTATGTACTTAAATCTAGCAAGACATAAACGTGTTCATCAATTGCCCTTATGGACCATTATGTGTCCTTCATTGTGAGATGCACTATATTGTGTACTATTGATCATTTGGGGGACTCACCGTATGGTACCTTGACCAAGTGAATGACATCTAGACTCCCCACTGATTCTATTCCTCTCCCCTGACAACATAGATCATGCTCTAACCTCTCTCACACATACCTCAAAGCAGAGGAGAGAACATCGATATGTTGACAGATGAAATAAAGAGATAGCAGCTTAAGTAATATATCAAGTGAAGAGGGAAGCATGCTGATTGGTCCCTTGATTCAGCAAGTTTGGTTGGTTCCACCGTTCAGGTAAACATGGATTGAGACGACAATCACAAAAGCATGAGAAGAGACAAGGCAACCGTGGAGAGGGTAGTAGGACAATCAGGAAGGAGTTACAAGTAACATTACCCCTAATTTGAAGAGAACAAACTATGGGCTCCTGTCAGCCATCTTATGGCTTTATCATGATGTAATGTGTTAGCATCATGTATAACATCAAAGCACCACTGCCTGATGTGCTAACATGCTATATCAATATATTACAAAACCAATGAAGACAATCCAGATGCCGTGCATCAAAAACTTGTAATATTAGTCCTGCAGTCATGTAACAAAAGGAAATGTTCAAAGAAACCGAACTAACTTTGATGAGGCAACGGACAGGGGAACTGACATAGATCAAATACATTAAAGGACAAACCGTATACAGAAAAATACAAGTCAAAAGGGACAGAGGAACAAGATGAATTTATCTTAAGCGACAGAACTACAGTACTCTAAACCCTGAAATTCTGATAGAGTAAACCAAATCAGTCTGTCAGCAAAATATACCTGAAAGAGAGCGTTGTGGGAGTATGTCAGGGTAAACTTCTAAGGATCTCGGCATAGGGGACAACGCAGCAAGGTCATCTTCACACTGCATCAAGCGGGCTGCTGAGAGGCCAGTTTTTGTTCTCCGTTTGCCAGAGGTAACAATTAAGAGTAATATGTCAGACTGGACTAATGTGCTCATTCGGAATTCTACTGTGAAACTTTACTGTTGCGCTTTCCTCCGCCTTTAATGGCGCTCACTAAACTTCAATGTGTTCCTGCCCATTTCATAAAGCCGTCTTCCAAAATTCGAAGCAGCTTTCTGAACAGGTTGAACTTTATTCTAACTGTCACCATAACTGGTAATTAACAAGTAGTAGGCTACAGCCACATGTTAGCGGTACAAAACATGTTTATCTGGCTGTGTTTGCATTTACTTTCAAAAGCAAACTTTCATGACTTGGTGAGTTCCACGTTTTGTGGTAGACTGTGCCCCTAGGTGTATTTCCAGAATTAACAATTGGCCATTAATCTGGCAAATAACAAGTAGTACAGCCACATTAGCGGTAGAAAAAAGTGTTATGCTGCCTGTGTTTGCATTGTTAGTTCCACAGTTTTTAAAGCAAACGTTTGTGATTTGAGTTGCACCAATCGATTGTAGTCGACTGTAGGTTACTGTAGTTGACGTGCTATGATAGCGTGTGCTCCAGGTTCGTTTCACACAGGTGTGGCACTGTGTGGCATTGCCAATCTTCCTGTTAGCCTGACATCGCAGTTTCAGTGAGCTTGATGAAATGTGTTTTGGCCCAACAAAGTGATGGTCTTTAACCAAGGTCCTTAAAGGGAATCTGAGGGGAGATAAAACATTATGGATCTTTCACCCCATCCGGAGGCAGTTTATTTCCCATAGTCAATTGTCTGCTGCTGTTTCATCATCATACATGACTGGACAGGGATAGCTGTCTTCTAGGCAGTCCTTAAACTATAAGATACTAAAGGCAGTGTCTAAAGTAGCAGGGGTAAGGACAGTTGGTTGGTAATGAATTTTAGCATTGCTTTTTGAAGGGATGGGTGATGATGAGTGGTGATGGGGATGTTGCATGCTTCGTAAACAACAGGTGTAAATCAACAGTGAAATTCTTACTTACGGGTCCTTTTCCAACAATGCAGATAAAGATGTACAAAATTATTATAATAGAAATAGTGACACGAGGAATAAATGCACAGCGAATAACGAATAACAATAACGAGTAAAAATAACATGGCTATATACAGGGAGTACCAGTACCGAGGCGATGTGTGAGTGTGTGCATAGAGTAAGTACAGGATAGTTAGTTAGTACAACAAAGTGTATGTGTGTGCTGGGGTCTATATGTGTGTGTTGGGGGTGTCAGTTTAAGTATGTCTCAGTCCAGAAGCTGTTTTCGGCCATAGGAAATGATGGCGGAGACATAGTGTATATAGAAAAGTTAAGATCTGCGTAAAAAAACACACAAAATAGCATCATTGGTCATGAGCCCGTAAGACGGCTACTATCCACTACAGCGCCATCTTTGAAGTATTCGATCAAAAGTAATGTCTTGACACACCCCATCAATCACCACATGGCAAAGACATCTAACCAGAAAGTCACACTGTACACTTACATTTGAGTGAAGTTGAAGCATGAATGGAAACCCTTACACTCTACTTTAGCACTTCAATGAAGGGAGCCGTTTGTGGTTTTCTCCTTTGTGGATCCCTCATTCAGAGTCAATTCCACCAGGGCCCTTTGGAGAGTGTGGCACGGAGATAAAGGCACTGCGACAATGTTCCACTCCTGATCCTGACGCAGCATTCTTCTGCTGTGGGATAGCACTCTAATACATTTACAATGTACAAATAAATCATGCTTATCCATTGTCCCCCTAGCCCTGGGCGCAAATGGAGAATGCACTCAACCCCCTTTCACTCACTCTGTCTCAAGATTTCCGTACTCCTCGCTCTCCCCAATTGCCTCTCTCTTTGTAGCTATCCTTTTAATTTCACAAACATCTGTTGGCAGAGTTGAATCCCTCGTCTACTCTTTCTCTCACTGTCTCTCATAAATGTAATTACATGAGACAATGCAGCTGATGGGAGATGGGAGACGAGGTAGGCACTGCAGTCCTTTTTCCCCCTTGCGCTAGCTCCTATGACCAGGTCACTCTATTATAGAGGTACATGGTTGCATTGACCCCATATTGTTTTGTATCATAAACTTAAATCACACACCATGTTTAATAATCTGTGTTCTTTAGGAGAGGGATTCTTTGCATCAGTCTGTTGGTTGCAGGAATGCTTTTGACTTTCTGATTATTGCGTGTTTGTCACGGTTTTCAAAGCCAGAACCCAGAAGCAGACCAGGACAAGGTAAGTTGAAACAAAGGTGAGTGTTTATTTAACAGATCCACGAGTGAGGCTGAATAATCCAGGGAACAGAGCGGGCGGCGTGGATGGGTTGTTGAGGGTGCAGTGGTAGGTCCAGTAATGGCTCGGCAGCCGCCGACCATCAGGCAGAGGTGGGGTGAAGGTTCCGGATGAGTGACTGCAGATGGAACAAAACGGAGGTAAGTACAAAACAAGCAAACAAGGTGCAAAACAACAAAACTAACGCTATATGCTCTAAGGCTGATCCACTGATAAACATACTGTTCATGGCTAACGATCCGGCAGGGAATGGATGTTAGGACAGAGCCTAAGAAGGGTGATGATCAGGACCAGGTGTGCAGATTGCTGATGGGATGCAGGTGCGGAAATCAAGAGAGCTCCCGCCTAGCAACGTTGCCCGGCAACCAGGCAGGGAGCGTTCCCAGAACCCTCGGGAAACTGGAGATCCCGAAGCAGAAAACTACTAACCCAGACAGGAACCGACTCAGACTGCAGGGTTCGTTACAGTACCCCCCTCCGACGAACGCCACCGGGCGGACTCCCCGGAGCGCCAGGATGGAGGCGGTAGAAGTCACGAATGAGGTCAGCATCTAGGATCTGTCGCCGCGGAATCCAACTCCTCTCTTCAGGACCATACCCCTCCCAGTCCACGAGATACTGGAAACCCCGGCCCCGCCGTCTGGAATCCATAATGCGTCGCACCGTGTAGGCAGGACCACCTCCGATCATCCGAGGAGGAGGAGGAGGAGGCGGAGGAGGCAACAGAGGACTGAGGAGAACAGGCTTGAGGCAGGAGACATGAAAGGTGGGATGGACTCTGAGCGTTCTCGGTAGTTTGAGTCGAACTGCAACCGGATTGATCACCTTCTCCACCACAAACGGACCAATGAACTTCGGTGACAACTTCCTAGACTCAGTCCGTAAAGGAAGATCCCGTGTGGCCAACCAGACCCTATCTCCGATGGTATAGGTGGGAGCGGGAATCCGCGACGATTCGCCTGGAGCTGATACCGGTCCGAAACTCTAAGGAGTGCCTTTCTGGCCCGATGCCAGGTCCGGTGGCAACGACGAATATGGGCCTGAACAGAGGGCACTGAGAGCTCCTTCTCCTGAGAAGGGAACAAGGGAGGTTGGTAGCCATACAGGCACTGGAAGGGAGACATCCCAGTGGCAGATGTAGGGAGAGTATTGTGGGCATACTCAACCCAAGGCAACTGAGAGACCCAGGAGGTGGGGTTGGAGGAGACAAGGCAGCGTACCGTGGATTCCATCTTCTGGTTGGCTCTCTCCGCCTGACCATTAGATTGGGGGTGAAAACCAGATGTGAGACTGACTGTAGCTCCAATGGCCAAACAGAAGGACTTCCAGACAGCAGAGGTAAACTGAGGGCCACGGTCGGAAACGATATCACTGGGCAAACCGTGGACCCTGAAAACCTCCCTAACCAGGATCTAGGACGTCTCCGAGGCAGAGGGAAGCTTGGCAATTGGCACAAAGTGGGCGAACTTGCTGAATCTGTCCACGATAGTCAGAACGACTGTGTTCCCCTCAGCAGAGGGCAACCCAGTGACAAAGTCCAGGGCCAGATGCGACCATGGTCGCCGGGGAATAGGAAGGGGGTGAAGTAGTCCAGAGCTGGGCCGATTGGTACTCTTATTCTGCGCACACACTGGACAGGCAGCAACAAAACCCCGAGTATCCTCGGCCATGGCAGGCCACCAAAAACGTCTGCGAAGAAACGCCATCGTCCGAGCCACGCCAGGGTGACAAGCCATCTTGCTGGCGTGGGACCATTTGAGGACAGCAGAACGAACCGACTCAGGCACAAACAACCGACCGGGTGGACCGTTACCGGGACCGGGCTGCGTCCGAAGGGCCGCCATCACCTCCTCCTCAATCTTCCACATAACTGCTCCCACGACACAGTTCCGGGGGAGAATCGTCTCGGTCTTGGACCCACTCTCCTCCGTCTTGGAGAACATCCGGGACAAGGCGTCCGCCTTGCCGTTCTTAGATCCAGGTCGGAACGTCAGGGAAAAATTGAATCGTCCGAAAAACAACGCCCACCTGGCCTGACGGGAGTTGAGACGTCTAGCCGATTGCACGTAAGCAAGATTCTTGTGGTCAGTCCAGACAATAAACGGTTGCTCCGCCCCCTCCAACCAGTGGCGCCACTCCTCCAAGGCAAGTTTCACCGCGAGAAGCTCCCGGTTACCCACATCGTAGTTCCTCTCCGCCGGCGAAAGACGACGAGAGTAGTAAGCGCAGGGATGGAGTTTACTGTCCGTGGAGCATCGCTGCGACAGGATGGCGCCAACTCCCACATCAGACGCGTCCACTTCAACGACGAACTGACGGGCCGTGTCCGGTTGAGAGAGAATCGGTGCGTTGGTGAATCGCCTCTTCAAATCCAGAAACGCTCGATCCGCCTCCGGATTCCACTTGAAGGTCCTGATACTGGAAGTCAAGGCAGTTAACGGAGCGGCCACACGGCTGTAATCCCGGATGAATCTGCGGTAGAAATTCGCAAACCCCAAAAATCTCTGGAGCTGCAATCTCGTACCGGGCTGGGCCCATTCCAGAACCGCTCTAACCTTCTCCTGGTCCATCCTAATCTCTCCCCTTGAGATGATGTACCCGAGGAAGGATGTCGTGTGGGCGTGAAACTCGCACTTCTCGGCCTTCACGAACAGGCGATTCTCCAACAATCGCTGCAGAACCTGCCGGACATGCTGGACGTGGTCGGAAGGTTCCTTCGAGAAGATCAGAATGTCATCCAGGTAAACAAACACAAAGAGACCGATCATATCTCTCAGGACGTCGTTCACCATACTCTGGAATACCGCTGGAGCATTGGTCAGTCCAAACGGCATCACCTGATACTCGAAGTGACCCATCGGTGTATTGAAACCCGTCAACCACTCGTCCCCCTCTCTGATCCGGACCATGTGATACGCATTGCGTAGGTCTAGTTTGGTGAACACCGTAGCACCCTGTAAGGAGTCGAAGGCAGAGCTCATCAAGGGCAGGGGATACTTGTTCTTGACCGTGATGTCATTCAACCCCCGATAATCAATACACGGTCGAAGAGAGCCATCCTTCTTACCCACAAAGAAGAATCCTGCCCCCAGGGGTGATGACGAGGGACGAACGAGACCAGCAGCTAGGGACTCCTTGATGTAGGTCTCCAAAGCCTCACGTTCAGGTCGGGAGATACTGTATAACCTTCCCTTGGGGTAGACAGCTCCAGGGAACAGGTTCATGGCACAATCATATGGTCTGTGGGGAGGGAGTGACAGAGCCTTCTGCTTACTGAACACTTCCCCCAAATCGTGATATGTCTCGGGAACCAGGGACAAATCTGGGGGTTTAGCCTCAATCACCTGACTGGGAACCGAATGGGGACAGGCAGTCTTGAGACAGTTAGCATGACAATCAAGGCTCCAACTCGTTACCTTGCCCGTCACCCAATCGAACGTGGGATTGTGTTCCTTCAGCCAGGGGTATCCAAGGACCAGAGGAACATGGGAAGACGGCAGAATGAAGAATGAAATCATCTCAGAATGATTCCCCGACAACAGCATCTTAACCGGTTCAGTCCTCATCGTGATACGTGCCAGACTACTGCCGTTCAGAGTGGTAGCTTCAATGGCTTCCGGCAATTGCTCCTTGGAAAGCCCCAGCTGTTCCACCAACTCGGCATCAAGAAAGCTTCCATCGGCACCTGAATCGATAAAAGCGTTAATCGCTAAGCTCTGATTCCTGTTCATAAGGGTAGCCGGGAAACGGGGTCTGACAGAGGTATTGAGAGGTCGAAACTGGCTCGCTAAAAGTCCTCCCAACTTTAGCGAGCCGCGCAGTTTGACGACCGCCGGGAACAAGTGGCGAGGTAATGTCCCGAACCACCACAGTAGAGGCAACAGTTAGTCCTACGTCTGTGTTGGCGCTCCTCCTTGGTTAACCCGTGCCGCCCCACTTGCATGGGTTCAGAATCGGGAGACAGGACCTCTCCACTAATCCTGTGTGGTGGACGATGATCGACGTATTCTGGTCCAATCCCCGACCCGACTGGAACCTGAGAAGCTGATCGGTTGGACGGAACCCATTGCTTCTCCCTCCTTCGCTCTCGGACTCGATTATCCACCCGAATAGACAAGGCTACCAAGCTGTCCAGGTCACTAGGCTCCGGATAGGAGATCAACTCATCCTTGAGCTGCTCCGACAGACCCTGGTAAAAGGCCGCTTGCAGAGACTCCTCATTCCACCCACTCTCCACAGCCAACGTCTTGAACTCGATCACGAAGTCGGCCACGCTGCGAGTTCCTTGGCGAAGCGAAAACAGGCGCCTAGCTGCGTCCCTCCCTCGGACGGAATGGTCGAAGAGCTTCCTCATCTCGGCCGTGAACCCCTGGTATGAAGCCATGCAGGGATCCTGTCGTTCCCAAACGGCTGAAGCCCACTCCAGCGCTCGACCACGCAGCAACTCAATCACAAAGGCTATCCTAGCCTTGTCTGTGGCATAAGAGTAGGGCTGTAGATCGAACACTAACCCACACTGCATAAGGAAGGAACGGCATCTTCCCAGCTCCCCCTCATATTTATCCGGCGTCGGAACCCTGGGCTCACGGAAGGACACAGCTCCAGAAGCGGCAGGCGAGATGGGTGAAACCGGTAGTGGATCCTCCACCGGAAACTTGCGCTGGTTCTGGACCTCCGTCAGACCGGTAGAAAGGTTCGAACTGACAACGCGATCTCCTGTAGTACCGTGCTATGATGGCCCAACATCTTCTCCTGATGGGTAATGGCATGGCGAACAGAGTCCAGGTCCGCTGGGTTCATTACTGGCCGGATCGTTCTGTCACGGTTTTCAAAGCCAGAACCCAGAAGCAGACCAGGACAAGGTAAGTTGAAACAAAGGTGAGTGTTTATTTAACAGATCCACGAGTGAGGCTGAATAATCCAGGGAACAGAGCGGGCGGCGTGGATGGGTTGTTGAGGGTGCAGTGGTAGGTCCAGTAATGGCTCGGCAGCCGCCGACCATCAGGCAGAGGTGGGGTGAAGGTTCCGGATGAGTGACTGCAGATGGAACAAAACGGAGGTAAGTACAAAACAAGCAAACAAGGTGCAAAACAACAAAACTAACGCTATATGCTCTAAGGCTGATCCACTGATAAACATACTGTTCATGGCTAACGATCCGGCAGGGAATGGATGTTAGGACAGAGCCTAAGAAGGGTGATGATCAGGACCAGGTGTGCAGATTGCTGATGGGATGCAGGTGCGGAAATCAAGAGAGCTCCCGCCTAGCAACGTTGCCCGGCAACCAGGCAGGGAGCGTTCCAGAACCCTCGGGAAACTGGAGATCCCGAGCAGAAAACTACTAACCCAGACAGGAACCGACTCAGACTGCAGGGTTCGTTACAGTGTTTGGCTAATAAGGATGTATTTAAGTAATAATAAAGTAGTAAGATACACTGATCAAGTTATCTAAATGTTAGTGTCTTCTTTCAGAAACCACCAAGATCGGCAGCCCATATAGGAGGAGGGTGAGTGTTTCTTTAATAATAATAATAAGTGTCAAGAATAGAAATCATTGACTGCACCATCTGCCTCCTCTTTGGCTGCTTAACATGGAAAAGGCTTCCCCCCTCTCTGTAACCCTCACCCTTTCCCCCGTGGACCCTCCAGGAGTTTAACTAAGCTTTGACCTCTCTTATGTCAGCAAACTCTTCCACCTGAGAGCTGAATATAATGAAACAACTGGGGTGGGGGACCGAAGTCTCCGTTTGAAGGGGAAAGGGGTAAATTAATGATAGCAGTGCTTTTTTTGTCATTGTTGTTGAGGAAAGAGAAACACATTGATTGATCACTGGGGAAGCCAGAAATAAAAAGCCATATTACAACCTATGTGTTGTGATAATTGCGTTGTTTGCTCTATAAATCCTGTTAGTTCATATGCCTTGAAACCATAATATATAGGCTTATGGCTGAGACAATAAGAAGACATATTGGCAGAATAAATTAAACCACACATTTGTTTCATCACAAAACCGGAGAGCAATCTCTGTCCGGTGAAGTCCACAAAGCATATTACATGTAACAACCAAGTTAATATTTCCAACATTTTTGGACCACTAAACAACTATTGATTTAGAACCACGGAGAGTTACCGCAAGTCGCTAAGGAAACAGGAGCTGCCTCCACTATTCCAACACCATTTCAACTTTAACATTTCATTATCATCAAATCCCTATGCTTAGTCTAATACAGTGGCAACTAAAAGATACCAAAAACAATTTAGTCTGATTTGTGTGTGTGTGTGTCTGTGCGTGCGCGTTTGTGCAAGTGGAAAAAACACGTTGACTCATCCTACTTGAAGAGAAATGCCAATGCCATCCTCCTCTCTTTCATGTTGAAAAAATTGTCTATCACTCTGTCATACAGTATACGCTTTCATTTTTTGATGTCCTAGGCTACCTGGCTAAAAAACTTGCTCGCTAGCCTAACTTCCTTTCATGGGCAACGTTAACTAGTTAACATTCTACTTCTAGCTACATACTGAACTTCCATCCTCTCAGGCTAGAGGCACAATGTATGAATTTATGGTTTGACCAGAATCGCCGTTATAATCATTGGCCAGTAAAAATAATTAAGTAAAACCACATGTCCAAATCCCTATCTCCATCCATGGCTAATTTAGAAAAGGGTCAATTTTAGCTAGCTAACCACCGGAGGACAACAACACAACGAGATGCACAACGAGTTTCTGTCAGTGACGTGACGTATGCTCTTGATGCGATGTGATTGGAGTGAAGCCAAATCCAAACTGGCTTCCCTTGAAACTTTTTTTGGGTGCACCAGGACCACTCACAGTTGAGCTCACTCACTGATTATTTTCTATATTTTTTATCGAGGGAGGCCAAATGCTCGCTGGCTTCCCTTGCATTCAACGTGGCAACAACGTCATACTTTTTTGGACCAGACAGTGCATTCAGACCCCTTGACTTTTCCACATTTTGTTACGTTACAGCCTTATTCTAAAATTGATTAAATTATTCTACACATAATACATCATAATGACAAAGCAAAAACAGATTTGTAGACATTTTTGCAAATGTATTAAACATAAAAAACATAAAAACCTTATTTACATAAGTATTCAGACCCTTTGCTATGAGACTAAATTGAGCTCAGGTGCGTCCTGTTTCCATTGATTCCTTGAGATGTTTCTACAACTTGATTAGAGTCCACCTGTGGTAAATTCAATTGATTGTACATGATTTGGAAAGGCACACACCTGTCTATATAAGGTCCCACAGTTGACAGTGCATGTCAGAGCAAAAACCAAGCCATGAGGTCGAAGGAATTGTCCGTAGAGCTCCTAGACAGGATTGTGTCGAGGCACAGATCTGGGGAAGGGTACCAAAACATTTATGCAGCATTAAAGGTCCCCAAGAACACAGTGTCCTCCATCATTCTTAAATGGAAGAAGTTTGGAACCACCAAGACTCTTCCTAGAGATGGCCGCCCAGCCAAACTGAGCAATCGGGGGAGAAGGACCTTGGTCAGGGAGCTGAACAAGAACCCGATGATCACTCTGACAGCGCTCCAGAGTTCCTCTGTGGAGATGGGAGAACCTTCCAGAAGGACAACCATCTCTGCAGCACTTCACCAATCAGGCCCTTCTGGTAGTGGCCAGACAGATGCCACTCCTCAGTAAAAGGCACATGACAGCCCACTTGGAGTTTGCCAAAAGGCACCTAAAGACTCTCAGACCATGAGAAACAAGATTCTCTGGTCTGATGAAACCAAGATTTAACTCTTTGGCCTGAATGCCAAGCCTCATGTCTGGAGGAAACCCTCGGTGAAGCATGTTGGTGGCAGCATCATGCTGTGGGGATGTTTTTCAGTGGCAGTTACTGTGAGACTAGTCAGGATCAAGGGAAAGATGAACGCAGCAAGGTACAGAGAGATCCTTGATGAAAACCTGCTCCAGATTGCTCAGGACCTCAGACTGGGGCGAAGGTTCACCTTCCAACAGGACAACGACCCTAAGCACACAGCCAAGACAACGCAGGAGTGGCTTGGGTACAAGTCTCTGAATGTCCTTGAGTGGCACTGCCAGAGCCCGCACTTGAACCCGATCGAACATCTCTGGAGAGACCTGAAAATAGCTGTGCAGCAACGCTACCCATCCAACCTGACAGAGCTTGAGAGGATCTGCAGAGAAGAATGGGAGAAACTCCCCAAATACAGGTGTGCCAAGATTGTAGCGTCATTCCCAAGAAGAATCAAGACTGTAATTGCTGCCAAAGGTGCTTCAACAAAGTACTAAGTAAAGGGTTTGAATACTTATCTAAATGTGATATTTCAGTTTTCTATTTTTAATAGATTTACAAAAATGTATAAAAACCTGTTTTTCTTCGTCATTATGGGTTATTGCATGTAGATTGATGAGGAGAAAAACAGTTTAATTATTTTTAGAATAAGGCTGTAACGTAACAAAATGTGAAATAAGTCAAGTGGTCAGAATACTTTCCAAATGCACTGTAGATGGCCTACACATACAGAGACAGAAGGGCACTGTTTCGTTTGCTTGGATGCCTTCTCTGGTGAGATACATTCAGCCTCTTGTGAATTGAAGGAAAATTATGAAACACAGAGACGAAAGATGAATTGTTTTATATTTTTTCCTTGGTCAATTTTTTGGGGTTGCCTGGCTTTCTTTGGCACCCATGAATACACACCACTGTTGATTAGTCACATTACTTTAGCTTGCATGCCCAGGGGTGGACTGGGACAAGAATCCAGCCCTGGCATTTTATTCAGACAAGCCCACATCACTGCGTGCATCCCCAACTCATCTTAGTGCTTAATTAAGAAGTATAATACATAGTCTACTGAGGTAGTCAAGAAATTAGTTGTTTCTAACTCATCCAAGCAGGAATGCAGGATTCAATATATTTTGATGTGCAGCCTAATCCAGTGATTGTCATGACTTTTGGGTCGACAATTAGACTATAGTTGCTATATTTTACTGTCAAAATAGAATGCCAGAATTTCCAGATTTTTTTTGTTCAAAATAGTTAATTATATACATCTTCATGTGCACTGACTAATATCATAGGCTAATTTATTTGAGGTTCAACACCTGAGGAAGTGGAAACTCAAAACACATTAACTAGATTGCTAACAAAAAAAAAACGTTGCAGTTGTAGGCTGCTACCCATTAGACTTTTAGGCCTATGCCCTCACAATGGCCAGTGCGAATTTCGCACGCATGCCGCTCCATATCTCAACGCCATATCGAATATCTTGGTTGTAAAATAGTTGCTATTGAGATTAATATTAAAAGGTTGAGAAATAAAAAGTATACCTACAGAATGCTGAGACTCTCCTCTCTTTACATTTTCAAATGTGAGCACGGGCACTAGTGATATCCGTGGGGCGGGCGGGTTTAGGGTCATGAAATATTGTGTGGATGAAGGGCAGGTGGGTGGCGGGCGGGTTGAATAAAGAGAGAAAACAATGCATAAAAATATAAATTGTGGCAGATCAGGGGGTTGGATCAAGACGTTTACACAGATCAGACATGGACAGAGTTCGGTTTCAAGGGTGTTTATTAATAAAATAATCAAAAGAAAAGGTTAGGTCTCCCCCATGAGATCCTCTCCAGGATACCGTCTCCAACTGAGGGGACAATTCGGGACGGCCCAGTGGGAGGATCCAAATTTGAAAGCTGCCGCCGCCCAAGTGATATCGGTGGATGGACACAGAGGGTGAGTGACTGGCGATACCCCCATTTCCAAATTAAGAATAACCTTTTGTATCAGGTGTCACGCCAACAAGGGGAACTTTGAGAGGTATTGTTACCACTGGGCCGTCCCGAATTGTCCAATCAGTTGGCCCCCAACGGGGGTCTCGACTGGCCCCTCGAAATTGAGAAGGGGGAGGCTGGGCTCCTCCTCCAGTTGTTCCACAGGGGGTTCGGGTTCCGGCTCCGACTCCGACTCCGGACCCGTAGAGTCAGATTGGTTAACGGGTGGTGTCCTGGCCGCACAGGCGAGGGGTCGTCCCCGCTCTCTTCTTCGGCCGGCTCGTATCTTTTTTTTCAACTCGTGCCCCCATAGGGCCGCGAACAGCAGGACAATCCGTCCCACTAGGATAGGTACCGGCAGCTCTGGTACTGCACCCACCATCATCTGGCAGCTCCCTTGTGGTGTCATGATGTTGGTCCATACGGCGGGAGACCGCTTTGTGTCACCGTGAACACAGGAAATTGACATTTCCCTACCCCGTTCGGTCTCCTGGTTCAGCAAGCTCGTGGTTACGAGCGTAACCATGCTTCCGGAGTCTAATAGCGCTTCCGTGTCGTGTCCGTTAACCTTCACCGGGACAATGGGTGCATTCGATTCATGGTGCGCCCAACAGGAGGTGACATAGTTCAAGGCGTGACCCACCTGGCCTCCGGTGCTAGCTGATGGCATCGACTCCTTTCGAGCATGGCAATTCAAGGCAATGTGCCCCCAGGCGCCACACTCAAAACACCTCCGTTGGTCTCCATTTACCTGGGGTCGTCGGTGGCGGGTCGGCCCTTCCCCTCAGCCGTCTCTCCACGGGTTTGCGGTCCCTTGGCCCTGCCGACTGTCGGTTCGGGGTACACCACGGTGGGGTTGTCCTTCCGTCCCTTCGCACAGGTCGTCGACTCGTCCCGACTCCCCCTCTGTAGGGCCTGAGTGTTCTGATGCGTCTCCACTGCTTCCAGGAGGCCCTCCAAGGTCTGGGGCGCGCATAGGGTCGCTGCCCTCTTCATGTCATGGGGTAGCGCCCGTAAAAAGCAATCCAGTACCACTTTGTCGAGGAGGGAGTGGGTGGATACCTCAGGTTAGGAGCCATGCCCTGGTGACGCGCAGAAGGTCGCTCATCTGGGCGCGGGGGGATGCATCGGGTACGAACCTCCAGTCGTGGAACCGTTGAGCCCGATGGGCCAGGCTGTACCCGTAGTGGCTGAGTATCTCCCATTTGAGTCTGTCGTAGTTAGCCGCCTGCTCGTCGTTCAGGTCCAAATACGCCTTTTGGGCATTCCCAGCGAGGAACGGGGCTAGCAGACTTGCCCACTTCGGCCTTGGCCATCCTTCCCATAGCGCTGTCCGTTCAAACGTACAGAGGTATGTTTCAATGTCATCATCTTCCGTTAGCTTGATTAATAACTGGTTGGGATGGTTTTCAGGAGACGCTCCTCCTTGCAGCTTCCTGACTTCCTCCATGAGGCGGACGTTTTGTAGTCGCTGTTCCTCCAGCTTTCGTTCCTGAACCGCCTGTTGTGCTTGTTGGGCCCGGACGAACTGAGCTATCAACTCGTCCATGCTGATGCGGTGTAAACGTCAACCCTGATCTGACCACGTTATCTCCACCACTTGTGGCAGATCAGGGGGTTGGGTCAAGACGTTGTGATGTATACTCCATATGTTACCAGGCCTCGACGAGTCTCCCCCTGGTGGCTGACCTGCTGTACGCCACAAAATGTATAATTATTGTGCAATTCATTCATTATCTTTGTCTGGCATTAGGCTAGTGCGCAAGTACCAAATACACGCCAATCGCCAAACGCTTTTGGAAACTTGGGCAGAAAAAGTGTATGTCGATCCACTGAGGCAAAAAAAAACAATGTTGGAGTTTAATTCAATGAGAGAAAAACTGTGAAATGGAGAGTTGAAAATATAGAGGAGGGCCAGAACTGCAATGTTTGGGAAAGATTTGGTGAAGTGGTGATAGAGGATGATAGCAGTGTTGTGTGATGATTGTGAGGAACTTTAAAAAGATGGGGACTGCAAATATCGCACGTCAAGGGAACTGTAGCGTACTGTTCAGATGGGCTAAATGGATTTGAAACTGAAATCTGGACACTGACTGTAGGCTAGGTCTATAACCTCTCATAAATATAAACGCCACATGCAACAATTACAGTTACAGTTCAGATAAGGTAAATGTCTCTTAAATTGTGTGCACAAATTTGTTTACGTCCCTTTTAGTGAACATTTCTCCTTTGTAAAGATAATCCATCCACCTGACAGGTGGGGCATGTCAAGAAGCTGATCATTACACAGATGCACCTTGTGCTGGGGACAATAAAAGGCCACTCTAAAATGTGCAGTTTTGTCACACAACACAATGCCACATATGTCTCATGTTTTGAGGGAGCGAGCAATTGGCTTGCTGACTGCAGGAATGTCCACCAGAGCTATTGCCAGAGAATTTAATGTTAATTTCTCTACCATAATCCGCCTCCAACATCGTTTTAGAGAATTTGGCAGTACGTCCAACCGGCCTCATAACTTCAGACCACGTGTAACCAGGCCAGCCCAGGACCTCCACATCCGGCTTCTTCACCTGCTGGATCGTCTGAGACCAGCCACCCAGACAGCTATTGAAACTGAGGAGTACTTCTGTCTGTAATAAAGCCCTTTCTTGGGGAAAAACTCATTCTGATTGGCTGAGCCTGGCTCCCCAGTGGGCGGGCCTATGCCCTCCCAGGCCCACCCATGGCTGCGCTCCTGACCAGTGATGTGAAATCCATAGATTAGGGCCTAATTTATTTATTTCACTGACTGATTTCTTATACACTATATATACAAAAGTATGTGGATTCCCTTTCAAATGAGTGGATTCGTCTATTTCAGCCACACCCGTTGACGACAGGAGTATAAAATTGAGCACACAGCTATGCAATCTCCATAGACAAACATTGGCTGTAGAATGGCCTTACTGAAGAGCTCAGTGACTTTCAATGTGGCACAGTCATAGGATGCCACCATTAAAACAAGTCAGTTTGTTAAATTCCCCCGGTCAACTGTAAGTGCTGTTATTGTGAAGTGGAAACATCTAGGAGCAACAGTGGCTCAGCCGAGAAGTGGTAGGCCACACAAGCGCACAGAACAGGACCGCCGAGCGCTGAAGTGTGTAGCATGTAACAAACGCCTGTCCTCAGTTGCAATACTCAAGGGAAAGATGAGCCAATGGTTGAGCCCATAGGACGTTGAGCAAATGTAAGTGTTTTCTTCCTAGATGTCATGCAATACATGAGGTAAAACAGGGCCCGGCCTATGATAATATGTTTAAAAAAGTGTTTGGTACTGTAGGTGTAAAACCCTAAAATGATTTGAAGACAAAAAGCCATTTGGATTGTGTTGAATTGTGTTTGGGAAAGAAAGATAGACATGGTTTTAAAAAGTTAGTGGTAATATTTCATTCAGTACAGAAATGTGTAGGCAGCTTAATTTACCCTGTACCGCGGCTCAACTTAAGTTGTGTTTAGATTAATTCTGATTATTTCCAGGGATACGAAACATCCTGAAATATATGTATATATGTTTGTTAGAAAGAATACTATATTTCCCTTGACTGAATGATACTGAATGTAAAAAACGGCTCAACTTACCCCACTCTCCCCTAGGGGTATTTTGCTCTGCATTACCTCCAAAAACATTACAATAGTATCTCTTTATGCTGCTGGGCAGTAAACCAGATCTGCTATCATTATTCTCTGACATGCTGCTGATGCCATGGTTGTAGCCCTGCCAGAAAAAGGCCTACGTAATGTCCTTAATTACATTTACATTTTACATTTTAGTCATTTAGCAGACGCTCTTATTCAGAGCGACTTACTCACTTAGTTAGTGAGTACATACATAATTATTTTTATTTTTTTTCATACTGGCCCCCCGTGGGAATCGAACCCACAACCCTGGCGTTGCAAACGCCATGCTCTACCAACTGAGCTACATCCCTGTATTTCACCTTTATTTAACCAGGTAAGCCAGTTGAGAACAAGTTCTCATTTACAACTGCGACCTGGCCAAGATAAAGCAAAGCAGTGCGATAAAAACAACAACACAGAGTTACATATGGGATAAACAAAACGTACAGTCAATAACACAAT
Source organism: Coregonus clupeaformis (assembly GCF_020615455.1). Lineage (NCBI taxonomy): Eukaryota > Metazoa > Chordata > Actinopteri > Salmoniformes > Salmonidae > Coregonus > Coregonus clupeaformis. Next base: position 35,757,139 of record NC_059225.1, read on the forward strand.
AGAAATACCCAAAACAGTACTCAAATATCAGTGAAATAACCAATAACAGGTGTTCAACCTGTTGAGCCTTTTCATACTATGACACAATTTGTTAAATGCTTGGTGGCAGCTAGGTGGAATCAAATATCAATCATCAATCACCAGTGATCCGTGTTAGAACCATGTTATGCGCCATTATAAGTAAATTGCTGACCAATCAAAAAATAAGTCAACGAGTAGGCCTACCTTGGTCCAGAACAATAGCTTTGCAAGAGGTTATTGCTAGTAGGTCCTACGACTTGTTCTGTTTAAATTGGCCCCATGTCGCACTCAAACCAAGTCTACCTCACTTGTGTTTAAATTATCCACTGACAAATCCCTCTATATGGGAAAAATGATGAATTAGAATTACAGTCAATAAACGAGGCAGCCATTTCCTGGGGGTGAATAGATGTGGGGGGCTAGGTGGTGGGGCCGCCGAGCAGTTTAACCCATCTCCAATTAGCTGTGAAAAGTCCTTTGATTTTAATGCAGCAGTAGACCAGTAGCAGTGCTATGTCCCTCACCCCTCATTGTTCTGCAGCCTACTTTTTCATGGTTACTCATTGCAGTATCTCCCCAGATATAATGCTTAATTACTGCTGCAGCCAACACTCTGAGAAGATAAGTCTGAAGGACGGGATGAGAGTCCCATGCATTGACTCAAAGTCTTGGCTTTTTGATCGCCTCTTATAGGGTTTGTTTTGATCGATTGAATACTGTTTATTGACACAATAGCTATTTTTCTATGGACGAATAGTACCAGAGTGATTTCAATAGATCTTTACAGTTTTCCTAATATGAGATTTGTGTGAGCACTGAGCAGTAGTTTGCAAACAAAGGCTGTGTATTGTGTAAACATTGATATGGCGGATTCAACTGAATACAGCCTTATTCTTATTTTTGTTCTCTCAAAGGTAAACCTTGGTAGAGGTTCAAAGGGAAGTGGGTGATGGCTGTTGCTTTGTTGTGTTTGTTTGTTTTCTCCATAAAATAAGACTATTCTCCTTCACAAACTAGACATTATTTTACTCTGGCTGGATTGTGAAATATCAAGATATTTACCTACAAATATTTATTTACCTTGGCTATCTGCAGGAATAGAGATGTGTTTCCTCTAGTACAGTAATCAGAAACGGACTGAGACATTAGCACATTGTGCAGTAGCTGGCCATTAAAAGGACCCATGAGCACCAACATGAGCACCAACATGTGAAGTTTATAGGCACATATCAAATTTGGTTTCAAATGAAAGCTGCAGCCTGTCACATGCTTCCCAGTTAAAACAGTTTTCGCATATATTATGACAACATTTTGTGATATTTCTGTTCGTTTTGGTGTTCGGCAGGTTTTTTTTCGGCTGTTCCAGCACACACATATTTTTCTTGAGGCAAGTCGCTTCGGTAGCCGAAGTCTACGCCTCTGCGTCTGTGATTTGTCAACAGTACTACTCCTAGTAGTAGTGGGAACTATAGACAGGATTCTTCAATGGTTTGTTGAAATACTGCACCAAACATCTTAGTTAAATGTAAAATTGCGTGACTTAGACCTCTTCTGCAAAAATGTCAAAATGAATTACAGATTTCTTGATTTATCTTAGATTGATTTTGAGGAAGTATATACTGGCTACGTTGTTGCTAAGGCGTCTTAAAAGTGAAACCCCCCCAGTAATATTGCAGAGGGACAAGCATTTTTCAGGTGAAGGTCTTTTAAAGAGCCACTGAACATGCCAATTGGCATGTGTGTTTTTCTGTTGCTCATTAAAAAAAACTGGAGGTGTGTTTCCTGACCGATTCCGGGTTTGGTTAATGATGTTTGTCCCCCATGAGACCCTGTAGATGCGGAAGCCTATTTCACTTCCTCAAAATCCCCAGAATGAATTTAAGCTACAGTAACTCAAGAAATCAGTAATACATTTTGACGTTTTTGCCTAGGATGTTTTAGTTGCGCAATTTTACATATAACTAAGGTGTTTGGTGCAGTATTTCTCAAGTAACAAAATGTGCAGCGTGTTGCCTTATGTAAACAAAGTCAGGCTGCTGGGCAAGTCTGTCTCACTCTCTATGCTATTAGATAGAGAGCAATCACCGCAGCTGTTCACCCCATGTTAGTGGGCAAATGTACATCGTCAAATCAAAACCCAACGAATGTTCCAAACTCTGTTTTAGACGAGACTGGCTTTATGACCAAAATTATCCTATTTACACTTTGTAGTCAATTTTGACACTAGAATAACTGTTTCTGACACAGGAAGTTGGTCGCACCTTAATTAGGGAGGACGGGCTCGTGGTAATGGCTGGAGCAGAATTAGTGGAATGGTATCAAATACATGGTTTGATGCCATTCCATTCACTCCGTTCCAGCCATTATTATGAGCCTGTCCGCCAATGGTTTCTGACTCATATCCATGCCACATTGGCCATTTTCAAAGGGATTGGTGCTTTTTAAAGGCGGTCCGCTCTTTAAGGGATTCTGCTAGTGTAACAGTCTTGCTTTCATCCCTCTCCTTGCCCCAACCTGGGCTCGAACCAGGGACCCTCTGAACACATAGACAACAGTCACCCTCGAAGCATCATTACCTATTGCTCCACAAAAGCCGCAGCCCTTGCAGAGCAAGGGAAACAACTACTTCAAGGTCTCAGAGTGAGTGACATCGCCGTCTATATTTTTGGGAAATGAGGGCATAGATACATTTTCAACCATTTTACATCCTAAACATTTGGAATAAGCAAAGGATTCGAATTCTGGTCACACAGATGGAAAGGGGGTCTTAAAAAGCATATACTAGAAAAAGTCTTAAAAGGTATCAGAAATACACTATCAACCTTTATATTTAGTTTTCCAGACATTTTTTGCCTTCTGTAAGTTTAAGAAATATAGCCTAGTGTCTTGTCTTTAAGATTGATGGGTTCTGACTTATAAACTAGAAATATCCTTAATCATGTCACAGAGGGAAAGAGAGGAATGCAGGACGTGTAAGTACTGGCAGAACACGTTATTGTTAATTATCAAGTATCCTATGGAAATGAGGAGTGCCATAGTCTGGTTTCTACACCAGAAGTTAATGGTTATCTGTAGGAGGAATGTATATGGTGGAGGCAATCACATGGTTGCAGTCACTGATAAGGGTGGATAGCTGTGGATCAGTGAGGAGTGAGTAATGAGGTCAGGTCAGGTCACATTAAGGGAGAAGGAACAGTTCATTGCCTGCATCACATAAGTTCCTGCCTAGCAAAAAACATGTAATGTTTAGAGGGAAGGGAGGATACTTCACCCAAATTGGGGTATATATAGTTGTGCTGGTGGAAACATCTTTGTCTTATGCAGCTGTGGGAACCAGTGGGTGAATAAACTTGGTTGAGCTTTACTAATCGTCCGTGAGTTTACTCAGTTCGTTTAGAACCTAACAGTTAGCGCTGCGAGCAGGGTTCACCACGATTTACAGTCGAACTAGAGAGTCTGAATCAGTGAAACAGGAGCCGGCACCAAAAACAAGATAGGCATAGTTCCTACACCTGTTACAACTCATTCTGACATCTTGGGAAGATGAGAGTCGTAGGCTGAACCAATTATAGGATACAGACCTAGAAAGCCTGAGTTTATTCAGTAGTCCCATTTATTACGACCAGTAGTAGCTTTATGGTTTATGGCAAGAACCAGAAGGTAAGCCCGAGCAGGCTATTACCTGCAGAGGGTAAGTCCTAGAGGGTAAATCCCGAGTGGAGTTGGTTCCCTTCTTAACCCATAAAGGGAGGGTGAAAGCTCAGCCGTGGTGGTCGTGAGACCGTAGAGTGTGTGTGTGTATGGATAAATTGTCATGCTTGTGTACTAGTATAAAATGTTGCCTATAAGTTCTGGAGGAAAGCCACATTCATGGTTAAAAATAAAAACAAGAAAATATTTGAACGTTGTTTGAACATGATTTGTGTGTATTAGCAGTAGCAATAAGGAGAGAGGTTGATTTATGCCCTATTGCGGCGGGGAACCGTGACAGATTATGCAGATATAAGAAGACAACTGTGAAATTCTGGTCATGTGTGTTGTCAACAACAGTGATATTTGAGGTGTGACACTGGAATAAGACATTAGGTTATACGTATTCTACAGTAGTAAATTGGCAGAAGCTTCAGTTGTTTCTAATACAAGATATCAGGTCCAGTGACCAATTTATTACATACAGATACCGTAACTACTCTCCGAAAAGTGGATACCACTACCTGACTTGGCACAATGACATAAAAGGAGAATCAAAAGCTCAATACGCCAGCGTTTTGATGTCAGCATTCTATCAACAAAAAAGACAAACCGATAAACCCAAAATTAGGAGATGTACTCAGCTGCAAGAAGACTGGGTACATGAGTACATTGATATAACTTGTATGTCTGCTTTGATGGCAGGTTTGAAACCTGTTATCAAAACAGCAATTGTGGGGGATGAAATAGAGCAGGATGCTTTGAGAGCGGAATCTAAGTCCGCTCACTTCGCAGTCGTGCGAGGGGTTAATACAGCCACAGTGAAAGTGACTAACAGTGGTTTCAATGGCCAAAGTAAGATAAGGAAGCAGGGAGGAAAGGGAAAATTATATCCCTGTTTTAGATCTGGGGCCGTTGGTCATTGGAAGAATGAGTGTAGAGTGGTAATGGATTCTACTACATCCGCTGCATTCAGAGGGGATGCTGAGAGACAAGCATTTGCATTTTTTGTCAAAACAACAGCAACAAACCCTTTTGAAGGCAGCGGGGCAGGAAACTTTTAGATAGAGGTGTATGGCCTCGGGTACGATCAATAGTGGTACATAGAGATGACAGTTTATGTGTGAAGGGAAACTTAAGAGGCCTTAAGAAGTCTCACATAACTTTCTAAGAGATGCCTGGGATCAAATATCACTGATCCCTTACGATGAGAAATAGGCAAAATTTTGACTGTGAGAAGTGTCACATTTAGCAAGGTAACAGGGGCAGCATGGAAAGCGATACGATTACTACCTGTCTTTAAACATAGGACCAGTAACAATACCCAGATCATTTTACCTGGGAGGAAGTGGAGCCGATTTTGGTGTTGGAGAATCTATGCGAAATGCCAGGGGAATGGATTCTGAGAAGGTAACAAATTAAAATTACTTGGCCAAACACGCTTTGCGAACTCAGAAAACCTTGTTGTTTTTTTACTCGTGAGACATTTTATGTTGTCTTATAATGAAATAGATTTATGGAATGGACGAAAGGGTGGATGGGTCATGAGGAATTAGACTGGAGTTAATATTGTGAGTAATTGTTAGTAGAGTTTTTAAGAAGCAATTCTGTCAAGCGACAGCATTGGGGTTACCAAACCTAAAATTACCTTTTAAAATGTTTGTTCATGAACAGAAGGGTAGCACATGCTAAATTAAGGGCACATAAACAATGGGGTGGATTAAAAAAAAACAATTAATGATTGGAGGGAGGACCAGTGGATTTATCATTATCATGTTTTGTTTGTGATTAGCACTTTTGGGATGCTGATTAAGATGTAGCATAGTGAATATTAACGAAATGTACACTTTTGCTTCTAGGAGAGGAGGGGGTGTCATTATCTCACTCTTTGAAATGTTTTCTGAGACTGTTGTCTTGGTAGAGAAATTCTTCAGTGTTAAAAGTATAAAGGAATCCGGATTAGGCCGTAAATGGAGCACCCAGGTAAGTAAGGCCTGGCCATTTGTGTGTTTTTGCCTTACGTTTTACCACACACACCAGCACGCAAAAACAACTTACCAGTTATGAATATGGGTTAGCAGTGTTAATACCGTGGTATTTATTGTGTGGGGTCTTTTCAATTTGGTTTTAAACTGGGTATGTAGAATGATGGAAATGTTTGAAATGTTTTTTAACGGTTTCTGAAGTACAGGGAAAGAAAAGGGAAAGAAAATACTTAATGGTGTTGAATGACCTTTGTCCTGACTTTCTGGTGAGGCCTGATCAACCTCACTAGAAAGGATTATGATTTTAAGTATAATATGAATGAGGGACACAACTGTCTCTAGTCTATTTTACAATTACCTTATGGAATACAATTATTTCCTTACGGAGTAATCAAGAGTTGTAATTCTAATTGGATGTTAATATTCTAATTTGTTTATTTTTGATTTAAACAGGCAGTGTTATTATTTTGGTTCTCGTTTCTGTATCTGTTTTGATGCAAGTTTCACCAGATTGGGTATGCTGTATAGTCGGGATCTCTCCCTAAGGGTTAGCGCTCCAACTCCCTGACCCGGTAGCTGCGGTGAGGTCGACAGTATGATAAGGGAGTATAAGCCAATTTGTAAAATGGTTTCAACAGTGTGTGGTTATACTCTTTGACATTTGTTTTAGGAATGTTGTAGTAAGGAATTGGGAAGGTAATAATTTGTCATACGGTAAATAGTTGTTTGGATTTTCTGAATCAGAAATGCCTTAAACTGTTGTTTTGCTCTGTCCTCTCTCAAGTTATGGCGAAGGTGAACACAGATGGTGTCTTGATGCATGGCAGGGATGATTTGACCAATAACAGTGTGAACCTCAACCCCCCTAACCGGCTGAACAAATAGCGACCAAGGAGTTCAATACAGCCCTGTCCTGCACCACTACTACTGAGACCTGAGTCCAAGCCATCAACCGTTGTACGAGTCCTGAGACTGTGCATGTGAAGTGAGTGTGGAGAGAGATCACGTTCAAACTCCTCTCATGCTGCTGGTGCACTGGTGGACAATGGAGCAGACAGACTGAACTGTACAGAATGGTGGTGGCGGCTCAGGTGAGAGATTTGTGTGCTTGTGACATTTTGATTATTACTCAGATATTGAAATTGGGACATTATCAAGGGCGATCAACTGTGACAGGCATGAGTTCCACATGTGCCGTTGGGAAGATGAACTGTAACTCTATCTGAAGAATAAAGTGAAGATACATTAGAAAAGAAGTGCCGGGGAAGAAAGGGGGGGTGGTCAACTGTGCCCGTAAAATGACTTAGGGTTACCCTAAACTTTTTATTTGGGGTATCAGGTTGATTGGGGAGGTCTGCACACTGCGAAATTTATAGTAATTTAGACTAAGAATGCATTGAGATACCAATCTGTCATTAACATGCCACTCGCGACAGTAAAACAGGGACAAACAGGGGCCGTAATGGGAAAAGTTAAAGCTGTGATATAAATATGACGTACTGTTTATATATTTTCCAATTTGTAAATGTACATTCCAACCGTGACGATGTGTGCTAAGTTGAGGGGCTTGAATTCGAGTGATAGACTCAACGTGAAGCACTAAGGACTGTCAATCTAAAGTTGGGTTGGATAATTTTAATTATGATTCAGAAAGGAGAGAGAGAGAGAGCACTGCCCTAAGCTGTGAGGTAAGCACAGAGTAAGGAGAGGGTGCACTGCTCAAAATTATTGGGGCTAGGGAGGGTTTTTCTCCCTAGAAAACTTATATTTTAGTGTCCTCCGAGAGGGAGGTTATTAGAGAACTCACTAGATGATAGCTTGGGCTAACCATGAGGGGGTAATTGATAAAGGAATTTTGTTTTACAATGTCATCAGAATCTTAATGTTAAAACACATCAGTACATACAGTGAGGGGAAAAAGTATTTGATCCCCTGCTGATTTTGTACGTTTGCCCACTGACAAAGAAATGGTCAGTCTATAATTTTAATGGTAGGTTTATTTGAACAGTGAGAGACAGAATAACAACAACAAAATCCAGAAAAACGCATGTCAAAAATGTTATAAATTGATTTGCATTTTAATGAGGGAAATAAGTATTTGACCCCCTCTCAATCAGAAAGATTTCTGGCTCCCAGGTGTCTTTTATACAGGTAACGAGCTGAGATTAGGAGCACACTCTTAAAGGGAGTGCTCCTAATCTCAGCTTGTTACCTGTATAAAAGACACCTGTCCACAGAAGCAATCAATCAATCAGATTCCAAACTCTCCACCATGGCCAAGACCAAAGAGCTCTCCAAGGATGTCAGGGACAAGATTGTAGACCTACACAAGGCTGGAATGGGCTACAAGACCATCGCCAAGCAGCTTGGTGAGAAGGTGACAACAGTTGGTGCGATTATTCGCAAATGGAAGAAACACAAAATAACTGTCAATCTCCCTCGGCCTGGGGCTCCATGCAAGATCTCACCTCGTGGAGTTGCAATGATCATGAGAACGGTGAGGAATCAGCCCAGAACTACACGGGAGGATCTTGTCAATGATCTCAAGGCAGCTGGGACCATAGTCACCAAGAAAACAATTGGTAACACACTACGCCGTGAAGGACTGAAATCCTGCAGCGCCCGCAAGGTCCCCCTGCTCAAGAAAGCACATATACAGGGCTGTCTGAAGTTTGCCAATGAACATCTGATTGATTCAGAGGAGAACTAGGTGAAAGTGTTGTGGTCAGATGAGACCAAAATCGAGCTCTTTGGCATCAACTCAACTCGCCGTGTTTGGAGGAGGAGGAATGCTGTCTATGACCCCAAGAACACCATCCCCACCGTCAAACATGGAAGTGGAAACATTATGCTTTGAGGGTGTTTTTCTGCTAAGGGGACAGGACAACTTCACCGCATCAAAGGGACGATGGACGGGGCCATGTACCGTCAAATCTTGGGTGAGAACCTCCTTCCCTCAGACAGGGCATTGAAAATGGGTCGTGGATGGCTATTCCAGCATGACAATGACCCAAAACACACGGCCAAGGCAACAATGGAGTGGCTCAAGAAGAAGCACATTAAGGTCCTGGAGTGGCCTAGCCAGCCTACAGACCTTAATCCCATAGAAAATCTGTGGAGGGAGCTGAAGGTTTGAGTTGCCAAACGTCAGCCTCGAAACCTTAATGACTTGGAGAAGATCTGCAAAGAGGAGTGGGACAAAATCCCTCCTGAGATGTGTGCAAACCTGGTGGTCAACTACAAGAAACGTCTGACCTCTGTGATTGCCAACAAGGGTTTTTCCACCAAGTACTAAGTCATGTTTTGCAGAGGGGTCAAATACTTATTTCCCTCATTAAAATGCAAATCAATTTATAACATTTTTGACATGCGTTTTTCTGGATTTTGTTGTTGTTATTCTGTCTCTCACTGTTCAAATAAACCTACCATTAAAATTATAGACTGATCATGTCTTTGTCAGTGGGCAAACGTACAAAATCAGCAGGGGATCAAATACTTTTTTCCCTCACTGTATGGCTTGCTGGATGATACAGTATAATTAATTACGTAAAAGGTTCATGGGCTGTGTTTGGGTGGGTCATCAATTAAGGAAGTGTCTGGGAAATGGTACCACTCCTCTATGTATATTTTTTACAGGAGATAGCTTGTAGGAGAGGACATCTGGGTGGGTCATCAATTAAGGAAGTGTCTGGGAAATGGTACCACTCCTCTATGTATATTTTTTACAGGAGATAGCTTGTAGGAGAGGACATCTAACTGTGCACAATATAGAGATTACTATGATCTTAAATTGAACGTCACACATAACCAGATCACGGTGAGAGTAGCAGAGATAGAGGTGTCATTTCAGACACTATTGTCAACTTTCAGTGATGGGTTCGTCAAAGAATGTACAACGCTTGAAAGGAAAGCCACAGATTCCTGTATACAGGAGGCCACATCACCGGAAGGGAAGTACGCTGTATTAATAGCATCACATCTCATAAAGAGTGTGATTAAGAAACATGTGACTCAGAGTTGTATTAGGTTGGATACTCTTCCAACGCCACCACAGGACTCACGCCACATGAAGTGGTAAATGGGAGACCAATGGGAGTATCGGGAGTTGTTAGTCACATGACACAAATTAGTGATCTGGACATAATGGGAGAGTCTATGTTGTCCTATCGTCAGGAAATGACCCATGCGTTGCAGTGTGTACATTCCTAGGGGAAAGCATCACATGAGGAGCAGGAGATAACCGAGATCCACATCAAGATCCACCAGGCGGGAGTGTTGGGACAGTGTTGGTCTGGTCCACACACAGTACTCCTTACAACACCTGTAGTGGTAAAGACCACAGTCTCTCCTTGGTGGGTTCACACTTCTCACGTGAAGCGAGATCCAGCTGCATAATGGGTGAGCTGGAAGATGCCATGATAAAGGAAGTGGAGCTAAAGAGAAGAGGAAGAGTAGATTCCACTGTAGACATGCAGTTGGGTTGGGTCTGGGAGCTACTTTAACAGCCATAGTTTTTGTGTCAGTTGCTTTATTGGTTAATGCACCATGTAAAAAGGATATATGTTGGGGTAATTGTACACTGGACAACATTCTGAGGGCAGTAATGTGAAACGTATATACAGTGCTGAGTTACCTCAAGAGGAGGTAACGTTGATTAGGGCCACCGCATGTGTATATCAGGTGGCCATGGAGGAAGAAGGAGTTGGGGAGCGAAGTGAAAATGACATGGCTTGGGAACACCTCTTATAACCTGTAGCCGGATGGGGGAAGACTGGGTGAAAGCACGAGGAGGTTTTTTTAGGGCCTTCATTTTTGTGGAACCCAGTAGAAAATTATCCTGAAGGCATAGAGTCAGGTGAAGAGAGTGTGGGAATCGTCATGTTATCAAACTTTTTCATTTTTTTTGCATATACTACATAATTATGCAGAGATTAACACATTGTTCATACTGTTATGTTTTGTGTTTCTCGTTGCTTTTCAAATCACTCTCTTAGGAACCAGAAGGAGAAAAAGCTTCAGCTGAAATGGAGGAAGTCAACAGCTCCATTAGACATGTTATTATCAGTGTCCGATGAGAAATGGAAATAAGAGTGTACATGGTGTGATTATAGAACAGAGGCCATAAATCTTGAAAGTTTGTAAACCTCACTGTGAATGTTAATCATGTTTACATTTTTGTTAACGTTTTATTATCATTGTTTGTTCATTTATAAGTAATTTCCAAGTTTATATAATGTTGAACAGTATGGAGCTAATGTTCAAGAGGAGGGACTGATGGGTTCTTATAAAATATAAATATCTTTAATCGTGTCACAGAGGGAGAGAGAGGAATGCAGGACGTGTAAGTACTGGCAGAACATATTATTGTTAATTATCATGTATCCTATGGAAATGTGGAGCGCCATAGTCTGGTTTCTACACCAGAAGTAAATGGTTATCTGTAGGAGGAATGTATATGGTGGAGGCAATCACATGGTTCAAAATCAAAATCAAATCAAATGTATTGGTCACATACACATGGTTAGCAGATGTTATTGCGAGTGTAGCGAAATGCTTGTGCTTCTAGTTCCGACAGTGCAGTAATATCTAGCAAGTAATATCTAACAGTTCCACAACAAATACCTAACACACAAATCTAAGTAAAGGAATGGAATAAGAATATATAAATATATGGATGAGCAATGTCATTGTCAGAGCAGCATAGGCTAAGATGCAATAGATAGTATAGAATACAGTATATACCTATGAGATGGGTAATGCAAGATATGTAAACATTATTAAGATAGTATAGAATACAGTATATACATATGAGATGGGTAATGCAAGATATGTAAACATTATTAAAGTGGCATTATTAAAGTGGCCAGTGATTTCAAGTCTGTATGTAGGCAGCAGCCTCTCTGTGCTAGGGATGGCTGTTAAACAGTCTGATGGCCTTGAGATAGAAGCTGTTTTTCAGTCTCTCGGTCCCAGGTTTGATACACCTGTACTGACCTCGCCTTCTGGATGACAGCGGGGTGAACAGGCAGTGGCTCGGGTGGTTGATGTCCTTGATTATCTTGTTGGCCTTCCTGTGACATCGGGTGCTGTAGGTGTCCTGGAGGGCAGGTAGTTTGCCCCCGGTAAAGCGTTGTGCAGACCGCACCACCCTCTGGAGAGCCCTGCGGTTGTGGGCGGTGCAGTTGCCGTACCAGGCGGTGAAACTGCCCGATAGGATGCTCTCAATAATAATATAATAATATGCCATTTAGCAGACACTTTTATCCAAAGCGACTTACAGTCATGTGTGCATACATTTTTACGTATGGGTGGTCCCGGGGATCGAACCCACTACCCTGGCGTTACAAGCGCCATGCTCTACCAATTGAGCTACAGAGGACCACAATTGTGCATCTGTAACAGGCCACCAATTGTGCATCTGTAACAGGCCAAATTTCTTCAGCCTCCTGAGGTTGAAGAGAAGCTGTTGTGTCTTCTTCACCACACTGTCTGTGTGGGTGGACCATTTCAGTTTGTCAGTGATATGTACGGGAGGAACTTAAAACGTTCCACCTTCTCCACTGCTGTCCCGTCGATGTGGAGAGGGAGGTACACCCTCTGCTGTTTCCTGAAGTCCACGATCATCTCCTTTGTTTTGTTTTGTTGACGTTGAGTGAGAGGTTATTTTCCTGACACCACACTCTGAGAGCCCTCACCTCCTCCCTGTAGGCTGTCTCATCGTTGTTTGTAATCAAGCCTACTACTAGGGTGTCGTCTGCAAACTTGATGATTGAGTTGGAGGCGTGCATGGCTACGCAGTCATAGGTGAACAGGGAGCACAGGAGGTGGCTGAGCACACACCCTTGTCGGGCCCCAGTGTTGAGAATCAGCGAAGTGGAGATGTTGTTTCCTACCTTCACCACCTGGGGGCGGCCCATCAGGAAGTCATCAGGAAGCGGGGTTGAGATCCAGGGCCTCAAGCTTGATGATGAGCTTGGAGGGTACTGTGGTGTTGAATGCTGAGCATCGTCTGTGGACCTAGCGATAAGCTAATTGAAGTGGGTCTAGGGTGACAGGTAAGGTACAGGTGATGTGATCCTTGACTAGTCTCTCAAAGCACTTTATGATGACAGAAGTGAGTGCTACGGGGCGATAGTCATTTACTTACATTTTTAGTCATTTAGCAGACACTCTTATCCAGAGCGACTTACAGTTAGTGAGTGCATACATTTTCATACTGCCCCCCCATGGGAAACAAACCCACAACCCTGATGTTGCAAGCGCCATGCTCTACCAAATGAGCTACAGGGGACTACTTCAGTTACCTTTGCATTATTGGGTACAGGAACAATGGTGGCCATCTTGAATCATGTGGGGACAGCAGACTGGGATAGGGATAGATTGAATATGTTCGTAAACACACCAGCCAGCTGTTCTGCGCATGATCTGAGGACGCAGCTAGGAATGCCGTCTGGGCCGGCAGCCTTGCGAGGGTTAACACGTTTAAATGTCTTACTCACATCGGCCACGGAGAAGGAGAGTCCACAGTCCTTGGTAGGTGGCCGCATCAGTGGCACTGTGTTATCCTCAAAGTGGGCAAAGAACTTGTTTAGCTTGTCTGGCAGCGACGTGGCTGGTTTTCCTATTGTAGTCCATGATTGTCTGTAAACCCTGTCACAAACGTCCCGCGTCTGAGCCGTTAAATTGCGACTCCACTTTGTCTCGGTATTTACGTTTTGCCTGTTTGATTGCCTTGCGGAGGGAACGACCACTCTGTTTGTATTCTGCCATATTCCCCGTCACCTTGCTATGGTTAAATGCAGTGGTTCGTGCTTTCAGTTTTTCCCGAATGCTGCCATCTATCCACGGTTTCTGGTTAGGGTAGGTTTTAATGGTCACAGTGGGTACAACATCTCCTATACACTTCTTTATAAACCCACTCACAGAATCAGCGTATACATCTACATTATTCTCAGAGGCTACCCGGAACTTATCCCAGTCCGCGTGATAAAACAATCTTGAAGCGTGTGTTCCGATTGGTCAGACCAGCGTTGAATAGTCCTTAGCACGGGTGCTTCCTGTTTGAGTTTCTGCCTATAGGAAGGGAGGAGCAAAATGGAGTCGTGGTCAGATTTGCCGAAAGGAGGGCGGGGGAGGGCCTTCTATGCATTGTTGAAGTTTGAAGTTTGCATAAAGTCCAGTGAAGTTCCTTGAGGGCCGTCGTGGTATCGGCTTGAGGAGGGATATACACGGCTGTAACAATAACTGAAGATAATTATCTTGGGAGATAATACGGTCTGCATTTGATTGTGAGGAATTCTAGGTCAGGTGAACAAAATGAGTTGAGTTCCTGTATGTTGTTACAATTACACCATGAGTCGTTAATCATGAAACATACCCCCCCACCCTTCCTGTCGGCGCGATGTACTGAGAACCCAGATGGCTGTATGGACGGGGACAGTATATCCCGAGAGAGCCATGTTACAATTCCTGATGTCTCTCTGGAAAGCAACCCTTGCCCTGATCTCGTCAACTTTGTTATCTAGGGACTGGACATTAGCGAGTAATATACTCGGAAGCGATGGGTGGTGTGCACGCATCCTAAGACTGACTAGAAGACCGCTCCGGCTGCCTCTCCTCCGGCGGCGTTGTTTTGGGTCGGCCTCTGGAATCAGTTCAAATGCCCTGGGTGGTGCTGACAAAGGATCCGCTTCGGGAAAGTCGTATTCCTGGTCGTAGTGCTGGTAAGTTGACGCCGCTCTGATATCCAATAGTTCTTCCCGGCTGTATGTAATAACACTTAAGATTTTCTGTGCTGACAATGAAATAAATAATACATAAAAAAACAAAAAAATAATGCAAAGTTTCCTAAGGACTAGAAGCGAGGCAGCCCTCTCTGTCGGCGCCATTTTGCAGTCACTGATAAGGGTGGATAGCTGTGGATCAGTGAGGAGTGAGGAATGAGGTCAGGTCAGGTCACATTAAGGGAGAAGGAACAGTTTATTACCCGCATCACATAAGTTCCTGCCTAGCAATAAACATGTAATGTTTAGAGGGAAGGGAGGATACTTCACCCAAATTGGCTATATATATTGAATGTAACAAGTACATTAAATTGGCCACAATGGGAAATCATTGTAGTCACAAACCACAGTTTACATGTAGACCCTTCATATGTAGGCTATGCGCAGCACTTCCTTCCATTTATCGAATCAGTTATTGTTTTATTGCTCAAACTGCGAGCAACACACAGGGATGTTGATTCGCACTGGACTAACAGTAGGTTATTCTGGTTACTCAATGTCCAGATTTCAGTTTCCATTTAACCCATTTACTTAGTAGGCTACAGTTCTCTTGACATGCCATAGGCCTATTTGAAGTCCTGTCTTGTGACTGTCGAATTTGTATAGAGCCTCACAATCATCACACACTGCATCATCCTCTTTTACCACTTCACCAAATATTTTCCAAATATTACTTTTCTGGCCCTCCCTTCTCTTTACTTTCAACTCTCCTTTCATAGCTTTTGTCTTATTAAATTAAACTTCGACAATGTCCTTTTTGCCTCAGTGGATTGACGTTAACTTTTTCTGCCGTTCCCAAAAGCATTATTTGGCGATTGGCTGTGTAGGTTATTTGGCGTGCGTACAGTTAAGCCCAAAGTTTAGGCGTATGCAGTAATACCAGATAGCCTAAAATAATGAAAGAAAAACCTCAATGTAGCTTATATAAATTGCACAATAATTATATATTCATGGATTTTTTAAAAGGTATTGTTACTCTTTATTCAACCCGCCTGCCTCCCACCCGCCCTTCAGCCACACAATATTTAATGACCTTAAACCCGTCCACCCCACAGATATAACCGCGGGCACTGCGGGTTATGAGTCAACCCGCGCATCACTAGTGCCGCAACCAGTGGTGTAAAGTATGTAAGTAAAAATACTTTAATGTATTACTTAAGTAGTTTTTTGAGGTACCTGTACTTTACTTTACTATTTATATTTTTGACAACTTTTACTTTTACTTCACTACATTCCTAAAGAAAATACTTTTTACTCCATACATTTTCCATGACACCCTAAAGTACTTGTTACATTTTGAAGGCTTAGCAGACCAGGAAAATGGTTCAATTCACACATTTATCAAGAGAACATACCTGGTCATCCCTACTGCCTCTGATCTGGCAGACTCACTAAACACAAATGCTTTGTTTGTAAATTAATTATGTTTGAGTGTTAGAGTGTGCCCCTGGCTATCTGTCACGCCCTGATCTAGAGAACTCTTGTTGGTTGGGTTAGGGTGTGAGTTTATGTTGAGATCTATGTTATTGTATTTCTATGTTTGGCCGGGTGTGATTCCCAATCAGAGGCAGCTGTCGCTCGTTGTCTCTGATTGGGGATCATACTTAGGTAGTCTGGTTGCCTACCTTAGTTGTGGGATATTGTTTGTGTTCCTGTTAGGCTTGTTGTGAGTATAGCCCATAGGACTTTGTTATGTTGCTTTTGTTGTTTTGTCAAGTGTTTATCTTCATTAATACATATGTACTCATACCACGCTGCACCTTGGTCTGACCCGTCTCTCAACGATCGTGACAGAAGATCCCACCAAACAAGGACCAAGCAGCGTGCCCAGAAGGAGCAAACGCCTGGGACTCAACAGGAGGTAACCTTAGTAGATGTCCTCCTCGGTTGGGGGAGAATTACTGAGGAGGAGGCCATCCATTATCGGGAGGCGATGAAGGACAGTGTAGCCGATAAAGGATCCTGGGCGAAGGAGGAAGCCCGGGTAGGAGAGGAGAAACGGCAACTTAAAAGGACTCGGTCACGAAGAAAGCCAGAGAAGCAGCCCCAAGAAAACATTTTTGGGGGGCACACGGGGTGGACGACGAGGCAGCAGGAGGCCGTGAAAGGGCTGACTGTAGAGGAGGAGGCCGCTATTTTAGAGGTCCTCCAAGACCTGCGGATCAACAGTTTAAGAGAGGAGGCCACCACATTACGGGGGCTGATAGGGAGAATAGAGCAGGAGAGCTCCCTTAAAGAGGAGGACTGCAGGAGGCCCGTAGGGAGAAGGAAGTAGTGGAGGCACGGAGAGAGGAGCTGGTCAGGCAACAAAAGGAGCGTGTGTTCATTGAGGAACCTAGGTATGCGGAGATACGCACTGTGTCACCAGTGCGAATTCACAGCCCAGTGAGTCCTGTGCCAGCGCCCCGCACGTGTCGTGCGAAAGTGGGCATCCAGCCAGGACGGGTTGTGCCGGCTCTAAGCTCCAGACCTGTGGTGCATGTCTCCAGCCTGGTACGGCCCGTACCTGCTCCCCGCACCAAACCACCGGTGCCCAGTCCAGCTCCGGTCAGCAGATCCAATCCGGAGCCAGAGCAGTCCGCTCCACCGGTGTCTAGTTCAGCTCCGCTTAGCGGATCCACTCCGGAGCCAGAGCAGTCCGCTCCACCGGTGCCTAGTCCAGCTCCGGTCAGCGGCTCCACTCCGGAGCCAGGGCAGTCAGCTCCACCGGTGCCTAGTCCAGTTCCGGTCAGTGGATCCACTCCGGAGCCAGGGCAGTCCGCTCAACCGGTGCCCAGTCCAGCTCCGGTCAGCGGTTCCACTCCGGAGCCAGAGCAGTCCGCTCCACCGGTGCCTAGTCCAGCTCCGGTCAGCGGATCCACTCCGGAGCCAGAGTAGTCCGCTCCACCGGTGCCTAGTCCAGCTCCGGTCAGCGGCTCCACTCCGGAGCCAGAGCAGTCCACTCCACCGGGGTCCAGTTCAGCTCCGGTCAGCGGCTCCACTCCAGACCCAGAAGTCAGCCCCTCTCCAGGGTCGGGGCCTCCCACACCAGGGTCCAGACAGGGCTTGGTGCATCGTGGGAGGAAGGAGAGGGGAAGCATCGCGACGAGGTCCAGACCAGACATGGGGTGCAACGGGGAGGCAGAGAGGGAGAGGTCGTCACGCCCGGAGCCGGAGCCGCCTCCGAGGCTGAATGCCCACCTGGACCCTCCCCTAATGAGTCAGGTTGGTGCGGCCGGAGTACGCACCTTTGGGGGGGGGGGGGTACTGTCACGCCCTGATCTAGAGAACTCTTGGTAATAAATATGTACGCATACCACGCTGCACCTTGGTCTGACCCGTCTCTCAACGATCGTGACACTATCAGTAAATAAAATAAATAAAAAATAATTGGTGCTGTCTGTTTTGCTTAATATAAGGAATTTGATTGATTTATACTTTTACTTTTGATACTTAAGTATGTTTTAGTGATTACATTTACTTGTGATACTTAAGTGTATTTAAAACCAAATACTTTTAGACTTTTACTCAAGTAGTATTTTACTGTGTGACTTTTACTTTAGTCATTTTCTATTAAGGTATCTATAAGTTTACTGAAATATGACAATTGGGTACTTTTTCCACCACTGGCAGCAACTGTAGTTTTTGGAAAACTGGTCACATAAAGTGAGGGAGATTTTGCTGTCATTCTATTACCAAACTTTGCATCTGCACTGTTCCTCAAGTAAATGTTTTTTTTGTACAATTTTCAGTGGCAATTGTTAAAAGTAGACTTCTGCATACAGTTGAATGGTTTGTTAAACTTTGCAATCAATTGTTTTTGCTTGGCCTACATTATAAAGTGAAAATGTGAGTCAGTGTCACTCTGTTATCGTGGAATTGCCCAGATACATTATTCCACTAATACACACTGTAATGGTCATATTTGTTAACATACTGAATTGTAATTGGATGCATTCTACCATCATATCATAGGACTATTCCCAGGAGAATGTACCATTCACCTTGATCGAGACGCAACCCCTGAGAAAGATTTGCCTTGCTCTCCGCGCCCGTCTGAAGAAAGAGTTGGCGAGCATGGATGTTACGAACACCGTGGCTTTAAAAGTCTAGGGTGAATGGAAAAGAGACCCGTAACATAACTCATGCGAATTAGAATATTGCCATGGAACAGTGAGAACAAAAATACACCGACAACCAAAAAGCTACCATCAAACACAATTTTTTTTATTATAAACACACGGTAAAGGTTTGGGGGAAAAGAAGGTGAGCAGGACCCAAGGAATGAAACAATAATGTAAAAAAAAACTAAACTGATCTTGCCTGCCTCAAGAACCGCTAAGCTTACTACTAACTATACAAAAATACAGTGGGTGATCCGCTCAGGTCTAACTACTGTTTTTAGACAAAGTTTTCCTACAGGTAGTGTATGCCCTAGGGCGACTTGCTAAAACTCCCCTTTTCCCAGGAACAAACAAACAACATGGTTACCATATGGAGTAAACAGCAAATGAGTGAGTACACAAAAAACAAGACACTACAGTATCCATACTCACAAACAAAAAGAGTCTCTGTCAGAAAACACAACTGACTGGCTTTTAAAACAAGGGGATGTGTGATGTGATTGGGTAATGAAAACCAGAAACAGGTGGTGAAATCAGGAGAAGTGGCCACTGATTGGTCCACATCAGCAATCAGCAGATGAACTGATGACTGACAGGTGGGACACACCAACGACCTCCAATCAGGAACACAAGGGACACCTGTGATTAGGACAGAAGGAGAGGAAAAACACAAAAACACATACAGGATACCTGTATCCATAACAATGGAGCAATCTGACATCGTCACCAAGGTTACAGAACAGACGGATTGGGTTAACGCGTTAGTGGGGGTGGAGAAACCACGCACATGTAAGCTCAGAGTATGTCTCGACCCAAGAGACTTAAACAAGGCTATCAAACAGCCCCATTATCACTGACCGACGCTAGATGACATCACACACAAGCTAGCGGGAGCACGTTACTTCACTGTCAGATCAGGCTACTGGGCTATCAAGCTCACAGAAGAGTCACCTGCCTTTTGGGATTACCTCAGCTACAGGTTTCGTCGCCTGCCTTTTGGGATTATCTCAGCCCGAGACGAGTTTCAGCGAATGATCGACGAGATGTACGAAGGCCTCGACAGAGTTGTTGCAATTGTGGACGACATCTTTGTCTATGGTTGAACCAAAGAGGAACATGACAGAAACCTCAGCATGATGCTGCAAAGGTATCGCGAGAAAGGAGTCCAGCTCAACCCCGAGAAGAGCACAGTCGGCACTAAAGAGGTCAGCTACTTCGGACATCTTCTCACAGCGAATGGAATCAAGCCAGATCCACAGAAGATCTCAGCCATAAAGGAAATGGAGCCACCAAAGAACTGCGCAGAGCTGGAAACAGTGCTTGGCATGGTCAACTACTTAACCAAGTTCGCAGCCTCTCCTATGCTAACGCACCCCTGCGTCAGCTGCTAAAGCAGTCCAGTGAGTTCCTCTGGGACAAGCAAAACAACAACATTGCTTTCCAGAAACTGAAAGACTTGGTCACAAGAGAACCAGGACCAATCCTTGCCTACTACGACCCCAACAAAGAGCTCAGACTCCAAGTGGACGCTTCGAAGTATGGACTAGGTGTAGTGCTACTGCAAGAAGGAAAGCCCATTGGCTACGCTTCCAAATCTCTCACAGACTGTGAAATCAACTATGCTCAAATCGAAAAGGAGCTGTACGCCATTCTGTTCGGATGTAAGCGTTTCCATCATTACGTCTATGGACGACAAGTCATTGAGGAATCTGTCCACAAGCCCCTCGAGTCACTCATGAGGAAACCGCTAGCCACAGCCCCACCTAGGCTACAGAGAATGATCCTTCAACTACAGAAATACGACTTCACAATCACTCACCGTCCAGGCAAAGACAACCCGGTCGCAGACACACTCTCCAGGAAGTTTCTAACCTTTCAAGGACAGCAGCCTCAGTGAAGGCATGGACATGCAGGTGCACACTGTGTACAGCAATTTACCAGTTAGTGACACAAAACTGAAGGAGATCCGAGCAGAAACAGAAAAGGACACACAACTCACAAATCTGAGGAAAGTCATACAGGATGGAAGCCCTGAGGAGAGGAGAAAATGCCCTCAGAGCGTCTCAGAGTTCTGGAACCATCATGATGAACTATCACAGATCAACAGAATAATTTTCAAAGGAGAGAAAATCATCATTCCTACCAGTCTCAGAGAAGAGATTTTGACAAAGATCCATGCTGGACACAAAAGTGCAAACAGAGAGCACGGGACATTTTGTTTTGTCCCGGAATGTGCAAACAAATAGAAGACATTGTTGGTAAATGCCCCACCTGTCTTGAACGACGCCCCTCAAACACCAAAGAGCCAATGTTACCTCACCGTATCCCAGACCGACCCTGGCAGGTCGTGGCAACCGATTTGTTCACCTGGAATAACAAGGACTACATCATAACAATGGACTACTACAGCAGATACTTCGAACTCGACAAGCTTTACAGCACCACATCTGCAGCTGTGATCCACAAGCTGAAAGCAGCCTTTGCCAGACATGGCATCGTAGAGACTTTCATATCTGAAAATGGCCCCTGTTACGAATCCTTCACAAGTTTGAATCCTTCACAAAAGCATGGGAGTTCACATGTCACCACAAGCCCACATTACCCTCAAAGTAATGGCCTTGCTGAAAAATCTGTGCAGATTGCTAAATCACTCATGGACAAAGCGAAAGCAGATCAGAGACGCCTACCTCAGACTCCTTGAGTACCGCAACACTCCAGTTGACAAATCACCATTACAGCTGTTGATGAGCCGCAGACTTCGCTCAATCCTTCCCAGCACCAACCAGCAGCTGCAACCTGAGGTCGTCAGCTACAAGGAAATGCATGCAAAACGTGCACAGAGACAACAACACCAAAAGCGATACTATGACAGGGCAGCTAGACCACTGCCAACACTGAACGACGGCGAGTCAGTTAGAATCCAGGAGAATGGCTACTGGATGCCAGCAGTCGTCATCCAGCTAGCTGACACTGAACGTTCATACCACCTTCCGCACCGCAGAAGGAGCGGTGTACCGCTGCAATCGTTGTCACCTACTGAACACAAAAGAACAACAAACTCTTTCCCTGAAAGAGAACGTGATGGACTAAACACACACAACCCAACACACACCATACTTACCTGCAACACCACAAGAACTGTTGACTGACACAGAAGCATGCTCAGCTTCATATCACAAAAGGTCAGGAAGGGAGGTCAAGCCTAGAGCTGTCCTAGACCTGTGAAATGTCAAAGGGTGTAGGCGGATCACTGCCCTAAAAGTGTTCCAGACTGTAAACTTGTCATTGAAAATATTAACTTGAAACGCTTTGGTATTGTATTTGTTTGAAATGTTGAGATGCCATTGCTACAGTGAAAAGCTGAGTTGCTGAGAAATCTTGGTTCTAAAAGTAACAGTATGTTGAATCATTGTTTCAGAGTCTGTTATGTTGATGCAGTATGCAGTATACATGGTTACTTACCTTGAGTTCAAACTACAGAGCATGTATTCAAAAGAAGCACTTGAAATATGTAGAACATTTCTCTTTTTTTAAAGAAGGGGGATGTAATATTCATATCTGTCAACATACTGAATTGTAATTGGTTGCATTCTACCGTCATATCATACTGCGCTATGATTGGTTAACAACACCCAGGTCGTGAGGTCATTTTCAGTTGATCATGGCCGGAGACACATGAACATGTCAGTTATAGCTAGCTAATAAAGAGCTACGTTTTATAAAGATCATGTCGTACTGCATTTTATTATTTTGTAAAAAGCATGCAAAACAAGACAAACACCAAATGAGAATTTGTGAAGGGATCATAGTTTTTCCATTATTGACCCCACTTCCTCATCCCTAACATCTACTGTACACTGATGTTAATCTTTATTGCCATTGGCAACCCAGATGCTCTGCCTTGTAACTATGATATACAAGAGGACTGCTAAAAGGCATTATGTAACATTTTCATTATTTAGATAGTAGAGGCACAATGAGTCATTGTACAGCCCAAAAAGACCCCAAAAACTCATGAAATATACACATACAAAAATTATATCCATCTGGTATGCTGGATTTTTCTCCTTCACCCAACACATCAAGATGTGGAGCAGTTCAGTATACAGCAATTGTTTCCCCGCCCACAACATTTTCCCACAATTCACCATAATTTACAAAATGCTGCAGTAAAGCGTTTCACAGTATTTTACTGTTGATAATACCCCAAATTACTGTATAAATTACAGTTTTCCGTTACAGTGTACTGTATGCTCACGTGATGAGTAATCTTGCCTGCGTTATGAAGACCTGTGTTAGCTACTGAATAGGATTTAGTCCAGTGGGCTAACAGAGTCTTGACAACCAAGTTAAGTTGTGAACTACAAACAAGACAGCAACCTAAATAACATGTACATTGCCTATAAACATTCCTCAGTAGAGCTTTGAAAGCCAGATTGGCGCTGCCCTGTAAGAGAGCACAGACCTTTGGGGTGTGATTAGGGCTGTTATGTTGACCGTATTACCGACACACCACAACGGAAGTCAGGAGTCATGACCGCAGTCAAATTCCATGTGACTGTTGAGTCACTGTAACTAGGCTTCTCCAAAACTGCGCTCTGATGCCTCTGATGGTCATTAGTAGCCTACCAAACTTGCTAATGGCCGGTACTCAGCGCTCTATTGTTCCTCTAATCACTACGACATCAATGCAAAATGCAATCGAAAATCAAATCAAACTTTCACTTGCTGCTATATTTATTACTAAATTCTTACAAATGAAGCACAATAATCTGCTTTACAAAGGTGTATCCTACCTGGCGTATTAAAAAAGTAACTGCACATAACCTCCATTCGGTATTCGAGTGCAGGCTATGGATTATTTAAATTTTTGGGGTGGGCCATTCTAAATATAAAAGCATTACACACATACAGTGACAGTCAAAAGTTTGGACACACCTACTCATTCAAGGGTTTTCTTTATTTTTATTTTCTACACTGTAGAATAATAGTGAAGACATCAAAACTGTTACAGGAGGGGGTCGCAGTTCCGGAGCGACTCACTAGGTGTCATCCTCCAACAACCTTAGGCACCTCCTCACTCACAGTCTGGACTAAACAGTATCCTATTGGTGTCACCTGTGTCTACCTGTTCACCTGTGTATTATGCCCTCACTTCCCTGTGTTCCCTTGCTCAGTTTTCTCTGTTAGTTTGTCAATGTCCAGCAGGACTACTCAGTGCCTGATCGGAGACCTATGTACAGGTAGTTGAGAAGTGTTCTCCCTGTTTCGTTATTTGTTTCAGTCGTAGGTAGTATTTTGTGTCAGCCGGTTTTTGGAGACTTATTTCCTCCTCCTTTCTTTTATTGTGATAAGTCCGTTATTTTGTATTCTGTCTTCGGACCACCGCACCTGGGTCACACCTCACACCAACCCTTACAAAAAACTGAGCCAATATGGACCGAGCAGAGGCAGCACAGTATCGGAGCACATTGGCAACACAAGGAGCTATGCTGAACCAACACGACCACATCCTGCAGCAGATCATCGAGAATCTCCGCCAGCTGACGATTGCCGTGCAGAGCCGGGTGAACACCCGACCAGCCCCGGCAGCCAGCGGAGCGGAAGCCACGGCAGCGGAGTCTCCAGTCTCGCCTGCGACATCGCGGAACCCCACCTACCACCTCCGGAGAGGTATGACGGACGTCCCTGGTCCCTGTACCCTGGTATTCAGCCTACAACCCTCCTCCTTCCCGACGGAGCAGGGCCGGGTGGCCTACATCATTTTACATTTTTAAATTTTAGTCATTTAGCAGACGCTCTTATCCAGAGTGACTTACAGTTAGTGAGTGCATACATTTTTTATACTGGCCCCCCGTGGGAATCAAATGTTACGTTACTCTCCCTCTCCGAGCCGGCTCTGGTCATGGGCCTGGACAGCCGGCCGTTGGAGTCGGGCTTCATCACCTGGGACACTGTCCCCGTGCATGTCCGGGTGGCGGGGGGGGGCTATGGGAGGATATCCAGTTTTTCATTGTGGAGTGTCCCCTCGTCCTCGGGCACACCTGGCTGGTCGCCCTAAAACCCCAGATAGACTGGTCCACGGGGCGGCTCATCCTGGAGGGAGGCTCCGCCCCCATCCTGTTCCAGTCTCCACTGACCATTCATCAGCCCAAACCACCATCGCAGACCACCTACCAGTCCTCACCTCTTCCCCAAGTCCCACACTCCGAACCGCCTACCGCCCTAGCGGCGGTTGCCACTGGGAGGACGGCGGCTAAGACTCCGTCACCGGCCCAGACCTGGCAGGCATTCCCCGGGAGTATTGGGATCTGTGGGAGGTGTTTAGTAAGAGGCGTGCCAAGGGCCTACCTCTTTATAGGCCATACGACTGTGCTATTGATCTCCTGCTGGGCGCCATGCCCACACGAGGATGATTGTTTTCCTTGTCCCAACCAGAGACGCTGGCCATGAGGGGGTATATTGACGAGGCACTGGTCGAGGGTCACATCTGTCCCTCTACCTCACCCGCGGGCGAGGGCTTCTTCTTCATTGGGAAAAATGACGGTGGGCAGCGGCCGTGCATTGATTACCAGACGCTCAACGACATCACGGTTAAGAACCGCTACCCACTCCCCCTGATGATGACGGCATTCAAGTCGTTGCAGGGATTACGCAATGCCTAGAACCTGGTGAGGATTCGGGAGGGGGACAAATGGAAGATGGCTTTTAACACACCTAGCGGGCATTACGAGTACCAAGTCATGCCGTTCAGTCTAGACAACACGCTTGCGGTGTTCCAGGAATTGGTCAATTACGTGCTACAGGACCTCCTCGACTACAGCGTCTTCGTGTATTTGATGACATCCTAATATTCTCAAAGGACATGAGTGAACACCAGCAGCACGTTCGGCAGGTCCTCCAACGCCTTCTCAATCACCAGCTCCACGTCAAGGCGAAGAAGTGCGTGTTCCACATGGAGACAGTCTCCTTCCTGGAGTTCATCGTCACCCAAGGGGACCTACGGATGGACCCAGCCAAGGTCAGCTTTGTACTGGATTGGCCCCAGCCCTCATCCCTCAAGCAACTACAGCGGTTTTTAGGGTTTGATAATTTTTATAGCCGATTTATTCGCAATTTTAGCTCCCTAGCCTCTCCCCTGACAGCCCTCACCCAGACGAGCGTGCGCTCCTTCGCTTGGACCCTGGAAGCGGGGAACGCATTTGATGCGCTTAAGCGGTGCTTTACATCGGCCCCGGTCCTAGGGCATCCTGATATGTCCCTGCCGTTCATTGTGGAGGTGGATGCTTCAGACATTGCAGTGGGAGCAATCCTGTCCCAGCGGTTCCTCACGGATGGTAAGACTCACCCCTGCGCGTTTTTCTCCCGTCGGCTGTCCCCGGCGGAGCGGAATTACGATGTGGGGAACCCTGAGTTGCTAGTGGTCAAGCTTGCCCTGAGGGGAGTGGAGGCATTGGCTAGAGGGGGCTGCCCATCTATTTGTCGTATGGACGGAGCATAAGAACTTAGCCTACATTCAGGGGGCCAAGAGGCTAAAGGCCATTGTTCTTCACCAGGTTCCGGTTCACCATCTCATACCGTCCGGGGTCAAAGGCCACCAAGCCTGACGTGCTCTCCTAGCAGTTCGACCCCGTGGACCTGTTGGAGAGGGACGACCCCATTGTCCCCAACGCCCTGATTGCTTCACCAGTTTCGTGGGGAATCGATAGGCCGGTCAGAGGGAGCCCGATCCGGGCGGAGGTCCATCGGGGAGGATGTATGTACACCAAGGCTGCGCGCTCGCGACTGCTTCAGTGGGCGCACGCGTCCGCCCTCACCATCACCAATCCCGGGGGGCACCAGACGTTGGAGTTCCTGTGTAGGAGGTTCTGGTAGCCATCTGCTGAGGGGGATACGCGCGCCTTCGTTGCTTGCCCGGTGTGCACGAGCACGAAGAGCTCACGTCAGCCCACGGCAGGGCTGCTCCGACCCCTGCCTATCCCCAAACATCCCTGGTCCCACATCTCTCTGGATTTCATTTCCTTCCTACCCCCCTCTGATGGATACACAGTCATCCTGGTCGTTGTGGACCTCGAAGGCTGCCCACTTCATTCCCCTTCCCAAACTCCCAAGATGTGGTGTCGGATTGGGGCCCTCAGTTCACCTCCAGGTTCTGGAAGGTGTTCACCACCTGCCTCGGCACCTCCGTCAGCTTGTCTTCCGGCTTCCATCCCCAGTCGAACGGGCAGACGGCGCGCTTCAACCAGGATCTGGAGGGGGTGCTGAGGTACTACGCCTCCAGCAACCCAACTATGTGTAGTCAGCGACTGGCGTGGGCGGAGTACGCCCACAACACCCTTCTCTGTTCGTCAACCGGCATGTCCCCCTTCCAGTGCCAATAGGGGTACCAATCCCCCTATTCCCAGAGCAAGAGGAGGAGGCAGCAGTCCCGTCGGTCCAGGCCCACATCAGTCGCTGTCGCCGCACCTGGAGGCAGGTACGGGCGGCGCTTAAGCAGGCCTCAGTCAGGTCTCAACATCAGGCCAACCGCAGGCATCGCCCGGCCCCGGTTTTTCGCACGGGACAGAGGGTGTGGCTCTCCACGTGTGAGTCCAGGAAGCTGTTCCCCCGGTTCATCGGGCCATTCAGAGTGATCCAGCGAGTCAACCCAGTGGCCTACCGCCTGCAACTTCCCCCCAACATGCGGGTGCATCCCACATTCCATGTGTCCCTCCTCAAGCCCGTCGTCACCTGTCCTCTGGCTTCCCCCTGCTCATCCTGTTCCCCCGCTGCGCCTCGTCGGAGGACAGCCGGCTTTTACTATGTACCGGATCCTGGACTGCCGGCGGGTGGGGAGGGGTCTGCAATTTCGGGTGGACTGGGAGGGTTATGGGCCGGAGGAACGGTACTGGGTGCCCAGGAGGGACATTCTGGACCCAGGGCTGATAACAAGATTCCATCGCCTCCACCCTGAGGCGCCAAGGTGAATGGCTGGGGCCGTTCGTCGGGGGGGGCACTGTTTCAGGAGGGGGTCGCAGTTCCGGAGTGACCCACTAGGTGTCATTCTCCGACAACCTTAGGCACCTCCTCACTCACAGTCTGGACTAATCAGTATCCTATTGGTGTCACCTGTGTCTATGTGTTCACCTGTGTATTAATGCCCTCACTTCCCTGTGTTCCCTTGCTCAGTTTTCTCTGTTAGTTTCTCTATGTTTAGCAGTACTACTCAGTGTCTGATTTGAGATCTATGTACAGGTATTTGAGAAGTGTTCTCCCCATTTCGTTATTTGTTTCAGTCGTAGGTAGTATTTCGTATTTTGGCTGTCAGACGGTTTTTGGAGACTTATTTCCTCCTCCTTTCTTTTATCATGATAAATCAGTTATTTTGTATTCTGGCTTTGGGACCACCAGTAAAGAACCTTGTTTCACCGTCTGTGCCTACTGCCTACTGTATATCCTGCACCGCACCTGGGTCACACCTCACACTAACCCTTACACAAAACTATGACATAACACACATGGAATCATGTAGTAACCAAAAAAGTGTTCAACAAATCAAAATATATTTTATATTTGAGATTCTTCAAAATAGCCACCCTTTGCCTTGATGACAGCTTTGCACACTCTTGTCATTCTCTCAACCAGCTTCATGAGGTAGTCACCTGGAATGCATTTCAATTAACAGGTGTGCCTTCTTAAAAGTGAATTTGTGGAATATATGTCCTTGCATTTGAGCCAATCACTTGTGTTGTGACAAGGTGGGGGGTATACAGAAGATAGCCCTAGTTAGAATCAGATGATTATGAATTTACATTCCTCCAGCTCCTCAACTTTCTACGTACCATCTTCGACCATTATCATAAATGAAAGTTAACTCAAATATGGCGTCAACGGTGAACTTGACACCTGCCCCATACCAGTTTATACCAGGAGAGGGCGTAAGAACAATGCATAAGAGCCTTAAACTGAGACAAAACATCTTGGAACGGAGCGCTTCAACCAGGATCTGGAGGGGGTGCTGAAGTACTATGCCTCCAGCAACCCAGCTACGTGGAGTCAGCGACTGGCGTGGGCGGAGTACGCCCACAATATTGTATTTTTACAAATACATGCAGGTGAAAACTGCTCCTGCTACATTATCCCCTCTTGAATTCAGCAAAATATCAAAACATATTAACTCTTCGGAGTCTGGAGCTTTTTTGGCCGTTTTTGGGTACCTTCAATTTTGCCCTGATATACTACATAAAGAAATGTTTACCAGACCAATGTTGGGTATCTTTTTTTTCAGCACAACCTCACCTATATGATCTGTTAGTAAGTTTTTCACTTTGACATACTATTTCAACACACTGGACCCAAACACACACAGAAAACACAAAGTCCGTTTAGAAAAAAGATGGTTTTTTTATTGTAAAACCCTCAAACATGGTGAACCAAGCATTTAAAAAGCTTCAAATTGAACCACAAGGTGCAAATATGAACATATAAAAGTATTTTGGTGATATATACAAGCAATAAATAACTATTTACAATAAAAAGTAGGTATAACCACTGGCGTTTTTCTTCTATTCTAACCCTAAACCTTTTTGTGCCACTCCTCAAAACAGTTTCTGTCCAAAATGAAAAAAAAAGCTTCAAATTGAACCACCAAGTGCAAATATGAACATATAAAAGTATTCTTGAGATATATACAAGCAATACACAACTATTTACAAAAAAGTAGGTATAGCCACTGGCCTTTACCCTATTTGTGCCACTCTTCAAAACAGTTCCTGTCCACAATGACACAGAGAGCCACATCACAGGCCTTGCACTTCCATGGTGTGACAAACCTCTTCTTGTCAACTTGTTTACAGCGTTGACAAACCCTGCGGCCTGCTGTGGCTTTGTCTTTGGCCTCTGCAACATTGGCAATGGCCACAGAAACATGGCTGGTGCTTTTTTGAAGTGGAACCCCTGTCTGGGTCACTCCGCACAGCTGGGCCACAAGTTCTGCCACAAAGTTCTTGTGCGTCATGGGTGTGACCTGTTGGGTCGCACTGATGTCACAGTGCAGGATGTATGCATTTGTTGTTCCCATGTCCAAAAAATGCAGGAAGAGGGTACGGTACCAGCGAGCAGTTCTGCGATGGGTTGAGTAATACTGGAGAAGCTGGTCTGACAGGTCAACCCCTCCCATGTACTTATTGTAGGCCATGATGGGGGTAGGGCAGGGAATGTCTTTTGCTACCCAGCGTCCAGGTCCTTCCTTCACCTTCCTCTTGATTGTCTCGCCCGAAAACGCTGGGTGGATTGTGGAGCACACCGACACCTCCCGCGTATCCATCCACTTCACAAAGACCAGGCGATCCTCTCTGATCCATCTCACAGACCCCCTCTTCGATTTGCTGGTGAGGGCATTTTCTCTGCCACTAGGACACCCTTTTCTGTTGCTTCTGTAGGTCCCACAGGCTCCAAACTTCATACTTCCCAAACTCAGGAACAGTTTTGGGCTGGTGTTGAAATTGTCCATATAAATATGGTATCCTGTACCAAGATGTGATGGCTGAATGAGGTCCATAACAGCATCATATGAAAGTCCATGCACGCTGGGTGTGTGTGCTTTCCCAACATACACGTTGAAGTTTAGAGTGTAGCCATTGTTAGACTCTGCCAACACAAAGAGCTTGATCCCCCATTTGTTAGGCTTGTCCTTCATGTACTGGGTCATGCCAGTTTTGGCTTTTGTAGCCACCATCCTCTCGTCGACTGACAGTTCCTTCTTAGGATGGTAATGAGCCTGGCAGGCAGTGCGAATGTCGTCCATCAGAGGTTTGACCCTGAACAGTTTGTCATGCTGGGGGTGTACCTTTGCGCTGGTCATTTATGACATCCTCCTCTGGATCACTTAGGTGGATGTTCCATGAGATGGACCGGAATCTGTCTCTTGGCATGACCTTCGCTGGCAATGAAACAGACAATATGTGGCTTTGTTTCCAGTAGTCCTGGATACTAGGCAGAGTCACCAATGAGGTGTAGATGAGGAGACCCAGAAATCTGTGCAGTTCCTCCACATCAACGTCAGTCCACTGATATTTGCTCCCCTTCTGCTGATTTCTTGCTGCCTGTTTGTTGGTGTTTCTGCAGATTGTCCTCATTGTATCTGCGGCGAAGTAGAGCAGGAAGAGGTCCTTTGGTGTGTGCCCTGAATGCAAATCCACCTGGGCTCCTGGTGGTCTGCGGGCATGAACCTACTGGCTTGTGGGGCAGTGTCAGGATCAGTCTCTGTTTTCCATGGCTCAGAGCTCTGTTCTGGCTGTGCTGCTGACTGGGCTGGAGATCTTGACCTGGTCTTGGCCTGATCCTTCCTTCCACGCCCCCTCTGTGATGGCCTCCGTCGGCTTGTTGTGGGGGTGGGGGCTGTTGATGGCCCAGGCTGCTCGTCGTCGTCGTCACTATACAAAACAGGTAAACGGATTCAAGATTATTCAAAGTTCAAGATGTTCATTGGCATTTGCACTACAGTGAAGTAGAATAGAATACTATAGTAAGATAAACGAAAGCAATAAAACAAATTCATTTTAGAAAAATGTTTGTCTTCTTACCTCACGTTTTCAGCAACAAAATCAGGGTCCTCGAAGTCATCCTGGCCACTCTCATTGTCTGACGACGAACTTTCCAAAGTTTCTTCATCGCTCATTTGGAATAACAAGTCGACGGCTTGTTCAACGTGAAGTGTGCGCCTCATATTGCTTCACAAAAACGATACTGCTGACAATAAAACTCTTGAAATACTAACAATTGAAATACTAACTCGTGAAAAACTCTCCAAAACTACTCATGAACTGAACTAATTCCTCTCGTTCGTTCTTTCGCAATGGCTAGTTGTCATGGGAATGAATGTTTATATACTCGTGTGCATCCTGAAGAACCGGGTTAGCACAAGCACACGTTTTTTTCCGTTCCTTTTTATCACAAAAGACGACAAAGTTATTATAATAAATGCAAAGCGCTCATAAAAGAGCGCATATTTTGACGCACTTTTTTCATGGAATTGAAATTATCATAACTTTGGTTTTAGTTGGTGTATTTACATGAAACAAACACTCAAAACGTAGCTTCGGGTCTCCATTTCTGCATGAAATCGACGGCAGCCCTCTGCGTCACTTGGTTTGGATGCTGCGCGGTCCTAAAGCCGGCCCGCGATTTGAACGCGCCGAAGCGTTCGCCGACTCGGAAGAGTTAAATACATGTGAAGAAAAAACATCAACACTCAAAATTGTTTTAGTGCAAAGTTTCACTTTTCACACAGAGGTCACACCTAAATTGAAATCTACATTGCTCAACAATGTACTATGTCAAACCCCAAGGCTGTTCCATAAGAATTCATGAGGGAAAGTGCAGCGCTTTTCGCTAACCCTTCAACGATGACATAAAATGTGCCTGTCTACACATCTCATATTCAATTCATACTCAAGTCACTTTTAAAATCTGACCTTTTGACCGTTTAGGACTCAGAATAAAGAAAATAAAGAAAAAAAAGATTATCTCTGTTCCTTAGGACCTGACTCAATTAGCAGCGCTAAAGCTTCTGATTGCTCATCGTGTAAATAAGCCTATTCACAGGTTTAATGATGCAGCCTGCTCTGGACCTAACAGTGTTTGTGTTGTCATGGAAGTGACAGGATTCAATGTGATCTAGGCTTTGTGTGTTGCCCATGCTATGTTCAGAGTCCATTCCACTATAAGTCACACTGGTGACTTCTGTAGGACAAGCCTTGTCCTCTTCAGGATTATCATCCTCTTCAGTCATTCCACTTTCATCCTGTTCTTGATTAGGGCTGTTACAGTGACCATATTACCGCCACACTGGCGGTCACGAGTCATAACGGCAGTCAAATTCCACGTGACCGTTTAGTCATGGTCGTTAGGCTTCTCCAAGCTCTGATGCTGCTGATGGTCATTAGTAGCCTACCAAACTTGCTAACTGCCTGGTACTCAGCACTCTATTTCCCTCTAATCACTCTGACATCAATGCAAATGTGTTCTAAAATCTAATCAAACACTTCATGAGAACCCATGAGCTCATGTTGCGCAACATTTCTATAGGCTATGCAATTGCGTGAGAAAACAGTGATGGCCTCTATTAAAAAGAGGAGGATTCCATCAGCTTTCTATAGGCTAGGCCTACTATATATTTTTCTCAACTTTCCTAATATTAAGCACATTGCTTCTCTTTAAAACAGGAGTATAGCCTACCTGGCATGGAATATTTATTTCTCGCACAGAATAGAATAGGTCAACTTTTGTACTATGGGGGATTGTAGATAGACATAGGCTAGTGCTTTTCCTGTTCGTTAGGCCTACTCATCTTGTTGGCTGACGAAAAGTAAATGTGAACAGTTCTTCCAATATCTTCAATATGTACCTCGGAATTGGATAAGGATGCGCGCAGTTGCGTCCCTGATGTGTCTGTCTTCACTTGTAGCCTGTGAGAAAGACCTGATCACGTGACGGAGAGCCATGTGAGTGAGAGGTGCTTCGGCATGCAGCCGGGAGAAGGGAATTATAATTATTATATTCAGCCCAAGGGCACAACGGCCACTGGCCGCTAAAGGCAAGGATTTTTTTAGGGGGCATTACGGCCACACAAAGGGGATACAGACGGGAAATTCGTGGCATTATCAGGTGCATGTCAAATTGTGAATGAGTGACTGACGAAGTGTGTACAGCCTGCGCAAAAAACTAAGCAGAGCTCATGCCTTTCATGCAACTTTTTTCAAATCATCACTAGTCGCATCATGCAGCCTTAGAATGTATTAAAAATCGAAACATTTAGCCCAACATTTGTATCACAACTAAAGTTACATAAATAACTCTAAATTAAGCATATAGGAGTACCTGTTTCTTTGTTAACCGCTCAACACAGAATAGTCGCATGTGCGCACTCCCTCAAATTGTTTAGAGAAAGTATTCTTACTATTTTATTCAGCTATGTTCAATTGTAATCTTCATACTGTAAAATACTATAAAATAATGCCACAGAATTCTAAGCAAATCTTGTCTGCTTAATGAACTAGTGTAGCCCACAGCCATATGGCACAGCCAGATCAGGGCCTAACATAAGGACAACTCAGAGTATGCTATTCTGTTCTTCTGAAGTAGACTACATTTTCTTCATATCATGTTTCTTTAGACATATCTAAAATAAATAATGGAGTTATTGTGATGGTGTAGGCTATATTACATGAATTTATTAGACTTTTTAAATTGTAGATGTTCCAAAGGTCTGCATCACTGGCTTGTAGGCTGTGTGTGTAAGCCAGGAGATGCTAAATGTGTTTATGTTCATTAACGGTCAATTACTGTGAGACCGGCAGTTATTTGCTTGACAATCACTGGCTGACAAATTTTCATGACCGCCACAGCCCTATTCTTGATCAGGATTTCTACCGTGGGACTGGGTGGGTGGGTTGCTGTCTGCTGACAGAAGACTTCCCTCAGTAACTGGAATCTGAGAAACCCAGTGCTGTGTTCGGGTGGTTCTGTTTACTACTCTCAGAGGTCAGAGACTGCTCACTGGAGACATTATCTCCATCCAAACTGGCAGCACTGGAGACTGTCGAGGCACTGTCATCTTCACTTCCAGGCAAGACTGGAAGAATTTTCATACACATTAGCAGGTTGCGATGGACTACTTTGGACTGGCCCGTGACAGGGTCGCTGATCTGGAAGGTGTGGGTCTTGGGATTGATTTCCACCGCATCCTCCCATCTGTCTGCCAACTTCCTCCATCCTCTCACGCTCTTGTTTGGTAGAAGAACTCTGTCACCTGGCTCGATGGGTGCACCTTTTACTCTCCTACTGTACATCTTTGCTTGGCACTTCTGCTCACCACTGGTTTGTTTCTCAACGAAGACCATGGCCTCCTGGAGATCTTTCTTCAGGCCCTCCACATACTTTGGGTACGAGACTTCGCCATCTTCTCGCAGAGCAGACTTGAACAGTATGTCAACAGGCAGACGAGGGACTTTACCAAACATCAGGTAGAACGGGGTGAACCCAGTGTGTGATGGGCAGTGCTGTTATAAATGAATGTCAATGTGTGCAGGATCTGATGCCATGCCTGCTTCGCTCGTAGCGGGAGTGCTCTGATCATGTTGCCCAGAGTACGATTGAAGCGCTCAGCGGTGCCATTTCCCAAAGGGTGGTATGGAGTGGGACGAGACTTCTTCACACCCGAGATGTTGAGCAGGGCGGCTATCAACTCGCTCTCAAAGTTGGCACCTTGATCAGAATGGATTCTCTCAGGGAAACCATAGGACGAGAAGTAGTTGTCCCACAACTTCCTGGCTACTGGCGTTGCGGTCTGGTCTGGACAGTGGAAGACGTGAGAGAGCTTGGTAAAGTGATCTGTAACCACCAACACATCCACAGGTCTGTTCTTGGAGTCTTCAGCTGTCCAGAACTCTATACAGAGCAACTGCAGCGGTACTGTTGTCTTGATACTCTCGAGGCGCGCCCGGCCCTTTGGCTCTGGTGTTTTACTCAAGATGCATCTGGCACAGCATCTTGACATGGTTCTGCACATCATGTTCCACAGTACTCCAATTGAATCTCTGCTTGATGAAGTGGAGTGTTCGCTCCTGGCCTTGGTGACCTGCATCGTCATGGCATCCACGCAGGGCTTCCTTTCACAGTGATTGGGGTACTATGTATTGGTGTTTATTTTTCCTAGTGACTGGGTCCTTACTCACTCTGTATAGGATTCCATCCACCAGCACTAACTTATCCCACTGTTTCAAGAGCTTCAGGACATTCAGCGGCTCATTTCGTCTCTCCCGTCTGGATGGTCGGCGGTGGTGTTCCACATAGGAGATCACAAAGGCTAACTCTGTGTCAGCTCGCTGCTTGGCTCCGAGGTCACTTTTCGGGATAGACAACAATGCATCCTGGTCTATGTTGGTGACACTTTGGACATGGCTTGCCAAGGTGGCGTGCTTCCCAGTTGACATGACTGTCAAGGACAGCAGAGACTTCCTCACTGGACACTGAGCTGACGTATGGCTCACGGAGTAGGCCCTCTCCAATGCTGTGGCTGAACTTCTCACAGACTGCCCACTTAGAGCTAGGATTTCGAGACGGTGTGCAGGATAGTTGATCTGGGCTCTGTTCAATGACTTGCTGGCAAACGCTATAGGGCATGCTCTGTCTTCACCTGGAGCTACTTGCCCAAACACTGCACCCAAGCCATCCGTCGATGCATCAGTGGATAGGAGAAGTCAGGGTGGGTCAGGACAACATTAGCCAACAGAGCATCCTTGAGGCTCTGCAGAGCCCTATCATAGTCAGGGGTCCAGTCTGCTGGGATAAGCTTCCTGTACGAGCTTCCACGCCTCTGTCTCTTCCCATTCCCTATTTTCTTCTTGTTCTCTTTTGGCCCAGTCGTCAGCTGGAAGAGAGGCCTAACAGTAATGGAACAGTTTAGAATGAAGCATTGATACCACATCACTAACCCCAGGAACGACAGTGTCTGGCCATCAGGAAACATTAGGTCTGCTTTCTTTACATTAGCAATGGCCTCAACCTTAGCTGGATCCGTGGACACACCACTGCTGTCAACGACATGGCCAAAGAAGTTTCCTGTTCAGTTGGAGCGAAGATCATCAGGTCGTTGAGGTAACAGAGCAGAGACAGGAAGTTCTGATCACAGAAGATATTCATCATCATATGCATAAAACTGTCTGGGCTGTTGCAGGGGCCTTGAGGGAGACTGTTGTACTCGTGCAGACCAGCAGGCAAGAAGGCATTGAACTTCTTATCGTCCTCGTGTAGAGGGACGGTGTAGAATCCTGAGGTGAGGTCCATCGTGTTGAAGAGTGCATTACCCTCCAGGGCAGCAAGGCAGTCAGCCTGGTGTAAGAGAGGATGAGCGTCTTTCACTCTCAGGTTGTTTAGCCAGCAGAAATCAGTCCAGGCAAGTGTTCATTCTTCTTCCACACTAGGACAAGTGGCGAAGCAAACTTACTTGTTGACTTTCTGATGACCTCCATTTCATTCAATATAACACGCAGCTTCTGGAAGTGAGCAGGTGGGACATGTCTGTAGGGCAGCCTGAATGGTCTTTCATCCATCAGATGAATCCTATGGACGAAGTCTTTCACCTCACCACAGTCAAGTTAGTCTTTCAAAAAGATGTTGGAGTATTTCATGGTGAATTTGCACATTTAATTATTCCAGTGGTTAGATATTTCACAAGAGTCAAGATCCAAGTCGCCCAGCCCATGCTGCTTCAATGCTTCAGTGTTGTCAGAAATCTGTGTGGGCTGCTCAGAGGAGACATGTTGGCTGTTGGACTTCACATGTGCACTGTCTACTGTTTCCACATCCTCCAGAGCTATACATGGATACACATCAGCTATCTTAGCATTTCTCTGTATTGTTATGGGCTTGTCAGTGGGGTTTATGACCTTTATAGGGACCCATTCATCCCCCCACAGTGGAGTTACGACACGGCCAACCAGGATATTTCGAGGGATGGAGTGAGACTTGGTGGGTTCGAACATCACAGTACAGCCACGTGAATTCTCAGGGAGTTTACCCCAGACCAGGTGTTCATGCCCATGTAACAGGGTGATGGCTTGGTAGAGCTTCACAATCCTGATGACATCAGGCACCTCCTCACCTTTCCACCGATGGACACCAGCGAGCATGGCAAGAAAGACATCCCGCCCTCCATCATCAGGGCTTCCTGGCTCCTAGACCCTCCCAGTATTTGTCTGACTCCTTGAATCTGTGAGTGAGATATTTGATTACATTGGTTCCAGTGATGAGTTCATCCACTTGACCAGGAAGGACCAGCTTGGGCACAGTCATCTTGCATCCATATACTTCAAGCTATAAGTCACACACACTCTTAGGATATACTCTCTACCCTCCACACCAAACTAAAATGACATCTGTATTATGCTGCACATTACAGTCCAGGGAGCCGGCATCAATGAGCATCTTCTCCACAGCTTCTCTCACAGTACAAGCCATAGGCCCTGTGTCTAACATTGCATTCACTGTAGCACACCCATTAACAACAACTGGGGTATAAAACAAACTATCATTGCCATTTAAATGCTGCGTGTTCTGAACTATGACTTAATAATTACTGGGGTCACTGACTGCTTCATACACTGACTGTAGATATGGTGTGTCGCTGAGGGAATTTTCATTAGAGCCCACACATCCCCTCTTGAAATGTAGACTGTCTAGTTTCCCTGACTGGAAAAGGGAGAGGCTGTGGCGGTGACGGACTGTGGCATGGTTGACGAAGTGGTAGGGCACCGGTCCCTCATATGGCCTGGCTCATGACAGCTGAAACAGAGACGGTTCATTTGGCAGTGTGCAATGGTGGAGTGGGAATTCTCATTACATATGTCACATGCTCTTAGCCAAGTTAATCTCCTTCTCTGCTGTGGGAGAGGCCTACCCTGGGTGTGAGTGACAGGAGCACGTTTCGGAGGAGACTGGCTATTCAGGACTTGACTCAGCATGTCTGCCATTCTATCCATTCTGCTCTGCATTCAGGCACTCTCATTACTTCTCTGGTGCTGCTGGATGTTTTGTTTACATGTCTGCAACACTGTCCCAGGGTCACATGGAGCATCTGATTGTGTGCTGTCACTCACCACTACAATGGCCTGCCTGGCAGTTGAACTAGTGCTTACTGGGCCTGGAGTTCAGCTCTCTATGATATTCATCCATTCTCTCCTGCACCTCCTTCGCTGTCCAGCTGTCAACAAGCTTGCTCTTAAACACAATAGACAGAAATGAGTCAGGGCAATTCCTCACAAACATCATGGCTACCTCCTTGTTCAGGTTTTCCATTCTCCTCTCTTTGCGTTGGAGACACTCATCTGCTATGTCAGACGCACACAGTAATCAACAGGACTTTCATGGGCCTTGGGCAGAGTGTTATAAAAGTCTGCAAGAGGCATGCAGGAATATGAGAGGTCACTGAAGTGTTGCTTGAGGATAGCATAAATTGTGTCAGGGTGCTGTACAACATCAAGAGATGGATCACTGCGTAATCCTATTTTCACCACATCTTTGGATCTCCCCATCAGCCTACTCATTATCTCATCAGACTGATCAGCAGCATGGACATTCTTCTTTCTCAGATATGTTGCCATTAGATCAACCCACTCATGGACAGAGCACTTGTCAGGCTCTTGGGGGCTCTCTTGAGTCTGACTTGAGGACTACATTCAGCTGTGATAGATCTACAGTATTGGGGCTGTTGAGCTGTTGTGTTTGCTGCTATCACTGGTAAGGCTCTGTGAATGTGTGTATTTTCTATCAGACATCAGTCTGGCTGTGATACAATTACCAATGTGTTTCCCCAACTCTGTGACTAAAGCACCTAAATGCTTGAATGTATTGTCTGCCTTGCTAGACTGGTGGTAGGGAGTGGAGGTGCCTGGGGCCTGTGCCACCTTGTTGTACACATTATCACTAACACACTCATCATCATCATCATCAGGAAATAACTGTTCACTCAATACATGTGAACCTACTGATCCTGGGGCAATAACTGAGTGACAAGGAATGGGCCTATCCCTACCAAACATTGTTTTAGGGCGTACATCCTCACAAACTGTTTGAAACACATTATCACTGTTGACATTGTTAATCATAAAACACAGTACCAGAATACAAAATACGAATAATCACACAATACAAATGACGAGAATGAGTATTACTGACAATTGAATGGCTTACTCTCAGCATAAACAGATCTGACATAACTCATTACGTGAATGCGTTAAGAACTTGCGCTAATTGCGTAACCTGCTCTTTCCCACGCTGTCTCTGTCTGTGGATGCAACCTTCTCCGATGTCACCACTTTGTACAGTGGGGAAAAAAAGTATTTAGTCAGCCACCAATTGTGCAAGTTCTCCCACTTAAAAAGATGATAGAGGCCTGTAATTTTCATCATAGGTACATGCCAACTATGACAGACAAATTGAGATTTTTTTTCTCCAGAAAATCACATTGTTGGATTTTTTATGAATTTATTTGCAAATTGTGGTGGAAAATAAGTATTTGGTCACCTACAAACAAGCAAGATTTCTGGCTCTCACAGACCTGTAACTTCTTCTTTAAGAGGCTCCTCTGTCCTCCACTCATTACCTGTATTAATGGCACCTGTTTGAACTTGTTATCAGTATAAAAGACACCTGTCCACAACCTCAAACAGTCACACTCCAAACTCCACTATGGCCAAGACCAAAGAACTGTCAAAGGACACCAGAAACAAAATTGTAGACCTGCACCAGGCTGGGAAGACTGAATCTGCAATAGGTAAGCAGCTTGGTTTGAAGAAATTATTAGGAAATGGAAGACATACAAGACCACTGATAATCTCCCTCGATCTGGGGCTCCACGCAAGATCTCACCCCGTGGGGTCAAAATGATCGCAAGAACGGTGAGCAAAAATCCCAGAACCACACGGGGGGACCTAGTGAATGACCTGCATAGAGCTGGGACCAAAGTAACAAAGCCTACCATCAGCAACACACTACGCCGCCAGGGACTCAAATCCTGCAGTGCCAGACGTGTCCCCCTGCTTAAGCCAGTACATGTCCAGGCCCGTCTGAAGTTTGCTAGAGTGCATTTGGATGATCCAGAAGAGGATTGGGAGAATGTCATATGGTCAGATGAAACCAAAATAGAACCTTTTGGTAAAAACTCAACTCGTCGTGTTTGGAGGACAAAGAATGCTGAGTTGCATCCAAAGAACACCATACCTACTGTGAAGCATGGGGGTGAAAACATCATGCTTTGGGGCTGTTTTTCTGCAAAGGGACCTGGACGACTGATCTGTGTAAAGGAAAGAATGAATGGGGCCATGTATCGTGAGATTTTGAGTGAAGACCTCCTTCAATCAGCAAGGGCATTGAAGATGAAACGTGGCTGGGTCTTTCAGCATGACAATGATCCCAAACACACCGCCCGGGCAACGAAGGAGTGGCTTCGTAAGAAGCATTTCAAGGTCCTGGAGTGGCCTAGCCAGTCTCCAAATCTCAACCCCATAAAAAATCTTTGGAGGGAGTTGAAAGTCTGTGTTGCCCAGTGACAGCCCCAAAACATCACTGCTCTAGAGGAGATCTGCATGTAGGAATGGGCCAAAATACCAGCAACAGTGTGTGAAAACCTTGTGAAGACTTACAGAAAACGTTTGACCTGTGTCATTGCCAACAAAGGGTATATAACAAAGTATTGAGAAACTTTTGTTATTGACCAAATACTTATTTTCCACCATAATTTGCAAATAAATTCATATAAAATCCTACAATGTGATTTTCTGGAGAAAAAAAATCTCATTTTGTCTGTCATAGTTGACGTGTACCTATGATGAAAATTACAGGCCTCTCTCATCTTTTTAAGTGGGAGAACTTGGTGGCTGACTAAATACTTTTTTTCCCCACTGTAGCTGTTGTCCCCCGATCGGCAGTTAAGCTGGTCTTAATGAAGTCACGGAGTCACGGCACCAGATGTAACCCCTCGTTTCTTGACTGTCGCTATATTACAGGACTGATACGCACACACAGGATCATTGGCTTCAGGCAAGTGCCGTGTTTATTGTTAGGCTGGAAAATTGAACGAGTGAAAATTCACCCAAGACTGAAAAACGGCCAAAGAACGTAGCAAATGAGTTTCATCAACCCTTCGTTGAGCCTCTTCTACAGGAGTGATATTTATAATTCAATTTCCCCTAAATGGCACCAAAAAATGTATCCCATTTATTTTACCACTACAATATATTCTTAGGATGAAACTGAAAAATAATAACTTGTGTGGAAAGCAAACAGCCGCACCTCGATGGTGCCAAGTGTGCTTACGTCTGCACAATGAGGAAGTACGGAAAACTTCTGGCTATTTCTGGTCTAGCGATCAATGACAGCAGAGCTTGCTGCACAGATTTACATAATTACATAAAGGTGATTATTCTGATTAAAATGGTGTCCGACTTCAGAAAAATCTAAATATACACATTGTGAGATATTTGGCAAAATAGACAGACATATCCATGTAGAATTTCCCCATAGGGAAACAATGGGGCACCCTCAGAGTTCAAACAGTAATGTGTAATTTCTGACATTTTAAAGGCTAGTGTTTGATGACATCATTACAAAGAGGAGATTCTCCTGATTAAAATGGTGTCAAAAAAAATCTAAAGTTACACATTGTGACATATTTGCCAAAATAGACAGACATATCCCTATTTCCCCCATAGGAAACAATGGGATGACCTCAGTTCCATGAGCAAATATATATGTTTTAGAAATTTTTGCTACCAGCAATTGATCACAGCATACTACGCTGCCCAAACTTACATAATTAGAAATAATAGATTATCCTGATTAAAATGGTGTAGAACTTCAAAACATCAAAATACACTACATGGCCACATGGTCAAACATTCCAAAATCATGGGCATTAATATCGAGTTGGTCCCCCCTTTGCTGCTTAAACAACCTCCACTCTTCTGGGAAGGCTTTCCACTAGTTGTTGGAACATCGCTGCGAGGTCCTGCTTCCATTCAGCCACAAGAGCATTAGTGAGGTCAGGCACTGATGTTGGGCGATTAGGCCTGGCTCGCAGTCGGCATTCCAATTCATCCCAAAGGTGTTCGATGGGGTTGAGGTCAGGGCTCTGTGCAGGCCAGTCAAGTTCTTCCACACCGATCTCGACAAACCATTTCTGTATGGACCTCGCTTTGTGCACGGTGGCATTGTCATGCTGAAACAGAAAAGGGCCTTCCCCAAACTGTTACCACAAAGTTGGAAGCACAGAATTGTCTAGAATGTCATTGAATGCTGTAGAATTATGGTTTCCCTTCACCCGAACCATGAAAAACAGCCCCAGACCATTATTCCTCCCCCAGCAAACTTTACAGTTGGCACTATGCATTCGGGCAGGTAGTGTTCTCCTGGCATCCGCCAAACCCAGATTTGTCCGTCGGACTGCCAGATGGTGAAGCGCGATTCATCACTCCAGAGAACGCATTTCCACTGCTCCAGAGTCCAATGGCAGCAAGCTTTACACCACTCCAGCTAACGCTTGGCATTGCGCATGATGATCTTAGGCTTGTGTGCGGCTGCTCGGCCATGGAAACTAATTTCATGACCTCCCGACTAACAGTTCTTGTGCTGACGTTGTTTCCAGAGGCAGTTTGGAACTCGGTAGTGAGTGTTACAACTGAGGACAGATTGTTTTTATGCGGTACGCGCTTCAGCACTTCGCGGCTGAGCCGTTGTTGCTCTTAGATGTTCCACATCACAATAACAGCACTTACAGTTGACCGGGGCAGCGCTAGCAAGGCAGAAATTTGACAAACTGACTTGTTGGAAAGGTGGCATCCTATGACGGTGCCATGTTGAAAGTCATATATAGCTAACTGTAAAGTAATGAGTAGCAATTTTAGAAAATCATGGCACATATAGTCTCTGGTTGCATGGTATTTTATGTCAATCATATTGCTGCTTGTGGCCTATAACTGATGCTTTGTGGTCTTATGCTGCCATCTACTTGAAATATTTAGCAATTAAAAGTGATTAATTCACAGCAGACCATAAAGACATTGGAGAGAAAGCTGATAAATAAAGTATATTTTTCTTATTAATTCCAGAGATCAATCTGACCCACGCCAATTGCTGGACTTTCATATAGAAGTTACTAGGTCACACCCAGTTCAAGACACATTTGAAATAATAATAAATACCATAAAATAACAGCAAATAAACCTTTTTTTTTTTAATCAATAAATGCTACTTAGTACTATAATTGTTGTTACAGGCTTTGGTTTTTCCATTTATGTTTTGAGGTTGGACTTTAGCACGTATAGCTCGTTAGCACGTAGGGCGAGGGCGCACTGATTGGTGTCCTCTCGTCAGTCAGTATATGTCACACCTGTGCTGGTTGCCATCTCATTAG
This sequence comes from Coregonus clupeaformis, assembly GCF_020615455.1. Taxonomy (NCBI): domain Eukaryota; kingdom Metazoa; phylum Chordata; class Actinopteri; order Salmoniformes; family Salmonidae; genus Coregonus; species Coregonus clupeaformis. Next base: position 35,800,670 of record NC_059225.1, read on the forward strand.
TGGGTAGGCATTTCACCTGTTCTGGCCCAGGTGCTATTTAAGAGTGGCTGGCCCATTGCTCCAGTTGTCTTGATAGATGTGGAAAGTTAACATCTTTAGTTGACTCTCCCTATTTAGATTTTTAGGCGAACAATCCTTTATTTACGTTCCCTGATTTTCTTTTGTTCTACATTTTTGTTTCTTCCTGTCTACATTTGGGGGGGGCTATTTAATTTGCCTCTTCTCGGGCAAATTTAGTGGACGCTCAAGGTGGGTGTCTTTTAGGTTCCAGTTGTTGTTGTTAGTCAACTTTCAGTCAACTTTTTTAAGGGATATACCTAGTGTTAAGTTTAGGGGGTTTTCGGCAAAAAACTGTCTTGCTCCTCCCCGTGGCCAATTTGCGGGTACTACATACCTCATTTGCGACACTCGCTGGGCTCATGATCTGATGTAGCAACTGCGTCAATATACAAATCAATGAGGTAGGCCCATCCATTTGGTTTGCAACTCCATAACCTGCGCAGCGTATGCTCAATTCGATGCCTACGAATGAACAGATTTCAACGCATATCAAATTACCCAGCATCCATTTAGAAACAACAAAAATTTATTATTTTATTTTGGAATCTTTAACTAGTCAAGTCAGTTAAGACAAATTCTTATTTACAATGATGGCCTACACCGGCCAAACCCGGACAACGCTGGGCCAATTGTGCACTGCCCTATGGGACTCCCAATCATGGCCGGTTGTGATACAGCCTAGAATCAAACCAGGGGGTCTGTAGTGACACCTCAAGCACTGAGATGCAGTGCCTTAGACCGCTGCACCACTCGGGAGCCCAATTCTGCCAGTCTCAATTGGCAACATCTTGAAAAAGAGGACAGGGACACGCGTTTTGTTTAGGTTTTACACTTTTTTCTGAAAAAAGTATGGTAAACCATGACCAGAAAATTTTTCATTTTTAGAAGTGTAGGCGCCAGCCATCTCCTGCACCAAAGGTTACCACATGTACCCAGGCGAAAAGTGATATTTTTCACCAAGTAGCAGTAACCTTGTTAATATTAAGTTATCGGAGGTAAACCTTTAAGGTTTATGCAGGTAAGTCTCATTGCTAACAATAGCGACGCTGGCGAACAATGGGCTGGGAAAATAACTTTTGGAATGTGAGTTGGTGCCACGGTGCTCAATAGAACTAATGGGAGCTAAAAAATAAGGCCTGTTTTTTCGAGATTACTTTAAAACCACGGCAAGCAGCTGTGACATATTATGAAATGGCTATCCCACTGGCTATCATAAGGTGAATGCACCAATTTGTAAGTCGCTCTAGATAAGAGCGTCTGCTAAATGACTAAAATGTAAATGTAATGAAACTGGGCTTCATGGCGGATGCAATGAACTAGTTTTTATCAGAAAAAAGCATTGTTAAAAATGTAATGTGTCCAGCCTATTGTAGTTTGGCAATAAAGCACACACTTTAGGTGTTCAAGTTAGAATCAGACGATTATGAATTGACCTTCCTCCAGCTCCAACTTTTTCTATGGACTTTTTCCGCCATAAACATAAATGTAAAGGTAAAAATGGCTATAATAACACAATGTGTTTGTATAGTTTTACATGGAATAATTTCAAAGAATACACATCACGAGAATCAATTTTTTCTTTCACAGTAATGTGAACAAAATATGAGTACAACAACCAGCTAGCTTCAGCGATTGCATTATAAAAATACATTTTCAACACAGTAAATAAATTACAACATACCTGCCAATATAGCACACAACATAGGTGTTCAAGTTAGAATCAGACGATTGTGAATTTACATTCCTCCAGCTCCTGTACATTAAAATGTAATAGTCACAACTTTGTCTTGATGCTAGTGGTTTAGCCATTTCACGCCTCATTAGCCAGTAAAGTAGCTAAACATTCAGAACGTTCGTTTAGCGCCAAGTAGTTAGCTAGCATCACAATACAAAATACATCATGATACTGAGATATTCAAATATCTAAACACAGTTTGATCCATATACATAAGGCACTTTATACAGTTAGACTTGTATGAGGATTATGACATGTTATATCACAAAAAAGAGCGGACCTCAATTTTCTACGTACCATCGTCGCCATAATCATAAATGAAAGGGAACTCATATGGCGGCAACGGTGGACTTGACACCAGCCCAATACCAGTATATACCTGGAGAGGGCGTAGGAACAATGCATAAGATACTTTAATAAAGACAACATCTTGGAACTTATTCCCTTTAGAATGAGAATGTTATTTTTACAAACTTAATACAAATACATGTAGGCGAAAACTGCTCCTGCTACATGAAAATTGTTTGAAAAAATATCCTATTTTATTCAGCTATGTTCAATTGTATTGATCTTACTATAAAATAATGCGACAGGAATTATAAGCAAATCTTGCCTGCTAAATGAACTAGTGTAGCCCACAGCCATATGGCATAGCCAGATCGGGGCGTAACATAAGGACGACTCAGAATATGCTATACTGTTCTTCTGAAATAGGCTACATTTTCTTCATATCATGTTTCTTTAGACCTGCCTAAAATAAATAAAGAATTTATTGTGATGGTGTAAGCTATATTAAATAGATTTATTAGACTTTTTAAAATGTAGATGTTCCAAAGGTCCGCATCAGTGGTTTGTAGGCTATGAGTGGAAGACAGATCTACATTTGTTTATGTTAATTAACTGTAAATTACCGTGAGACAGGCAGTTATTTGAATGACAATCACCTGGCTGACAAAATGTAATGATAGCCACAGCCCTAGGTGTGATTCATACAAAAAGAGCTAAATGACTAAAATGTTAATGTTTAATGGGCATTTCCATCGAAAAGAGTGAAAAAAAAAAAAAGTGAAGTTCCGAGGATCATATCAAATTGGGTGTCAAATGAAAGCTAAGAGTCTATATTTTTGGGAAATGAAGGCATAGATCCAGTACCAGTCAAAAGTTTTGACACTTACTCATTCAAGGGTTTTTCTTTATTTTTACTATTTTCTATATTGTAGAATAATAGTGAAGACAAACAATGAAATGACACATATGGAATCACGTAGTAACCAGAAAAGTGTTAAACAAATCAAAATCTATGTATTTTAGATTCTTCAAAGTTGCCACCCTTTGCCATGACAGCTTTGCACACTCTTGGTTCTCTCAACCAGCTTCACCTGGAATGCTTTTCCAACAGTCTTGAAAGAGTTCCCACATATGCTGAGCACTTGTTGGCTGCTTTTCCTTCACTCTGCGGTCCAACTCATCCCAAACCATCTCAATTGGGTTGAGGTCGGGTGATTGTGGAGGCCAGGTCATCTGACGCAGCACTCCATCACTCTCCTTGTTAAAATAGCCCTTACACAGCCTGGAGGTGTGTTGGGTCATTGACCTATTGAAAAACAAATTATAGTCCCAGATGGGATGGCGTATCGCTGCAGAATGCTGTGGTAGCCATGCTGGTTAAGTGTGCCTTCAATTCTAAATAAATCAGACAGTGTCACCAGCAAAGTACCCCCACACCATCACACCTCCTCCATGCTTCACGGTGGGAACCACACATGCGGATATCATCCGTTCACCTTCTCTGCGTCTCACAAAGACATGGCGGTTGGAACCAAAAATCTCAAATTTGGACCAAAGGACAGATTTCCACCGGTCTAATGTCCATTGCTCACGTTTCTTGGCCCAAGCAAATCTCTTCTTCTTATTGGTGTCCATTAGTAGTGGTTTCTTCGCAGCAATTCGACCATGAAGACCTGATTTACGCAGTCTCCTCTGAACAGTTGATGTTGAGATGTCTGCTACTTGAAGTCGGCGACGCATTTATTTGGGTTGCAATTTCTGAGGCTGGTAACTAACTTCTCCTTTGCAGCAGAGGTAACTCTGGGTCTTCCTTTCCTGTGGTGGTCCTCATGAGAGCCAGTTTCATCATAGCACTTGATGGTTTTTGCGACTGCACTTTCTCAAAGTTCTCAACTTTCCGGATTGACTGACCTTTAATGATGGACTGTCGTTTCTCTTTGCTTATTTGAGCTGTTCTTGCCATAATATGGACTTAGCCCTATTTGGTAAAATACCATCTTCTGTATACCAACTTACCTTGTCACAACACAAAACGCGTTAAGAAGGAAATAAATTCCACAAATTAACTTTGAACAAGACACACCTGTTAATTGTAATGCATTCCAGGTGACTACCTCATGAATCTAGTTGAGAGAATGCCAAGTGTGCAAAGCTGTCATCAAGGAAAAGGGTGGCTACTTTGAAGCATCTCAAATAGAAAATATATTTTGATTTGTTTAACACTTTTTTGGTTACTACATGATTCCGTAAGTGTTATTTCATAGTTTTGATGTCTTCACTATTATTCTACAATGTAGAAAATAGTAAACATAAAGAAAAACCCTGGAATGAGTAGATGTGTCCAAACCTTTGACTGGAACTGTATGTTTACAAGTTTGGCTAGCACAGTACAGTGAGTAGAGCACAGTACAATACCGTATTACAGTACAGTAAAGAAAAGTAGTATATTACTGTACTGAAATATACTCTACTTTACTCTACTGCACTGTTCTGAACTCTACTTCGGCTTTCATTTGGCCCAAACGTAGACAGCTATTTTTCATAAATTTGCACAGTACAGTAAAGAAAAGTAGAGTATAGTGCAGTCCTGTAGAGCGTAGTCCACTGTACTGTAGAGTTCAGTACAGTACACAGTAGAGCACACTAGAGTTGAGTACACTATATTCTGTACTGAACTAGACTCTACTTGACTATACTCTACTGTACTGAACTCTACTGTGCTGTACTGTACTCATGTACTCTAATGAGCTCTCCTGACCTGTATTTTGATGTCCAACGTCTATCATTGGTTCAGATTTAGTCCACTCCGGACCAATCTTGTTTGGTGGCGGAGCTCAAATATGCAAAGGAGGATGCTGCATATTTCTACCTTTTTGTGTACCTATTTAGGATCAGGGACACATGATGTACAGTGAGGGGAAAATAGTATTTGATCCCCTGCTGATTGTGTATGTTTGCCCACTGACAAAGACATAATCAGTCTATAATTTAATGGTAGGTCTATTTGAACAGTGAGAGACAGAATAACAACAAAAAAATCCAGAAAAAAACGCATGTCAAAAATGTTATGAATTGATTTGAGTTGAGTTGATGCCAAAGAGCTCCGTTTTGGTCTCATCTGACCACAACACTTTCACCCAGTTCTCCTCTGAATCATTCATATGTTCATTGGCAAACTTCAGACGGGCCTGTATATGTGCTTTCTTGAGCAGGGGGACCTTGCAGGCGCTGCAGGATTTAAGTCCTTCACAGCGTAGTGTGTTACCAATTGTTTTCCTGGTGACTATGGTCCCAGCTGCCTTGAGATCATTGACAAGATCCTCCCGTGTAGTTCTGGGCTGATTCCTCACCGTTCTCATGATCATTGCAACTCCACGAGGTGAGATCTTTTGTGTTTCTTCCATTTGCGAATAATCGCACCAACTGTTGTCACCTTCTCACCAAGCTGCTTGGCGATGGTCTTGTAGCCCATTCCAGCCTTGTGTAGGTCTACAATCTTGTCCCTGACATCCTTGGAGAGCTCTTTGGTCTTGGGCACGGTGGAGAGTTTGGAATCTGATTGATTGCTTCTGTGGACAGGTGTCTTTTATACAGGTAACCCCCTTATCTGGCTCCCTTTAAGAATGTGCTCCTAATCTCAGCTCGTTACCTGTATAAAAGACACCTGGGAGCCAGAAATCTTTCTGATTGAGAGGGGGTCAAATACCTATTTCCCTCATTAAAATGCGAATCAATTTATAACATTTTTGACATGCTTTTTTCTGGATTTTTGTTGTTGTTATTCTGTCTCTCACTGTTCAAATAAACCTACCATTAAAATTACAGACTGATCATTTCTTTGTCAGTGGGAAAACGTACAAAATCAGCAGGGGATCTAATACTTTTTTCCCACACTGTACTTTACCTGTCACCCTAGACCCACTTCAATTTGCTTACCGCTCCAATATATCCACAGACGAGGCAATCGCCATCACACTGCACACTGCCCTATCCCATCTGGACAAGACGAATACCTATGTAAGAATGCTGTTCAAATCAAATCACATTTTATTGGCCACATGCGCCGAATACAACAGGTGCAGACATTACAGTGAAATGCTAACTTACAGCCCTTAACCAACAGTGCATTTATTTTAAATAAAAAAGTTAAATAAAACAACAACAAAAAAGTGTTGAGAAAAAAGAGCAGAAGTAAAATAAAAGAACAGTAGGGAGGCTATATATACAGGGGGGTACCGGTGCAGAGTCAATGTGTGGGGGCACCGGCTAGTTGAGGTAGTTGAAGTAATATGTACATTGACTATTGCTCAGCATTCAACACCATAGTACCCTCCAAGCTCATCATTAAGCTCGAGGCCCTGGGTCTGAACCCCACCCTGTGCAACTGGGTCCTGGACTTCCTGACGGGCCGCCCCAAGGTGGTGAAGGTAGGAAACAACACCTCCACTTCGCTGATCCTCAACACTGGGGCCCCACAAGGGTGCGTGCTCAGCCCCCTCCTGTACTCCCTGTTCACCCATGACTGCGTGGCCAAGCGCGCCTCCAACTCAATCATCAAGTTTGCAGACAACACAGCAGTAGTAGGCTTGATTACCAACAATGACGAGACAGCCTACAGGGAGGAGGTGAGGGCTCTGGGAGTCTGGTGCCAGGAAAATAACCTCTCACCTAACGTCAACAAAACAAAGGAGATGATCGTGGACTTCAGGAAACAGCAGAGGGTGCACCCCCCTATCCACAACGACGGGACCGCAGTAGAGAAGGTAGAAAGCTTCAAGTTCCTTGGCGTACACATCACTGACGAACTGAAATGGTCCACCCACACAGACAGCATGGTGAAGAAGGTGCAACAGAGCCTCTTCAACCTCAGGAGGCTGAAGAAATTTGGCTTGGCACCTAAAACCCTCACAAACCTTTACAGATGCACAATTGAGAGCATCCTGTCTGGCTGTATCACCGCCTGGTACTGCAAGTGCACCGCCCGCAACCGCAGGGCTCTCCAGAGGGTTGTGCGGTCTGCCCAACGCATTACCAGGGGCAAACTACCCGCCTTCCAGGACACCTACAGCACCCAATGTCACAGGAAGGCCAAAAAGATCATCAAGGACATCAACCACCCGAGCCACTGCCTGTTCACCCCGCTATCATCCAGAAGGCGAGGTCAGAACAGGTGCATCAAAGCTGGGACTGAGAGACTGAAAAACAGCTTCTATCTCAAGGCCATCAGACTGTTAAATAGCCATCACTAGCACATTAGAGGCTGCTGCCAATAGAAATCACTGGCCACTTTAAGAAATGGAACACTAGTCACTTTAATAATGTTTACATATCTTGCATTACTTATCTCATATGTATATACTGTATTCTATAATATTCTACTGTATCTTAGTCCATGCCGCTCTGTCATTGCTCGTCCATAAACTTATATAATCTTAATTCCATTCCTTACTTAGATTGTGTGTATTGGGTATGTGTTGTGAAATTGTTAGATATTACTGCACTGTCGGAGCTAGAAGCACAAGCATTTCGCTACACCTGCAATAACACCTGCTAAACACGTGTATGTAACAAATAAAATTTGATTTGATCAAAATTCCAAGCAGATATTTAACAGAGTTTTTGGAAAACGTGGTCACATAACAACCTCAGGGACATTTCACAGTAACTCTGTTACCAAAGTTCAGCTTCTAACTCGAGGCCAAATTGCATTCTCTGCCTCCGCTCGTTGGGTCTGATTTATGGCCTGAGTGTGCTCTGTTATCTAATCATCTGCGTTGAACATCTCCAGGGCCAGAGGTCCGCCTGTCTTCCCATGTTCCCCGGTGGAACTTATTAACCGACTTGGCTAACGGGGGGACACTCAGAGTTAATTATGAATGAGCTAGTACATACAGGAACGCAGCAAGGCTCAGTTTTATCTCCTGAGTCATTTCACATAAATCTTAACTGGACGTCCTAAACAATGTCTTCTAACTATGGTAGCGGCCTTATTCAGTCACTGGTAATACCCCTATAGGTTATTGAACTATTTTCTGTGGCCAAATAGATGATTACAGTTGGGTCATTCCATGTCATTTCAGCAAGCCATGACACACCCCATCTTGTTCTGAAATAATTTCTTAGTTAGAAACATTAAATTAGCATTCCTGAAACATTATTTTGTTGACATTTTATTTTATCTCTGAGAAATTAAGCAAATTGATTGCACCTAAATTGGCCCACGGACCCCACACACCCCACATCAATCCCAGCCCAACAACCAGTATACAGTATCAGTTCTCCTGGTATGGAGATGCGGCTTGGTGTATTGCCCCTTCATCCTTCGTAATCTCTTCCCTGTGAATCTGGTGATGTTTTGTGTGCTCAAGCCAGTCCTCCATGAAAGCAATTAAGTTTGTCCTTCTCTTAGTAACTTAATGCTTCAACCCAACTCTCCATGAATAGTCCAACAAATGGCAGCTCTCTGAGGGCTATCCGTATGGTGCAATTCTTATATGAAGACTTTTCCTACAAGCCCAAAACTATGATGAGAAACGAGTGACAAAAATGTTGTGACAACCCTTATAAAATACTACAATTATAAACCATTGCATGGCAGTCGTATGTTTCTCAATACAACTCTATATGTAGTGTTATTAGTGACATTTACCATTAAACCCAACCAAACCCAATACCATTACCATTGCGAAACACTATATAGTGTGTGTTTGGGACTTTTACCATTGAAGACCATTAGAGACCATAACATTGAAACCATTAGAACTGCTGTAGTCTATTTTGCCAGGAATGGTCTAACTAATCCTGACCTTTTTTGAAGGGAATACATCAAATCAAATTGTATTTGCCACATGCACCGAATACAACAGGTGAAATGCTTACTTACAAGCCCTTAACCAACAATGCCGTTTTTAAAAGAAAAAGTCAAAATTTAAGCAAATAACTAAAGAGCAGCAGTAAAATAAAATAACAGTAGGGAGGCTATATACAGGGGTGTACCGGTACAGAGTAAATGTGCGGGGGCACCGGCTAGTCGAGGTAATTGAGGTAATATGTACATGTGGGTAGAGTTAAAGTGACTATGCATGAATAATAAACAGAGTAGCAGCAGCGTAAAAGAGGGGGATGGGATGGGGTGGGGTGGGGCAGTGCAAATAGTCTGGGTAGCCATGATTTAGCTGTTCAGGAGTCTTATGGCTTGGGGGTAGAAGCTGTTGAGAAGCCTTTTGGACCTAGACTTGGCGCTCCGGTACAGCTTGCCGTGCGGTAGCAGAGAGAACAGTCTATGACTAGGGTGGCTGGAGTCTTTGACATATTTTAGGGCCTTCCTATGTCATCGCCTGGTATAGAGAGCCTGGATGGCAGGAAGCTTGGCCCCAGTGATGTACTGGGCCATACGCACTACCCTCTGTACTGCCTTGCGGTCGAAGGCCGAGCAGTTGCCATACAAGGCGGTGATGCAACCAGTCAGGATGCTCTCTGGTGCAGCTGTAGAACTTTTTGAGGATCTGAGGACCCATGCCAAATATTTTCAGTCTCCTGAGGAGGAATAGGCTTTGTCGTGCCCTCTTCATGACTGTCTTGGTGTGTTTGGACCGTGATAGTTTGTTGGTGATGTGGACACCAAGGAACTTGAAGCTCTCAACCTGTTCCACTACAGCCCCGTCGATGAGAATGGGGGCGTGCTCAGTCCTCTTAATTTAATTTGTACATAATGTTTCTGCCACCGTCTCTTATGACCGAAAAGAGCTTCTGGATATCAGAACAGCGGTTACTCACCTTGAACTGGACGAAGATTATTTATTTAACGAGTCGGACACGAATGATTTACTGCTGATACCGGACCAGGCCCAAAATCCCAGTCATTCTCATGAAGAAGAGACACCGATACAGGGGACTCTGGTCCGGTTGAGAATTCGTTGGCGAGTGGGTAACCCACCTCTACCGTCTGTCCTATTGGCCAAAATGCAATCATTGGATAACAAACTGGATGAGCTCCGTTCAAGACTATCCTATCAACAGGATATTAAAAACTGTATCTTATGTTCCACTGAGTCATGGCTGAACGACAACATGGATAATATACAGTTAGCTGGGTTTTCCGTTAATCGGCAAGACAGAACAGCTGCCTCCAGTAAGACAAGGAAGGGGGGTCTGTGTTTATTTGTCAATAACAGCTGGTGCGCAAAATCTAATATTAAGGAAGTCTCAAGGTTTTGCTCGCCTGAGGTAGAGCATCTCATGATAAACTGTAGACCACACTATTTACCAAGAGAGTTTTCATCTATATTTTTCGTAGCTGTCTATTTACCACCACAAACCAATGCTGGCACTAAGACCACACTCAACGAGCTGTATAAGGCCATAGGCAAACAAGAAAATGCTCATCCAGAGGTGGCGCTCCTAGTGGCCAGGGACTTTAATGCAGGGAAAATTAAATCTGTTTTACCTCATTTCTACCAGCATGTCACATGTGCAACCAGAGGAAAGAAAACAACTCTAGACCACCTTTACTCCACACACAGACACATACAAAGCTCTACCTTGCCCTCCATTTGGAAAATCTGACCATAATTCTATCCTCCTGATTCCTGCTTACAATCAAAAACTAAAGCAGGAAGTGCCAGTGACTCGCTCAATACGGAAGTGGTCCGATGACACAGATGCTAAGCTACAGGACTGTTTTGCTAGCACAGACTGGAATATGTTCTGGGATTCATCCGATGGCATTGAGGAGTATACCTCATCAGTCATCGGCTGAATCAATAAGTGTATCGATGACGTCGTCCCCACATACCCCAACCAGAAGCCATGGATTACAAAGGGAAGCCCAGCCGCAAGCTGCCCAGTGTCACGAGCGTACCAGACGAGCTAAATCACTTCTATGCACGCTTCGAGGCAAGCAACACTGAAGCACGCATGAGAGCATCAGCTGTTCCGGACGACTGTGTGATCACGCTCTCCGTAGCCGATGTGAGCAAGACCTTTTAAACAGGTCAACAACAGACGGATTACCAGGACGTGTACGCAGAGCATGCGCTGACCAACTGGCAAGTTTCTTCATTGACATTTTCAAACTGTCCTGACAAAGTCTGTAATACCTACATGTTTCAAGCAGACCACCACAGTCCCTGTGCCCAAAAACACCAAGGTAACCTGCCTAAATGACTAAAATTAAATCAAAATCACATTTTATTTGTCACATACGTGTTTAGCAGATGTTATTGCGGGTGTAGCGAAATGCTTGTGCTTCTAGCTCCGACAGTGCAGTAATATCTAACAAGTAATATCTAACAATTTCACAACATATACCCAATACACACAAATCTAGTAAGGAATGGAATTTAAGAATATATACATACATGGACAAACAATGACAGAGCGGCATGGACTAAGATACAGTAGAATATTATAGAATACAGCATATACATATGAGATGAGTAGTAGTGCAAGATATGTAAACATTATTAGTGACTAGTGTTCCATTTCTTAGTGGCCAGTGATTTCAATAGGCAGCAGCAGCCTCTAATGTGCTAGTGATGGCTATTTAACAGTCTGATGGCCTTGAGATAGAAGCTGTTTTCCAGTCTCTCGGTCCCAGCTTTGATGCACCTGTACTGACCTCGCCTTCTGGATGATAGCGGGGTGAACAGGCAGTGGATTGGGTGGTTGATGTCCTTGATTATCTTTTTGGCCTTCCTGTGACATCGGGTGCTGTAGGTGTCTTGGAGGGCGGGTAGTTTGTCCCCTGTAATGCGTTCGGCAGACCGCACAACCCTCTGGAGAGCCCTGCGGTTGTGGGCAGCGCAGTTGCCATACCAGGTGAGTGCTATAGACTACCGACCCATAGCACTAATGCCTGTAGCCATGAAATGCTTTGAAAGGCTGGTCATGGCTCACATCAACACCATCATTCCAGAAACCCTAGACCCACTTCCATTCGCATACCGCCCCAACAGATCCACAGATGACGCAATATCTATTGCACTCCACACTGCCCTCTCCCACTCCACACTGCCCTGTCCCACATGGACAAAAGGAACACCTACGTGAGAATGCTGTTCATTGACTACAGCTCAGCATTCAACACCATAGTGCCCTCAAAGCTCATCACTAAGCTAAGGACCCTGGGACTAAACACTTCCCTCTGCAACTGGATCCTATACTTCCTGACGGGCCGCCCCCAGGTGGTAAGGGTAGGCAAAAACACATCTGCCACACTGATCCTCAACACGGGGGCCCCTCAGGGTTGCATGCTTAGTCCCCTCCTGTTCACCCATGACTGCGTGGCCAAGCACGACTCAAACACCATCATTAAGTTTGCCAATGACACTATGGTGGTAGGCCTGATCACTGACAACGATGAGACAGCCTATAGGGAGGAGGTCAGAGACCTGGCAGTGTGGTGCCAGGATAACAACCTCTCCCTCAACATGATCAAGACGGAGATGATTGTGGACTACAGGAAAAAGAGGGCAGAGCATGCCCCCATTCTCATCGACAGGGCTGTAGTGGAGCAGGTTGAATGCTTCAAGTTCCTTGGTGTCCACATCACCAACAAACTATCATGGTCCAAACACACCAAGACAGTCGTGAAGACGGCACGACAATGCCTATCGCTCCTCAGGAGACTGAAAAGATTTTGTATGGGTCCTCAGATCCTCAAAAAGTTCTTCAGCTGCACCACCAAGAGCATCACCGCCTGGCCTCAGACCGCAAGGCGCTACAGAGGGTAGTGCGTATGGCCCAGTATATTACTGGGGCCAAGCTTCCTGTCATCCAGGACATCTATACCAGGCGGTGTCAGAGGAAGGCCCTACAAATTGCCAAAGACTCCAGCCACCCTAGTCATAGACTGTTCTATCTGCTACCGCACGGCAAGCGGTACCGTAGTGCCAAGTCTTGGTCCAAAAGGCTTCTTAACAGTTTCTACCCCCAAACCATAAGACTGCTGAACAGCTAATCAAATGGCTACCTGGACTATTTGCTTTTTTACGCTGCTGCTACTGACTGTTTATTATCTATGCATAGTCACTTTAACCCTACCTACATGTACATATTACCTCAATTACCTCAACTAACCTGTACCCCCGCACATTGACTCGGTACCGGTATCCCCTGTATATAGCCTCGTTACTCTTATTTTTTTACTTTAGTTTATTTAGTAAATAATTTTTTTACTCTTATTTTTCTTAACTGCATTGTTGGTTAAGGGCTTGTAAGTAAGTATTTCACGGTAAGGTCTACACCTGTTGTGTCCGGCGCATGTGACAATACAATTTGATATGACAGAGTAGTAGGTTAATTTCACTTTTTTAAGACAGCAGAATTTGTATCCGAGTTTCCTTAAGGTACCAAGATACTCATTCTCCTCCTTACCTGAGTCATTCAAAGTGCCTGTGACTTTTCAATTTTCATTCTGACAATTTCCTCTTTATGGCTGTGGGATATGGAGGACATGCATAAAGCTACTATGCAGCAAGAAGTTGATTGCTTCCTGAGGTTCCTAAGGCCAGCTGCCCACAGTACAAACAATGGAGAGGCCTGGAGATGGATGGGAGGATTCATAGCAAGACACTGAATGGTCTGCATTTACATTAACCATTAATCATAATTTCTGCTGTCTGATCAATCACAGAAAAGGAAAACTATAGTAGAATGGTTGTCATCCAGAGCACTTAGGTAGAGCGAGCGTTGGGAAGGGTAATACAATTAAATCTCTGGAATGGTGGTTTGTTCTGCTTACCACTGCATTTGGCTGCATGGGAGACCAGGGGGGACATAGCTATACAATTATTAATATATTTCCTTTTGTGTTGCATAACAGAGTACTCCCATTTCCCACTTCTACTATGTGAAATAATGTAATGCAATACCAAATAAAATAATGAAATAACAATAATAAATGTGCTGACAAAGCCCTTTGATGCATAATAATGTATGTTGCGAATAATAAAAGATAGTCCAGTAGAGAACATTGTAGAACAACTCTATTTCTCGAACAAAGCCTTATGCCAGTGCTTTCTAGGGGGAGAGGGTTATTTAAACATACTGTACAGTACAGTTGGCTTCTGTACATTTAAATGTCTGGTTGAATGCGCACAACTGCAATGTTTTTCAAGCACGGTTTGAAGTGAGCCAATATTAGCAGGCTTTTAGTAAGCTGAGCCACACCAATAACGACAGTGCATAAACACCTCAACTCTGTACAACTTGGGTGAGGTGGAACGAGTAGTAGCCTTTTCAATCATCAGTGCCAGTTCATCGCTCTATCATGCAGCCTCACAGGTATAAATGGTGAAGTATCTACTGAGCTAATGAGAGAGGTCAAGAACCTGTGCTGCCCAGTCACCTCATTAACAACTGAGAGTATCTCTCGTTCGGACCAGATAGGCTACATTTAATTTTAACAACCCACCTCCCACACTGCATATGCAGTCAAGGTTGAGGACACCAGGAGGACAGAGAGCAGGAAAGAAAAGAGAGGTCATTTCCAAGTAAAATGATCCATGAGCTCCAACATGTGAAGTTCATAGGAGCATGTCAAATTTGGTGACAAATTAATGCTAAGAGTCTACATTTCTTTTTATTATACATTTTTCAACCATTTTCCATCCAAAAAATTTGGAATAATCAAAGGCTTTGATTTCTTGTCAAACAGATGGAAAAGGGGTCTTAGAAAACATCTACCGGAAAAGTGTTAACGTATTAAACGTTATTGTGTTTTGTTGTATTTCTTTAAGTAAAGACCCCTGCCAAATAATATCAACACTTATATTTAATTTATGATAAAACCTTTTGCCTTCTGCCTAGAAATACCGTTACAAAAAAACACATACCTTTAAAATATTTTTCAAATTTCTCTCCCTCATGAGGAAGGATAATGAAAGTTCACAGAAGTAATAAGTAAAGTTACGACATCAATTAGCTATAGTGTTTTTACTGATATTAATTATTTATAAATTATGAAGTGATTAAAACTCGTTTTGCTGTTACCAAATTGGTAACAGAATTTCACACAAAAAAATCGGTAACGGAATTTCTGCAATTGAATTGGCTACAATGGGAATCACAGTGAGGTCACCTGCTACTGTCCTCCCTTCCACTGGCATACTGTTATGTTTAGCTGATAACTGTTCCCCTTCTGTCATCTGGTGGTCAAAGTAAGAGTGTGAAAAGTCTGGACAACCCCTCCCCCTCTCTCTCTCCAATTAATGTCACCTCTACCGGCTCTTACTGACACCTACCCATGAGCCCCCTCTCTTTCCATTTAATGTAACCAGCATCCTCACCCACTGAGCACCGGACGTCCATGGACGTTGAAAAGTAGTTTAGTTTAAATTTGGTCAGTCAGTCCTGGCCTTGATTTCAACGTCCACAGATGTCGTTTCTGGGTCCGGTCTAGACCAGCCTTGATTTCAACGTCCACAGACGTCTGGACAGGCTTTCATGGCCCAAACATTGACGTCTGTTTCTCAAGTTTGTACAGTACAGTAAAGAAGAGTATAGTTTAGTACAGTCCTGTAGAGCAGAGTCCAGTCCTGTACTGCACTGCACTGTAGAGTAGATTAGAGTGGGGTGGAGTTCAGTACAGTACACACTAGAGTTGAGTACACTATATTGTACTGTACGGAACTCTGCTTTAGTTAACTATACTCTACTATACTGAACTCTACTGTTCTGTACTGTACTCTACTGAGCTCTACTGTGCTGGACTTTGATGTCCAACGTTGTCACGCTCATTGTGTAAAGGATCGGACCAAGGTGCAGCGTGGTATGCGTACATGTTTAATTAATTAAATAAACACTTGACAAAATAACAAAAGCAACTGAACGTGAAGTTCTAAAGGCTAACAGCAACAAGCCGAAACAGAAACAGAAACAAGATCCCAGCACTAAAGGTAGGCAAAATGGCTGCCTAAGTATGATCCCCAATCAGAGACAACGATTCGACAGCTGCCTCTGATTGGGAACCACACCCGGCCAACATAGAAATATATATATATATATATATATAACCTAGATATGTCAACATTCACACCCTGACCAAACTAACTAGAGAATAACAGGGTTCTCAAGGTCAGGGCGTGACAGTACCCCCCCAAAGGTGCGGACTCCGGCCGCAAAAACCTGACTTTTTAGGGGAGGGTCCGGGTGGGCATCTAGCCTCGGTGGTGGCTCTGGCTTCGGACGCCGTAAACTCCTCTCCTGCCTCCCCCGGTGCGATGCTTCCCCTCTCAGTCCTCCCACGATGCACCAAACCCTGTCTGGACCCTGGTGTGGGATCCCTCGACCCTGGAGAGGGGCTGACGTCTGGTCCCGGCCCAGCAGTCCTCCCGCGATGCACCAAGTCCTGTCTGGACCCTGGTGTGGGAGGCTCCGATCCTGGAGAGGGGTTGACGTCTGGTTCCGGCTCGGACCCCGGTGGAGCAGATGGCTCCGGCATGGAGGAAGAGTAGACGACCGAACCCGGACTTGGCACCGGTGAAGTGGACTGCTCTGGCACTGGAGTGGAGCCGCTGACCGGAGCTGAACTGGACCCCGGTGGAGCGTACTGCTCTGGCACTGGAACGGGCCGTACCGGGCTGGGGACACGCACCACTGGTCTGGTGCGAGGAGCAGGCATGGGCCGTACCGGGCTGGGGACACGCACCACTGGTTTGGTGCGAGGAGCAGGTACGGGGCGCACCGAGCTGGCGACACGCACCACTGGTTTGGTGCGAGGAGCAGGTACGGGCCGTACAGGACTGGAGACACGCACCACTGGTTTGGTGCGAGGAGCAGGTACGGGGCGCACCGAGCTGGCGACACGCACCACTGGTTTGGTGCGAGGAGCAGGCACGGGCCGTACAGGACTGGAGACACACACCACTGGTTTGGTGCGAGGAGCAGGTACAGGCGTACCGGGCTGGCAACACGCACCACTGGTTTGGTGCGTAGAGCAGGCACAGGCCGTACCGGGCTGGGAAGTCGCACTGGCGACACAGTGCGTAGAGCCGGCGCAGGATATCCTGGGCCATGGAGGCGCACTGGAGGTCTGGAGCGTAGAGCTGGCACAACCCGTCCTGGCTGGATCCCCACTTCCGCACGGCACGTGCGTGGCGCTAGCACAGGACGCACTGGGCTGTGAAGGCGTACTGGCGACACAGTGCGTATCTCCGCATAACACGGAGCCTGAACGGTCACACACTCCTTAGTGCGAAGGCGGGGAGTTGGCTCTGCGCTGAAACCTGGCTCCACCAACCACCCCGTGTGCCCCCCCAAATTGTTTTTATTGGGGCTGCCTCTCAGGCTTCCTTCCTAATCGTGCACTTTGGAGTCGCCGTTTTTTTTCTCCCTCGCTGCCTCCGTCTGCTCGAAGGCGATCGATACCAGCCTGGATCTCTTCCCACGTCCATGATCCCTTTCCATTTAATATCTCCTCCCATGTCCATGATGTCTGCTCCTCCTGGCCTCGCTGCTTGGTCCGTTGGTGGTGGGATCTTCTGTCACGCTCTTTGTGTAAAGGATCGGACCAAGGTGAAGCGTGGTATGCGTACATGTTTAATTGATTAAATAAACACTTGACAAAATAACAAAAGCAACTGAACGTGAAGTTCTAAAGGCTAACAGCAACAAGCCTAAACAGAAACAAGATCCCACCACTAAAGGTAGGCAAAATGGCTGCCTAAGTATGATCCCCAATCAGAGACAACGATCGACAGCTGCCTCTGATTGGGAACCACACCCGGCCAACATAGAAATATATAACCTAGATACGTCAACATTCACACCCTGACCAAACTAACTAGAGAATTGTGGTCCTCTGTAGCTCAGCTGGTAGAGCACGGCGCTTGTAACGCCAAGGTAGTGGGTTCGATCCCCGGGACCACCCATACACCAAAAATGTATGCACGAATGACTGTAAGTCGCTTTGGATAAAAGCGTCTGCTAAATGGCTTATTATCATTATTATTATAGAATAACAGGGTTCTCAAGGTCAGGGCGCGACAACGTCTATCATTGGTTCAGATTTTGTCCAGTCCAGACCAACCAAATTTGGTCTTGTTTGGTGGCGGAGCTCAAATATGCAAAGGAGAATATTGCATATTTCTACTTTTGTGTACCTATTTAGGATCAGGGACCAATGATGACATTCCGTTACCGCAATTCTGTTAACGGGTGTAAATCCACTTCACTTACTGTAGTTCAATAACCAAAATAATTATTTTCAAACTCAAGGTGTCATGTCATAGCTGACACCCCATTCTTTCTGCAGTGATCTTTGAATCTTAATTCAAAGCAGATATTTAAGAGTTTTTGGAAAACGTAGGGAGATTTTACTGGAATTCTGTTACCATAACTTTGCATCTGCACAGTTCTTCCAGTAAATGTGTTTTTGTAAAATGTTCAGTGTAAATTGTTAAAAGTAGTTCTTGTGCATCGAGTTATTTGGTTTGTTAAACTTTGAAATCAATGGTTTTTGTTTGCCATACATTTTAAGTGAAAGATGTTAGTCTCAGCACAATACCGTTACCAGGGAATTGCCCAGAGGGAAAAAGACAAACATACATTTGTGGTAAGGATACAAAAACGGAGTAGTGATAAAAAGGCTAGGGCCTTAAGATCATTCTCGCAACATCTCAAAAACACAAGCTATCTTCTAAATATGAGGTTACCATTTCTGTAGTAGATTGAGGCCATGTCTAAACTTGACAGTTAATGCAGTTTTTGTATTCTGATCATGGAGTTCTGATCATGGAATTCCGAACACATCATGCGTCTATACTTACATTGAAATGTGTCCACCATGTCCACATTGTGTCCGGATTCCTTTTTCCCGTGCTATATTCAAATGCCAGTATGCCTTCTGCAAACGGTGGAATAGGTAAAACATGATAACACAACAACAACAACTTAAGTTTGATTGATGGCAGTAGCTAACTACTGTAGCTAACTAGCAAGCAAAGCCAAAGGATTGCAAACATGTTAGTATAACTCTAGCCCTAAATATTAGCTAGCTAGCTAGCATTTATGAGACAGCAAACATGTTCCTCACATGCTAGGAATGTATTTCCTCCAACGTTAATGAAAAGGTGCTTCTCGCTCCCAAAACACACGTTTTCTGGAGACTTGTGGGTGGAGTGCTGATGATGTCACCCACTCTATGTGCTTTCTGTTCCCTGACTGAGGAGAAATCCGCACACAATGCGTCCCTGACCACCTGATCTGAACACAATCAGACCACAATGCGACATCTGTGCATCTAGACCTGTCTTTTCAATGCGTTCTTCATATAGCAGAAGTCGCATGATAGCAGAAGTCGCATGTAAGTGTCAAGTGTAGACCCAGCCATTGAACAACCCACACAAACTAGGTCCTCAGACAGTGGTGGTAGTGTTGGTGACTCAGCTATGATGTATGGCTGGAATGGTGCACCTCTTCTCCAATGAATCTCTCTCCACATTTTATGTGATTCTGTCTTCAGGTGTCACCCTCCAGTGTCTTGACGGGGAGATGTTGGGAAGCTGTTCCTCATCCAAGCCTATTTCACTGCTCTTGTCAGAAGCCAGTGTCACTCATGCATACAGACAGGGTGGTTATTTGACTAATGCCACCTTAACCCATTTAATATTAATATGCTCAAAATGACAAACATTTTAATACGGACCCAGATCTGTCTCCCTGTGGCATAGCTGCGTTTAGCAACGCGGGTGTATTTACATACACTAACGTTGCTCCCAATTGTACTGGGTTGCACAAAAACAGTCCGCGGGAAGCCAGAAGTTAAATACAAGTCCATTACAACTTACTGTGCCGGTGGGCAGGAGGGTTGGTCATTATGAAGGGGGGAATTTGAGACAAATTATCTAAATGATCGTATTATTAAACGAGTCATTCAGCAAGCCATGACACCCACCATCTCAGATTGTTCTGAAATTGTTTCTGTAGTTAGAAACATAAGATTGGCATTCCTGAAACATAATTTTATTGACATTTTATTTTGTCTTGGAGAAATTAAGCTAATTGATTGCACCCAAATGTTCCTGCTATATCATCAATGCTTTTATCAATTTTGCTGGTCTCTTGTGTTTATTAATTTAAACTTTTGGGTAGAAAACCAATAGATTTGGCTCATGATGAAAATAAATGTATGTGGTCATCCTCACAATTCAAGCCAGTCCTCCTTTTACGCTTAATCTGTGTCCAGGAAACGGACCCTTTGTGTGGTTTATTCCCTTCAAAAAAAGTATTGATTAGTTAGACAGTTATTGGTGAACAAGCAAACCATTAGGCTACAGAAGTTCTAATGGTTTCATTGTTATGGTTTCTAATGGTCTTTAACATTTACATTTTAGTCATTTAGCAGATGCTCTTATCCAGAGCGACTTACAGTTAGTGCATAATTTTTTTTCTTCATACTGGCCCCCCGTAGGAAACGAATCCACAACCCTGGCGTTGCAAGCGCCATGCTCTACCAACTGAGCTACACGGGGCCTGGTAAAAGTCCCAAACACACACTGTATTGTGTTTTGTAATGGTATTGGGTTTAATGGTAAATGTCACTAATCACAATTCATATACACCTTATGGAACAGCGGGGATAAGACAATCACTCTACACACACGTACACATGGATGTTGTATTATAAATATGTGATAGTGGAGTAGTGGCCTGAGAGAACACACTAAATGTATTTGGTAAAGTGTTGTGACATTAATCTGATGACTGTTATTTCTCTAATTAACTAACTATGTTTAATTGTTCCCCGATTTTTAAATGAATCATGTAACAATTAACTCATTAGGATTCGGGGCACCACGGGAGCGGTTGTTTTAAATAGTTACCATCTCCTGAATTAAACTCTAGAAGGTATATACAGTGGGGGGGGGAAAGTATTTAGTCAGCCACCAATTGTGCAAGTTCTCCGACTTAATTTGAAGATGAAACGTGGCTGGATCTTTCAGCATGACAATGATCCCAAACACACCGCCCGGGCAGTTGACGTGTACCTATGATGAAAATTACAGGCCTCTCTCATCTTTTTAAGTGGGAGAACTTGCACAATTGGTGGCTGACTAAATACTTTTTTCCCCACTGTACCTAGTTCATCGATAAACAGTCAACTTATTATTCATTACCTCGTATCATATCATTACATTCTGAACGTCGTTTCCTCCTTGCATCTGCAAAAAAACCCAGCCTTACTTATGATTCAGTACTACCCAAATTGGTTTCATTATTTATTTACTAGCTAACTAAATAATAACACAGGATAAACACACATACACTGTACAGGTTATTGCCTAGAAACTTAATACGATGGAAACAGGTCCCTAGCGGACTGACACAATCTGTTGGCTTGTTACAGAAGACATAATACTTTGGTACATTTAGAAACTACTCTCACAGTAACCATGTACTTTGCACACGAACTGCCGCCCACTTGGAGTAAGAAATCATGAATGTATTTACATGAGAATGCCTTGGTTCTTTGTTTATTTCTGTCAGAACCAAGCCTTCTTGGAAAGGGGGTTGGCTGGGCCTTTCCGCGGCCCGCTTGTAAGGCTCTGATTGTCCACAAGAGGTCACAATGTCCTTCTTAGTTGTCCGTGGCTCCAATGACTTGTCATCTAGTCTTGAACAGAACTACAGAATAGATTTTTCTTCCCGTCGCTCTTGAAGTTGCGTATTTGAAAATAGGCTAGCCAGCCGTGTTGATGGTCCTCAATCGGGTGATGAGAGTAGCGTAGTATACAATGGTTTGAAGAGAGTAGTAGAATGGTCCTACTTAAATTCACTTTTCTAGATACTGTACTTAGAACAGCTAATCAGCCATACCATCGTCTCTACCTCGTGTTGAAATCCAGGGTTCGAACCACTTTAGACGTGAGCTGCAGCTCGAGTCTTTCTGGTCCCATATGTTCCAACCATTTTTAACGTGTAGCGGCTGCTTCACGTCTTTCTGGTCTAAAGGTTAATTTCTCTACCAAGCCTTTATGCACTCTGGTCGAAAGGGACAGTTCCGTCATGCTTACACACTCTCTGACCTCACTCGGGGCGTGGATACTTACTTGTACACAGTTATGTAAAACTATTATCTCTTATTGTTCCTAAAATCACATTCCTATCTTAACAAAAATACTTTCATAATGTTTCATATTATAAGCACAGCGTATTGGATGGAAACTTGACAGATAAAAGGGATATACTTTCCAAGTTACAGTATTTCCTTTATATCATTTTTAATGACATCACAAAATAACCAGCAATATTACATTCGTTTTCCATAGACCTCCTCTGACCATTCCCCACGTTCTTATGTTAGAGATATTGCTCCAGTATTCACTTTTTGAACGTGTTACAGTTTCGGCGGGAACAGTCTGTTAACAAAGGACATTCCTTTCTTTAATAGTGGAGCGGGAGAGAGAGTCTTCTCAAATTTATGACAGGGCGTGAGGTGTCAAAACCCCCACACTAGTTCCCTCCTCCCCTCTGCGGGTGAGATGGTGTTCTGGTAGAAGTTTATTTATTGCAAATCTGATCCATTTGGATCACACCAGGATAGTCATGAGTGTTATGACATGTAATATTTTAAATAGTATCTAACTGCCTTAATGTTGCTGGACCCCAGGAAGAGTAGCTGCTGCCTTGGCAACACCTAATGGGCCTCCTTAATAATCTAAGATCGACGCAGGGAGTCAGGAAGCAGGTGCAGTTAGTGAGTTTAATATAAACACACAGAATGATACAAAACAAGGGAAACATCTGACAAGGAAACATAACCAATACTGCCTGAGGGGTGAATTCAATGGAGTGCTAGATAAAGAGGGAGTAATCAGGGAGGTGATGAAGTCCAGGTGTGTCTGAGGATGAGACGCAGGAGTGTGTAATGATGGTTGCCAGCTGTGCGTAATGATGTGTTGCCAGGACCGGTGACGTTGAGCGCCGGAAAGGGGGAGCGAGTGTAGACTTGACAAATAAATACAAATGTAGTCCTGTTTCCTAATAACTTTATTGAAAAACATAAGACTTCCATGCAATTAATAATTTTATTAGGGTTGTCTTGTCAAGGCATTTTAGTCCCTGGCCCATTTCTCCATCAAAGTTTTGGTCTTGTAGGAAAAGTCTTCATATGAGAATTGCACCATAGGGATAGCCCTCTAAGAGAGCGGCCACTTCTTGGACTATTCAAGGATTTATTTTCATCATGAGCCAAATGTATTGGTTTTCTACACAAAGTTGCAAATAAATGTTGTGATCTATTTAAAATAGTGGTCAGAACTTGGTACTTTCACACTACTTCATGGTATATAATGCTACTATTTTTACCTAGTATTTTCAACCCCGTCCAGTTGGTGGCAGCAAAACACCTTTTTGAGAAGAAGAAGAAGAAGAAGATCTTGCTGTGTGAACACTAAAGAGATTAACTGTCGACACTGTTCAGAGGTGCCAAGTACTGTCAGCAGGAAAACATTTACCAAGTTATTATTGTTTACGGACCCATTATGGCTGACACCTTAGGTCTTTGGAATATGCCAATTAAGAGAACAGAACATGCAGTTTACTACAGTATGAAGGTTGTACAAATGTCAGCCAATCACTTTCTCAATGAGGACGGAGCATCTTTCTATGCAGTACAAGGGAGGGCACAAATATCATGAAAATAATTATGCGTATTCACAAATAAATCAGCTGGCATACAGAATCAAACCACAATTCCCTACAATTTATAGGCTCAGTCTCTGAATCACAATGAAAATCAAGTCTCTGTTTTTACAATTAAAGTAAATGTTCAATTCAGTTAAGTCGCTTCGGTTCTTGGAAGTCAATCCAAGACAAGCCTTACAGGAATCTTCTTCCAGGAAACCTCTCTTTATCAATACAATATCCTTTGCAATTCTTTTAGCAAGTTCTCACTTGTATGGAGTTAGAAAACTAGGTATTTAAACTATAAACAGTTTCCTTGTTAAAAAAATAATTTCCCACTCCTCACTCAAACCAGGAAGTGACTATGGGTTTGGCTAGGGAGTGACCGGGTTGGAGCCCACAGCCTATATACATCTCATGGAAGCATGAAACCTTGTGGGTTACAGTATGATATTTAACAGCTAATATACAGCATGCATGGTTGTAACCAAAGTATCACATTCATGTTGGATTAAAAGGCACAAACAGACAACTAACTCTTGATTTGAACTGTCTGTTAAACTGCAAAACTAAATCACATTCATGGCATTGCTTTCTAGGAAAAATACTTCCTGGTCTTGTTGATGTTCTATTTGAACATGTTACCTCAGATCTATTCATTAATTTAATCTGAATAGTCTTTTTCAGGGCTGTGGGGATTTTTCCACATCCGATGTAAGGAAAATCACAAAATCCTTATGTGATGAAAGGCTTTGTATGCCAAGCTAAGAGCTAGAGAACTTGCTAGTGGAACAGAAAAAATACCAGGTTGGTTTTGTGTCTATTCAAATGTTACTGGCACACGCTTTTAGAGCTTAACATCTGTAGCACCACCTGAGGAAATCTCATTAACCGGGAAGTAAAATACCTCATTGTTTCACAAATTCAGGGCATGAATGATGTGTAAAATTATGTCAGTTGTGGTGCATTACGTCAGAAGCCATTGCATATAAACTACATGGCCAAAAGTATGTTGACACGTGCTTGTCGAACATCTCATTCCAAAATCATGGGCATTAATATAGAGTTGGTCCCCCCTTTCCTGCTATAACAGCCTCCACTCGTCTGGGAAGGCTTTCCACTAAATGTTGGAACATTGCTAAGGGAATTGCTTCCATTCAGCCACAAGAGCATTACTGAGGTCGGGCACTGATGTTGGGCGATTAGGCCTGGCTCGCAGTCTGCGTTCCAATTCATCCCAAAGGTGTTCGATGGGGTTGAGGCCAGGGCTCTGTCCAGGCCAGTCAAGCTCTTCCACACCGATCTCGACAAACTATTTCTGTATGGACCTCGCTTTGTGCACGGGGGCATTGTCATGCTGAAACAGGAAAGGGCCTTCCCCAAACTGTTGTCACAAAGTTGGAAGCATAGAATCGTCTAGAATGTAATTGTATCCTGTAGCGTTAAGATTTCCCTTCACTGGAACTAAGGAGCCTAGCCCGAACCATGAAAAACAACCCCAGACCATTATTCCTCCTCCACCAAACTTTACAGTTGGCACTATGCATTGGGGCAGGTAGCGCTCTCCTGGCATCCGCCAAACCCAGATTTGTCAGTCGGACTGGTGAAGCGTGATTAATCACTCCAGAGAACGCGTTTCCACTGACCCAGAGTCCAATGGCAGCGAGCTTTACACCACTCCAGCCGACGCTTCCCATTGCACATGGTGATCTTAGGCTTGTGTGCGGCTGCTCGGCCATGGAAACCCATTTAATAAAGCTCCCGACTAACAGTTATTGTGCTGACGTTGCTTACAGAGGCAGTTTGGAACTCTGTAGTGAGTGTTGCAACTGAAGACAGACAATTTTTACGCGCTTCAGCGCATGGTGGTCCCTTTCTGTGAGCTTGTGTGGCCTACCACTTCGGGCTGAGCCGTTGTTGCTCCTAGACGTTTCCACTTCACAATAACAGCACTTACAGTTGACCGGGGCAGCTCTAGCAGGGCAGAATTTTGACAAACTGACTGGTTTGAAAGGTGGCATCCTATGACGGTGACATGTTGAAAGTCACTGAGCTCTTCAGTACAGGCCATTCTACTGCCAATGTTTGTCAATGGAGATTGTATACACCTGTCAGCAACGGGTATGCCTGAAATTGCCAAATCCACTAATTTGAATGGGTGTCCACATACACTACCAGTCAAAAGTTTGGACACACCTACTCATTCAAGGGTTTTTCTTTATTTTTACTATTTTTTACATTGTAGACAGTGGCGGCTCCTGAAAAAATTCTCAGGAGAGGCAATTTTTCTGATGATTTAGGTGACCTACACACGTGCACGAGTCCGTGCACGCGATTCCAGATATCTTTACCTCTGAATAAACTGCCTTTATTATACCATATCCACCCTGTCCAAAGTCTCTACTTGGTCTCAGTTCTCCAGTAAACTTGTGATTATCAACAGTACACAACGGTAACAAACAATTGGGGGAACTCACGGGGCAGATAGTAACCACTTAAAAGGAAGCGATTCCCAAACCTTCCATAACAAAGCCATCACCTACAGAGAGATGAACTTGGAGAAGAGTCCCCTAAGTAAGCTTGTCCTGGGCCTCTGTTCACAAACACAAACAGACCCCACACAGCCCCAGGACAACAACAACAACAACAACAACAACACAATTAGACCCAACCAAATCATGAGAAAACAAAAAGAGAATTACTTGACATTGGAAAGAACAAACAAAAACAGAGCAAACTAGAATGCTATTTGGCCCCTAAACAGAGAGTACACAGTGGCAGAATACCTGACCACTGTGACTGACCCAAACTTAATGAAAGCTTTGACTATGTACAGACTCAGTGACCATAGCCTTGCTATTGAGAAAGGCCACGTAGGCAGACCTGGCTCTCAAGAGAAGACAGGCTATGTGCACACTGCCCACAAAATGAGGTGGAAACTGAGCTGCACTTCCTAACCTCCTGCCAAATGTATGACCATATTAGAGACACATATTTCCCTCAGATTACAGCGATCCACAAAGAATTCGAAAACAAACCCAATTTTGATAAACTCCCTTATCTACTGGGTGAAAAACCACAGTGTGCCATCACAGCTGCAAGATTTGTGACCTGTTGCCACAAGAAAAGGGCAACCAGTGAAGAACAAACACCATTGTAAATACAACCCATATTTATGTTTATTTATTTTCCCATTTGTACTTTAACTATTTGCACATTGTAACAACACTGTATATATACATAATATGACATTTGAAATGTCTTTATTCTTTTGAAACTTCTGAGTGTAATGTTTACTGTTAATATTTATTGTTTATTTCACTTTTGTTTACTATCTACTTCCCTTGCTTTGGCAATGTTAACACACGTTTCCCATGCCAATAAAGCCCTTAAATTGAATTGAATTGATAGTAA
Organism: Coregonus clupeaformis; assembly: GCF_020615455.1. Taxonomy (NCBI): domain Eukaryota; kingdom Metazoa; phylum Chordata; class Actinopteri; order Salmoniformes; family Salmonidae; genus Coregonus; species Coregonus clupeaformis. The sequence goes on from NC_059225.1 coordinate 35,827,794, forward strand.
GGTCGCAATGACACAGAAAGCAGTTCAATGTCGGGGGTACAGAGTCGCTCTCTTACCAGGATCGCGGTCCGCTCTGACCAGGGTGAAGGTGGCGGCTCCACTTCTCTGTCCGGGACTCATCCAGCCAAGTCTCCCAGCTGTATTGGGATTCAGCTGCCAGCAGCGTTTTCATTATTTAGTCCGTTCGTAGCGGTATGTACACGATCAACAAGATCAGTCCAAAACCAACCACTGGAAATCCATGGTTGGCAGAATGTTTGTAAACTAAGTCTACAAATTAAAAACATAAAATAACGCCGCACTGCAGGTCGCAACATAGACGCTGATAGCCGCCATTGTCTTAGTTACGTTCAACGTTACGTCACGTATGACGAAAGCGTAAGTGCAAGCCCACAGACACCCATAGAGAATGTATTGAAAGCTTTGAAATGTGAAAAAAATAGATTTTACATGACAGGCTATGAGAGACTTCTGGGCGATTTTCAACTTGACTGAAATCGCCCCAAAAACGGGCGGGGCCATTTGAAGCACGACTTTAGCCTGATTTGACATTTAGTGGCTGGCAGATCAGACGTGAACACTGATAACTGCTGTTGCCGTGATATAATTGATTAGAAAAAAAATCCCTTCCTTTTCCCGTTTGGCAGTGCGTCGCCCATATCGCCCTATTGAACAAGCCGTCCCTGATTGTAGAATAATAGTGAATACATCAGGTACTGTGCTTTTGGAGATGTAGTGTATGAGTGAATTTATTTATCTTAATAAATATAGGGATTTTACCAAATTCCTATGATTCATTGAAGTGACTCAGAGCATAGGGAGTAGATTTACAAGGTCTGAGTAGAATACACAGTTCTCGGTGAGGAAGGAGAGAATCGGAAAATACCCACTCAATTCCGAATGGCAAATGACTTTTCCTAACAAACAAGGACCATGTTGTATTCTCCTCAGGATTTGTCCACTTAATCTATTGTTAAAGAACTAAAAGTGAGCTACTTGTTGAAGGCTGCATGGCACAAAATAAAATACAAGCCTAGCCATTCTGTAGGCAGTTGAGTTGGAGCGGGAGAACAAATGAGAGGGGAAATAGACTGCAAACTATGGGGCCAGCACAATAGTTTAATCTCTTTGCCTTGAAACAAACATTTAAAGGGGTAAAGTGCACAGCATGCAGCAAATATTTTATCTAAAAATGATACCATCAGTAGCCGTTTGCTTGAGAAATAGAGTGCATTAGGAAAGTATTCACACCCCTTGACTTTTTCCACATTTTGTTATGATACAGCCTTATTCTGAAATGGATTAAGTAGTTTTTTCCCCTCAATCTACACACAATACCCCATAATGACAAAGCAAAAATGGAAATATCACATTTACATAAGTATTCAGACCCTTTACTCAGTACTTTGTTGAAGCACCTTTGGCAGTGATTACAGCCTTTGGAGAGTTTCTCCCATTCTTCTCTGCAGATCCTCTCAAGCTCTGTCAGGTTGGATGGGGAGCGTCACTGCACAGCTATTTTCAGGTCTCTCCAGAGATGTTCGATCCTGTTCAAGTCCGGGCTAAGGCTGGTCCACTCAAGGACATTCAGAGTTGTCCCAAAGCCACTCCTGCATTGTCTTGGCTGTGTGCTTAGGGTCGTTGTCATGTTGGAAGGTGAACCTTTGCCCCAGTCTGAGGTCCTGAGCGCTCTGGAGCAGGTTTTCATCAAGGATCTCTCTGTACTTTGCTCCATTCATCTTTCCCTCTATCCTGACTAGTCTCCCAGTCCCTGACGCTGAAAAACATCCCCACAGCATGATGCTGCCACCGCCATGCTTCACCGTAGGGATGGTGCCAGGTTTCCTCCAGATGTGACGCTTGGCATTCAGGCCAAAGAGTTCAATCTTGGTTTCATCAGACCAGAGAATCTTGTTTCTCATGGTCTGAGAGTCCTTTAGGTGCCTTTTGGGCAACTCCAAGCGGGCTGTCATGTGCTTTTTACTGAGGAGTGGCTTTCGTCTGGCCACTTTACCATAAAGGCCTGATTGGTGGAGTGCTGCAAAGATGGTTGTCCTTCTGGAAGGTTCTCCCATCTCCACAGAGGAACTCTGGAGCTCTGTCAGAGTGACCATCAGGTTCTTGGTCACCTCCCTGACCAAGGACCTTCTCCTCTGATTGCTCAGTCTCATAGCAAAGGGTCTGAATACTTATGTAAATAAGGTATTTCTGTTGTTTTTATTTTATAAATGTGCCAAAAATTCTACAAACCTTTCACTTTGTCACTATGGGTTATTGTGTGTAGATTGATGAGGATTTTTTATTTAATCAATTTTAGAATAAGGCTGTAACGTAACAAAATGTGGAAAAAGTCAAGGGGTCTGAATACTTTCTAATGCACTGTAGAGAGACACGTGACCGTATACAAATGTAAGCAAGGTTTGAAATGATTGTTTTGGTCAAATATTATATCTGTTTGGGTTTCTTGCGGTCAATTTGCAGTCAAACTATTTGTATTTATGTTCCGGATCCCCTACCATCCACTCAAGAACAAAATCGTCCCTCGGCTGAATCTAGTTGATGATCCCTGCCCAACACTGTCAAATTTGGGAGCTCCATTATCATTATTTTTCATGTTTTGGAATAGTCCTACCTGTGGTTTGAGGACACCTACAGGCGTGTTTGAGGACACCTATGGCTTGTTGAAGTCAAACGACAACATACGGTGACATTGTATTGCTTTATTTATGGGTTGAGATTCATGGCAGTCTCCCACAGATATGTTATTTACTCTGTCTATTCATTATATCCAGTAGACTGGTGCCTTGGTGATACAGTTTGATTACTCAGAGTGGCTGTTGATTTATTCCCTCCACGGATGGCAGCAGATGTCTAACAATTGTGGTTACATTGGTCCCAAAGTTATAGTAACACACACACACACATACATTCTGCCCACTTTCCTGAGCCATGTTGCTGTTGAGAAATAATAATCAAACGCATGTATTCATATCACTGTGGGGCTCTATTGAGGGCTTCCACCATTTTAATGTAGTCAACTGTGTGGGACTTCCAACTTCATTGGCTGTTCCCTCCTGGTGACCATGTTGGAGTCATGTCCAACCGGGTCATCAGGAGGGATCAGCCAATCGTGACGAAGAAAATTGACTACTTCAAAATTGAGATTACCTCAATGGCACTGCCCATGCTGTCACAGATGCTATAATGGCACAGTTGCATTGATGAGTCCTCTATCTATCCCTCTGCCTAAAACATGGCGGCCATTTTGACTGCACACGTAGTGAAAAGCAAGCCTTTGGCATGAGGTAAAGTTTGTTGCCGCTGGACAGAGGGAGACAATTTCATGTCACTGTAATTGATGCAGTAACTTTTCGTATAATTCCCTTTTTTTTTATCACTTTGAAAATTAGGATGATTAACACTTGGATTCTAGCAGACGCACAGTGCAGCATCTCCCTTTCTGCACTCTGTATTCTTTGATGTTTTTGTGCGCTGAACCTCCCCATCATTTGAATATCACACAGAGAGGGGGCTCCTGCTCGGCCACTCGCTGCGCCTTTGGTGCCATGATTAAAGCAGGTGTCGCGCACGGTTGTGTTTGTTAATGACTGTTTGCATTTAAATAGCTGACATTCGCCTGTCAAAGGGGAGGAGGGAGGGGAACATGTTTGTTTCTGGGCCTCCAAAGCACTCATAATGCATCTCTTTTACATAAGCTTAACCTAGCTAAGCAAATTAGCCAAATTTAAATATGTTCACATTTTTTTTATTAACATAAATTTTTAGGGGGTTTGTTTGTTTGCTTTGGGTTTCTCTTCGGGGGCCGTTGCAGGGTGTGGCCTCACTTTCTGAGTGAGAGGTGAGATCAATCAACCGCAGTAAATAAAGTGTGGTGGCCATCTTTTTATGGTTTCAAGGCTTCTTTTAGTAGTGTTATAACACAGATGTTGTGTTGATACTCAAGCTGCTGTGCTTATTCTGTTGCATATAGCGTAATTGAAATTAAAACACACGAGATGCCTAACTTTTTAAATGGGTCACATTTGTACATGTACTCGTTCATGTACAGTGGGGGAAAAAAAGTATTTAGTCAGCCACCAATTGTGCAAGTTCTCCCACTTAAAAAGATGAGAGAGGCCTGTAATTTTCATCATAGGTACACGTCAACTATGACAGACAAAATGAGGAAAAAAAATCCAGAAAATCACATTGTAGGATTTTTTATGAATTTATTAGCAAATTATGGTGGAAAATAAGTATTTGGTCACCTACAAACAAGCAAGATTTCTGGGAGAACTTGCACAATTGGTGGCTGACTAAATACTTTTTTTCCCCACTGTGTATATATATATATATATACAGTGGGGAGAACAAGTATTTGATACACTGCCGATTTTGCAGGTTTTCCTACTTACAAAGCATGTAGAGGTCTGTAATTTTTATCATAGGTACACTTCAACTGTGAGAGACGGAATCTAAAACAAAAAATCCAGAAAATCACATTGTATGATTTTTAAGTAATTAATTTGCATTTTATTGCATGACATAAGTATTTGATACATCAGAAAAGCAGAACTTAATATTTGGTACAGAAACCTTTGTTTGCAATTACAGAGATCATACATTTCCTGTAGGTCTTGACCAGGTTTGCACACACTGCAGCAGGGATTTTGGCCCACTCCTCCATACAGACCTTCTCCAGATCCTTCAGGTTTCGGAGCTGTCGCTGGGCAATACGGACTTTCAGCTCACTCCAAAGATGTTCTATTGGGTTCAGGTCTGGAGACTGGCTAGGCCACTCCAGGACCTTGAGATGCTTCTTACGGAGCCACTCCTTAGTTGCCCTGGCTGTGTGTTTCGGGTCATTGTCATACTGGAAGACCCAGCCACGACCCATCTTCAATGCTCTTACTGAGGGAAGGAGGTTAATGGCTAAGATCTCGCGATACATGGCCCCATCCATCCTCCCCTCAATACGGTGCAGTCGTCCTGTCCCCTTTGCAGAAAAGCATCCCCAAAGAATGATGTTTCCACCTCCATGCTTCACGGTTGGGATGGTGTTCTTGGGTTTGTACTCATTCTTCTTCCTCCAAACACGGCGAGTGGAGTTTTGACCAAAAAGCTATATTTTTGTCTCATCAGACCACATGACCTTCTCCCATTCCTCATCTGGATCAACCAGATGGTCATTGGCAAACTTCAGATGGGCTTGGACATGCGCTGGCTTGAGCAGGGGGACCTTGCGTGCGCTGCAGGATTTTAATCCATAACGGCGTAGTGTGTTACTAATGGTTTTCTTTGAGACTCTGGTCCCAGCTCTCTTCAGGTCATTGACCAGGTCCTGCCGTGTAGTTCTGGGCTGATCCCTCACCTTCCTCATGATCATTGATACCCCACGAGGTGAGATCTTGCAGGGAGCCCCAGACCGAGGGTGATTGACCGTCATCTTGAACTTTTTCAATTTTCTAATAATTGCGCCAACAGTTGTTGCCTTCTCACCAAGCTGCTTGCCTATTGTCCTGTAGCCCATCCCAGCCTTGTGCATGTCTACAATTTTATCCCTGATGTCCTTACACAGCTCTCTGGTCTTGGCCATTGTGGAGAGGTTGGAGTCTGTTTGATTGAGTGTGTGGACAGGTGTCTTTTATACAGGTAACGAGTTCAAACAGGTGCAGTTAATACAGGTAATGAGTGTAGAACAGGAGGGCTTCTTAAAGAAAAACTAACAGGTCTGTGAGAGCCGGAATTCTTACTGGTTGGTAGGTGATCAAATACTTATGTCATGCAATAAAATGCAAATTAATTACTTAAAAATCATACAATGTGATTTTCTGGATTTTTGTTTTAGATTCCGTCTCTCACAGTTGAAGTGTACCTATGATATAAATTACAGACCTGTACATGCTTTGTAAGTAGGAAAACCTGCAAAATCGGCAGTGTATCAAATATTTGTTCTCCCCACTGTATATGCACGTGTTTGTTTTGGGCTTCGCCCCCGTCGTTTTCCGTGATGTACCTTGTGTTGGGTGGAGTAAATAAAACCCCTAATACGGATTCCTGCAACTGTCCTCTAATCATTATACAACGTGACTCCTATACTCTGAGGATGAGAGAGCTGTATACTGTTGACAGAAGAGCCGAATTTTCCACCATTGACTCAGAGACTCATACTCCTCTCTTCGCTGCCCCCACCTTTCCCAAAGAGTCTGGAAACCTGAGCAAAAAGTGGCATCTTGTAAGAGCTTTACATTAAACTTCCAATAGGATGCCTGCCGAGGCCCTGGTGAAATAGACAGCCGAGCCATGGTTATGTGATGAGCCGAAAAACCCACCGGGAGAATGGTAGCGCCCAACAGCCTATTGCTCTGATTCCTGGACATGTAAAATCGATCAAGTCGGGCTACACTCACCCTAGCTCCAAATACCTTCACCCATGTATACTGTCTTGTGTTGGGATGTCTAGTTCTCCAAACATCCACTAGGTCAAACTGATTAATGATGTCCCTTTAACACCCCCACTGAGCCTGAATGAGGCTCCTCTCCATTTCTGTATTTCGTAAAATCCATCGTACAGTTCCAGTCCCTGCTGACCACCAGCGTCTCCTCAGATGCTACCTGTGAGAGTTCCTGTCTAAGACCCCCAAATAGAAGCCCCCTCTCTCTCCCTTTGTTAGGCGCATACACATTTATAAAGACAAAACCCCTGTTGTTAATTTCTGCTTTTACTACAAGCAGTCTACCCCTACACACCTCCTTTGTGGAGCACATTTTTACAGACAGACCCGGTACAAAAAGCACTGCCACCCCTGCACTAACATTTGTCCCATGGCTCAGCACACTTGTCCCGTTCCACCAGAGCTCCCAATCGACTTCGTTCACCACATCACTCCTGCAGAAACAACACCTCTAAATTTTTTTGTTTTACATATTCACCCAACACACTCCTCTTTCCCGCATCTCTGGCGCCATTTATATTAAGCAAGCCTACCCGAAGAGTCTCCATAAGAAGTGGGAGAAAAGCCAGCAAAGAAAGAGACCAATAGCAAAGCTCCAAAAGCCCCAGTGCCAGAAAAAAACTATTAATCTAAACGGTGTCTGAAGGTAGACCTTTACGCACGGTTGTGACCCACTTCCTCAACCTAAACCGTTTCCTGGGTGAGAGGACACCATGCCCCTTATTTTTCATAGCGTGTTGAACTGATCTTACAAACTTTCCCGGATCGCAAAAAAAAGCCTCAAGATTAACCTTTTTCCCCTTTGTCTCATTCAGGAACATTGACAGTTCCCTCACAGTGTACTTTGACCCCTCTGCCTGACTGGCTGTCAGCTCTGGACCCATTGAGGAAGAGTCTGAAAAGAGAGCCTCCTCATCTTCCTCTTCCTTAGACTCACTTTCCTCCTCCTCATCTCCATCTCCCATCCTAACCACCTGCCCTTTCTCTCTAGTCGTAGCCTCCCCCCCAGCACCAGGCAAAGGTTCCTTGGTGCCTTTGACCACACCAGCCTCTCCCCTCCTACCTCCTTTTTTCTCCCCCTTTTTCCTCTTCTGCTTGACACCCTCCTCCACCCCCCGTAGTCACTTACCCTTCCCCACTATACTCTCCTCATCCACTAGCATAACCTGACTAGGCCCAGCCTCATCTACACCACCATCCATTACATTACTAGACTCAGCCTCAGCTACACCACAATCCATAGTATGACTAGACCCAGCCTCAGCTACACCACCATCTATGGCCTGACGTGACTCAGCCTCAGCTACACCACCATCTCTAGCATGACTAGGCCCAGCCTCATGTACACTACCATTTATAGCATGACTAGACCCAGCCTCATCTACACCACCATCTGTAGCATGACTAGGCTCAGCCTCTGCTGCCTGCGTCTCATGGCCCCATGCACGTTGATCACAATTTCCCCCACTGGCGCTTGTACCCTCACCTTGTCTACAGCCTTTATGTGGGCACGCAAAGCTCTTATACCCCAATTCCCCACACTCATAGCACCGTAGACTATCTGTGCTGGCAAATCCCGCGTAGACCCATCCCCATGCCTCACTTTAAAATGCACATTTAACTGTTGCTCATTGTTATTCAGAAACATGAACACTTGCCTCTGGAACAAAACAACATGCTTGACGGCAGCTGCCTGAAAACCTGCCGACAGTACACAAAAACCACTAGCAAACTTACCAAAACGACTCAACTCCTTCCTGATTTGATCATCCATAATAAAAAGAGGCAAATGTGCAACTACCACCCTAGTTGAAGGTGTAGAAAGAGGATAAATTGTCACCAACACACCCCTTATAAATATTCCACTAGCAATGAGCCCATCAACCAAATTTGCTCTTTTCATGAACACAACCACAGCTTTGTTCATTCTGGAAGCATAATGTATAAATTCAGCTCCTACCTGTTAACCAACCGCGAGTAGAACCTCCTCCACCTTAATTCCATTCAGAGGAACACACCTGAATCCATGCCGTAACGACAGCGTTTCCTCCGCGCTAGGCTGCGAAGTCATCGCGCACAGCACACCGTTCAAAACCCCAGGAAACTAAAACTCTGTCCTCTTCCTCTCTAACTTTGAAAAAAACAGTGCATTCACCCTCCGCCATCTAAAATAAAAAATGAAAATGAAAGAAAAGACCAAGGAAAGAATCAAGAAAATAAGTTAGGACAGAGCCCTCCACACAAACTCTCAAACAAACTCCCAGCATGCACAGAGAGAGAGAGAGAGAGAGACCTTTATTTGGTCTGGGAACCCACAACACAATAAACACTCAAACAAACAAAAACATGGTTAAACATCAATTAAAAACACAACACCAAATCTTACTCCACAGTAACTAAACACAGCAGCCTCTGAATACCCCATATACTCATAATACGCAAACTCAACCCTCAGTCTCGCTGCCAACATCTCCTCCAGCATTCCCAGCATTCCCACCATATCCACAGACCCTGTCCCGGAATACTGTTCTTTTGCGTCTTCCAAATTGCTAATTTAGCTTCCCTTGACACAAAGTTAAGCAAAATATCTACACCCCTCCGACTGAACCTGTACTTTGGCCCAAATATAAACAGTTGGGAAGAGAAAACCTCTCCCAGAGCTGAGAACCAACTAGTGATCAGGTCAATCATCCCGACCAACCTGGGACACTGTAAGAACAGATGTGCCAGAGTTTCTGACTCAGCACAGATTGAACACCCCTCTCCAACAGTAGGATCAAGGTGTACCAGATGCATATTGGTGGCTATAGCTCCATGTATTAACCTCCATTGGAGGTCAGCTGTCCTCTTATCAATAGGCAGTTTATATAAAGAACGCCCGCTCTGCTCCCAGCTCCTCCAACGATCTGCTCCTGCTCCGCATCAGATTACCCAGCTTGGTACACCCCACTCCTAACAGGCATGAACGTAGGCTGGCTGAACCCATAGCACAGGACTGGATAACAGTGGTATAAAAAAGGGGCTCTTCAAAAAGCCACATCCCTGGTGGCGTGCCGGCCTTACGGGACATGTCAAACTCTCCAAGCCTGCATAACAGACTCCTAGAATGGAGTCAGGCCAGACAAAGAGGATAAGGGGCTTGTCTCATTAGGAGCATACCTTTTTTTTTAAACATCCGCCTTGACCAATAAAACCTGACCCTTGACAATCTCTGTTGTAGATACCACAGTCACCCCTAAGCCTGAGGACAACAAAATTGCCACCACAGCACTGAAATTAGTACCATGACTGAATATATGCTGCCCCTCCCACCACATACCCCAGTCAACCTCTTTAGCCTCATCACTATGTATCTACTGTAGAAAAACTACATTTAGCATTTGTTTTATAACTTCTAATACCCAAGCCCTCTTATTCCTGTCCCTTCCCCCATTAATATTGAGAGAACCTACCCTTAGTACCTCCATATAGAAAAGAGAAAGGAAAAACAGAAGAAACCACAGAGAAACCAGACAAAGAGAAGAAAGAACCCTATGAGGCATGATAATCATCATTGTTTTAATTTTCTCTTAACCTTACCACGTTTCCCACTACCTTTTGCTGCTGTGAAAGCAGTAAAAACAACTCCTCAAGCAGAAATGCTTCTTCACACTAAACTGTTCTAACCCCACTGTCTTCTGTAACATGTCAGCTGACCTCACAAACTTATCAACATATACAAATCTGCCAATTTAACAGATTTCCCAAAAGTCTGGTCCAGGTACCCATTTACCTAATCTAGATTGTAAATTGAGTCGTCACCAGCTGCTATCATATCAACAGCAATATCAGAAATGTCCATATCCTTCTCCTGATCCTCTGCCACATTCCTCTCAACACTCCCCACTTGCACCCCATCACTCGTACCGGGCATCTCCTCTACTACCTGGGAGATTAGCCTCACCTGAACCCCCTCCTGTACCCTATTACTCGTAATGGACATCTCCTCCACTACCTGGGAGACTAGCTCCACCTGTATCCCATCACTCGTACTGGGCATCTCCTCACCAGTCTGGGGAAATGGCTCACCAGATCCGTACTTACTTCCTACAACAATATTTTTCTGCTGCACATCACACGCTATGTTCCCCTCTGGTACAAGCTGCAACTCAGTACCCTCAACACGGACAACTTGTTTCTCAGCAACAGGTGTTTGTGGCTGCTCTACCACTGTCGGCCCACCTCTCCCTACATCAGTGGGCCCAGGCGTTACGAGGACCACCTGCGCCCCTCCTTCTGCCTTCTCCCTTTTCAGGCAAGCAAGTCGCTTATGGCCAACATTACCACACTCAAAACACTGTTGACTACCCATACTAGCATAAGCCATATACAGTCTGTTGTCATACTTGACTTTAAACAATAACTCAAGTCCAAATATACAGTGGGGAGAACAAGTATTTGATACACTGCCGATTTTGCAGGTTCTCCTACTTACAAAGCATGTAGAGGATTTTGGCACACTCATACATACAGACCTTCTCCAGATCCTGCAGGTTTCGGGGCTGTCACTGGGCAATACAGACTTTCAGCTCCCTCCAAAGATTTTCTATTGGGTTCAGGTCTGGAGACTGGCTAGGCCACTCCACGACCTTGAGATGCTTCTTACGGAGCCTCTCCTTAGTTGCCCTGGCTGTGTGTTTCGGGTCATTGTCATGCTGGAAGAACCAGCCACGACCCATCTTCAATGCTCTTACTGAGGGAAGGAGGTTGATGGCCAAGATCTCGCGATTCATGGCCCCATCCATCCTCCCATCAATACGGTGCAGTTGTCCTGTCCCCTTTGCAGAACACCATGCTTCACGGTTGGGATGGTGTTCTTGGGGTTGTACTCATTCTTCTTCTTCCTCCAAACACGGCGAGTGGAGTTTAGACCAAAAAGCTCTATTTTTGTCTCATCAGACCACATCATCTTCTCCCATTCCTCCTCTGGATCATCCAGATGGTCATTGGCAAACTTCAGACGGGCTTGGACATGCGCTGGCTTGAGCAGGGGGACTTTGTGTGCGCTGCAGGTTTTTAATCCATGATGGCGTAGTGTGTTACTAATGGTTTTCTTTGAGACTGTGGTCCCAGCTCTCTTCAGGTCATTGACCAGGTCCTGCCGTGTAGTTCTGGGCTGATCCCTCACCTTCCTCATGATCATTGATGCCCCACGAGGTGAGATCTTGCATGGAGCCCCAGACCAAGGGTGATTGACCGTCATCTTGAACTTCTTCCATTTTCTAATAATTGCGCCTTACCTTACCAGCTTACCTTCTCACCAAGCTGCTTGCCTATTGTCCTGTAGCCCATCCCAGCCTTATGCAGGTCTACAATTGTATCCCTGATGTCCTTACACAGCTCTCTGGTCTTGGCCATTGTGGAGAGGTTGGAGTCTGTTTGATTGAGTGTGTGGACAGGTGTCTTTTATACATGTAGCGAGTTCAAACAGGTGCAGTTAATACAGGTAATGAGTGGAGAACAGGAGGGCTTCTTAAAGAAAAACTAACAGTGTGAGAGCCGGAATTCTTACTGGTTGGTAGGTGATCAAATACTTATGTCATGCAATGTGATTTTCTGGATTCAGTCTCTCACAGTTGAAGTGTACCTATGATCAAAATTACAGACCTCTACATGCTTTGTAAGTAGGAAAGCCTGCAAAATCGGCAGTGTATCAAATACTTGTTCTCCCCACTGTACCTGTCTCCGAAACGACATAACCTGTTTCAGAGCCGGGTGTTTGCAACTCAATGGGACAATCTTAATTGAACTTGCAAACTTCCCAAACCGCAAGAACTCGCGCTCCAATAGCTAATTGGGAATAAATGGCGGTACATTCGAAATCATGACCCTTGTTGACAGAGCAACCTGTACACAGCATCCCATCAAAGCTATCAACTGCCTTTTCTCTCAGGAGGGTGACATGAGTCCACATGGAGTGAGCATGGAGAGAGATCCCGTCCAAACTTCTCTCATGCTGCTGGTGTACTGGTAGGAAAATGGACAGGTGGCTCAGGTGAGATTCGTCTACTTGGGAAAATCAGATTATTCCCCAGATATTGAAATCGGGACATTATCAAGGGGCCATCCACTTTGAACATGTGTGCCATTGGGAGGATGAACTGAAACACTATCTGAAGAAGAACATGAAGAAACGCCAGAAGAATGAGTGCCGTGAAGGAGGGGGGTTGTAAACCGTGCCCGTAATTGACATAGTGTCACGATCGTCTTCAAAAGGAGTAGACCAATACGCAGCGTGTTGAGCGAACATGATGACTTTATTGTACAAACGCACAAAAACCAAAACAATAAACGATTCGTGAAGTCCACAGTAACAATGACCGTAAAGGAACAAAAACCCACAACACCCAAGGGAAAACATACAGATTAAATATGGCTACCAATCAGAGACAACCAGCCGACACTCGTTGCCTCTGATTGGGAGTCATTCATTCAAACATAGAAATGAACCCAACAGAAATACCAACATAGAAATACACCCAATGAATGAACACACCCTGGCTCAACATACAGAGTCCCGGAGCCAGGGTGTGACAGTATCCCCCCTAAAGGCGCGGACTACGACCGCGCCTCAATAAGGGCTAAACAAGGGAGGGCTGGGCGGGCATACCTCCTTGGCGGCGGTTCTGGCCCCGGCCTTGCCCACCACCCTCCAAACAACCCCCCATAGCGCCCCTGGTCCGGTCTGACCCCGCTGGCTGGATCTGGACTGGAAAATGACGGAGCGGATTGCTTACGCTCCGTTGTGGAGCAGCTGACCGGTCTTACCAGGCTGACGACTCGCACCCGGGCTTGGTGCGCAGTAGCAGGAACGGGCTGAACCAGGCTGACGACTCGCACCCCTGGCTTGGTGCGAGTGGCAGGAACGGGCTGGACCAGGCTGACGACTCGCACCCTGGCTTGGTGCAGTGGCAGGAACGGGCTGGACCAGGCTGACGACGCACACCGTAGGCTTGGTGCGTGGAGCAGGGACAGGCCGGGCTGGGCTGACGACGCACACCGTAGGCCTGGTGCGTGGAGCAGGGACAGGCCGGACAGGGCTGGCGACGCACACCGTAGGCTTGGTGCGTGGCGCAGGAACAGGCCGGGCAGGGCTGCCGACGCACACCGTAGACTTGGTGCGTGGAGCAGGAACAGGCCGGGCAGGGCTGGCGACGCACACCGTAGACTTGGTGCGTGGAGCAGGAACAGGCCGGGCAGGGCTGGCGACGCACACCGTAGGTTTGGTGCGTGGAGCAGGAACAGGCCGGGCAGGGCTGTCGACGCACACCGTAGACTTGGTGCGTGGAGCAGGAACAGGCCGGGCAGGGCTGTCGACGCACACCGTAGGTTTGGTGCGTGGAGCAGGAACAGGCCGGGTAGGACTGGCGACGCACACCGTAGGCTTGGTGCGAGAGGCCGTAACAGGCCGGACCGTACTGGGGACACACACCACTGGCTCTACTCCGGGAACTGGAACGGGCCGGACCGGACTGGTAACACACCCCAGTACCTCTCGCCGTGCCTCTAAACCTCCTTTCCCTACTTTGACCAGTGGCCCCCGTAACCTGGTGGCCTTTTGAATACGCCCTTCTCTGCCTCCGTCAGCCCCGTCGTCCATGCCCTGTGCCCCCCCCTAAAAAATTATTGGGGGTGCCTCTCGTCCGTCCGACGATGGCACTGCTGACGCCGCTGCTCCTCTCCTGCCTGGGTCTCCCCCTTCAAAGCCCTCCGGTACCGGACGGCCTCCTCCTCGGTAATCTGCCCCCAACCGAGGAGGACATCCACCAGAGTCACCTCCTGCGTGTGTTCCTGGACACGCTGCTTGGTCGTTGTATGGTGGGTTTTTCTGTCACGATCGTCTTCAAAAGGAGTAGACCAATACGCAGCGTGTTGAGCGAACATGATGACTTTATTGTACAAACGCACAAAAACCAAAACAATAAACGATTCGTGAAGTCCACAGTAACAATGACCGTAAAGGAACAAAAACCCACAACACCCAAGGGAAAACATACAGATTAAATATGGCTCCCAATCAGAGACAACCAGCCGACAGCTGACACTCGTTGCCTCTGATTGGGAGTCATTCATTCAAACATAGAAATGAACCCAACAGAAATACCAACATAGAAATACACCCAATGAATGAACACACCCTGGCTCAACATACAGAGTCCCGGAGCCAGGGTGTGACACTTAGGCTTGTCCAAAATTGTTTATTTGGGGTATCAGGTTGATTGTGGAGGTCTGCACACTGCGAAATATATAGTAATTTAGACTAAGAATGCATTGAGATACCAATCTGTCATTACCACAAATGGGGGCCATGATGAGAAAAGTTAATGCTAGAAATATAAGATGAATATACTGTATGTCAATATAAATGTACATTCTGCCTGTGTCAGTGTGTGCTAAATTGAGGGTCTTAAAATTGAGTGATAGAACCAACGTGAAGCACTAAGGACTGTCATTCTAAATTTGGGTTCGATAAGTTATCAATAGTTCTAATTATGATTTGGAAAGGTAAGGCTTCTAGAGACAGAGCGATGCCCCTAAAATGTGATGAGAGACACTAGATTGTAGCTTGGGCTAACCATGCCCCAATCTCATTCTTATCAAGTTTGGTGTGAAACTGTTATAACATGTGTTCTCTCTTCCCTGTGAAAGTCAATATGGTTTCTAAGTGGTGTGGAACATGTGAGTGATCATTGTTCCAGATGAGGTATTGTTGGAAAAGGACTAATTGACTTGACCAAGTTTTGTGTATGTTAATAACTATATAAGTGGAGCAATTAATGTGTTATTGGTTTGATGGAATGATTTATGTGCAAATGTACTGTAATTGTGGCTGGAGGCAAAGTACAAAGGGGGCCTGTCTCTGAGACAGAATGTTTCTATAAGGGTGAGATAAGTCCCGAGCCAAAGGGACCAACGCAGGCCCGGAGTAGTGGCCCAGAAGATCGTAATTGTAGAAGGAGTCCTGAGCCAAAGGGACCAATGCAGGCCTGGAGTGGCCCAGAAGTTGAGGTGGTGAACTTTACTATAGCATTGGCAGGAAAAATGCCTTTTAAGACTATGACCAACAATGTACTATGAATCTTAATGGATCAAATGCTTGCACCGTTGGGTTTGTGGTGACGACTATGAGAACCGTTCCAAACAATGAGAAGGATCTGAAGGCTCTTTTTAACAGACTACAAACCTCCTGGAATGAAAGGAGATAAGAGGTCTCTGGCTGACATCACTCACACTCAGGCACCTGCCTCCAGGTTCTTTGGTGTGTTTTTCCCTGGGAATGGAGTTGCATGTGCCCTAGACCAAATATGTGACATCACTTGGCACGTAGAGAAAATTGGCAATGCTACTCGAAATGCCTTGGAACAATTGAATGGGGAACTCAAATAATTGTGTAAATTGGCTCTGCAAAGGGGCACTCGTGCAATCACTGGCGATGAATGTTGTACTTTTTTCCCAGGTTACTCTTCTAATATGACTGATCTCGCCAAATACATTGCCACTGTTGCTAAGAATAATTCCCCACAACCAGAGTGGACGCTTGCAAATTGGTTGGAATCTCTGTTTGGAAGTTGGGGATCCCAAATTTCCAAATGGGCTGCAGCGTGTGTTTTTTGCTTAGTTTGCTTAATTGTGTTATTAACATGCTATGTATGTGTGTATTTTTTATGAATTCACTCCCGTTAATAGAAGTATAGCCTTTACTTTGATGATAGTATTACCATACTAATTAGATTGTATAACCCAGAATGAAGGGTTTGAAAGTGTCTCTCATTAAGTGTTTAGCGATTATTATCATAGAGGTGATAAAAGTAGGAAATGTGGAGGAAAAATGTATAGTCTGGAGGGACAGCCTTGAATTGTACATCTTGTCTCATACAATCATTGGTTCCTGTAGGTGCTGGGTAGAGATATGAGGGGGAGACGGTCATGAACCCCTCCTCAGACCTTTTGGCAGAACACCCAGAATATGTTCTCTAAGTTAAGATAGGAGACAGTGCCAGACACATGCAGGAACCAACCCTATGAACCAAGCCTATGTAGCTTGTCTGTGTAGGCAGTATATAAGAGAACTAATGGGACTGCCCCGGGAGAGCTCACTTCAGACCGGTACTTTATGCATTTAAGTTTGACTGTGACCTCTCCAGCTTGCTGATAATAAAGAATGATTCATTTAAGATTGACTTTGAGTGTCCATGGTGTTAATTTCCATGACACAAGTATTGCATATCCAGCAAGCTAGCTAGCTAAGTTTACTAGCAACAGTGAGGAGAAACAATAATACAACAATTTACTGTTGTAAATCTCTAAAAATGTTACTGGTTTTACTATACAAATATTTGCCTATACATGCCTGATAGACATGGCTGTAGGTAGATCCTCTCTGCCTACCTACCTAGGCTTTTTTGTACGGTCTAGTCACTGTGCAAAGATTGAGGGTTAAGCCATCTTTCTATTAGGCTAGATATTGTTGTAAATGTAATCTATGTGCCGGTGCACATGTATGCATGTTCAACTAGTCTATCCTAATGTTGATGTAATGCTTGCAATAGAGCAGTGGTGCCAGAGTTCACGGGGGGGTCTTATTTGCTTTGAGGTCAAACATGCATAAAATGTTCCACTATAATTTCATTGTAAAATTAATACATTTTTAAATGATATTAAAAATCATATGCTTGCAATGTCAAGGCCAATCTAAAAAATTATAATAATGGCAGAGAAACGTAAAAGCGGTATTCCCCGGAATTCTTTTTTTTGTGCACCTCAATGACCCGCGCTCAATCAGTTTCAGCTAACAGCTAGTTTTTCCTGCAGTCAGAGCATCACTATTTTATGAATAAAACAACATGTCTAAGAAACGTAAAAGTACTGATGACTCATCATCAAAAAAGAAAGTAAGGCTATATCTCGAGAGTTATCTTAACTTCGGTTTTATTGAAGGACAGGACTCGGCCAGAATGTGTCATTTGTGGCGAGAAGCTAGCTAATGACAGCATGAAGCCAAGCAAAATGCAACGACATCAGGAAACAAAACACCAGGAGACTATTGGTGAAGGTCAGGATTTTTTTGAGAGGAAGAAGCAGTTGGCACTATCAAAAAGATCCACAGACATCAGAAAAGCATTTGAAAGAGCAGGCAGTGATTTACACAGAGCCACGGAGGTGTCATTTGAGGGTCCGTTATTAATTGCCAAGGCTAAAAAGCCGCACAATATTGGAGAGCAGCTAATCAAACCCGCCTGCCTGAAAATTGTAGAGAGGCTGTGTGGCCCACAAGTGGTGGATAAAGTGAGAACCGTCCCACTCTCTGTCAAAGACAGAATTGATAAAATGGCTGGAGATGATCAAAACCAGCTGCACGAGAAGCTTAGGAATGTTCCCTTTGCCATTCAGTTGGACGAAACAACAACAGAGCCAGACGAATCCGTGCTCATCGTGTATGTGCACTATATTGACGGTGATGACTTGAAACAAGACATTCTTATGTCTACCAATCTAGCCACAACAACAACAGGCCAATATATTTTTATAGCTATGGACTCATATCTCTGGTCCAACAATCTGCCCTACAAGAATATTGTTGCATGCTGCACTGATGGGGCTGCAGCGTTGATGAGCATAAACAAGGGATTTAACAGCTGATTGAAGGAAAAAGCCCCGGGGTGTGCAATTTTCCACTGCATACTACATGACCATGCATTGGCCAATAAAACACTTTCGGAAGACCTTAGTAACACCCTGGCAACTGTTGTTAAAGTTGTAAACTTCATTAAGGCTCGCCCTACAAACAACAGACTGTTTGCCCAGCTGTGTGAGGATGAAGCACATCAAACACTGCTGTTACACACAGAGGTACACTGGTTGTCACGTGGACAAGTGCTTGTACGTTTTATGGAACTGCAGGAAAAAATAAAGGAATTCTTGCAAGATCACAATCGACCACTGTGCGAACAGCTGACTGATGCGTTTTGGATCAAAACGGCATACCTAGCGGATACATTCACTCTCTACAATGAGACAAACAAGCGGATGCAGGGTCCTGAATCAAACGTCATGCAGTGCAAAGACGCTCTCAACGCTTTTGTGCAGAAACTGGAGTACAGAGTTGGAAAAATGTCAGAAGGGGAGCTACAACAATTTCCACTGCTGATGAAAGTCTGGTGGCACCGTGCCTGCGTCTTTACGCACTGAGTTTACCCGGCATATGAACATGCTTCGGGAGGAAATTAAATCCTGTTTTGCTGATGTTGACGAATACTTATCAAAGGAATCGTGGGTGATGGACCCTTACATTTGCAGTCTCGAGGACGTGGAATACCTCGGCTGTGAAGATGAGCTCGCTGACCTTCAAGACGATTCTGTGTCAAATAAATATTTCCACGAGAACGGATACAAAACGTTTTGGATTGTCAAAGGACACGCTTTTGCACCAAGACTGGCCAAACACGCACCTACAAGGGTTATTCTACCATTCAGCACTACGTACCTTTCTGAGACGGCCTTCAGCGCGCTTGTAACAACAAAAACAAAAGCCCGTAACAGGCTCGATGTCCACCAGGACTTTAGGCTGGCTGTCACTAGCATCACACCTGACATCCCATCCCTGGTCAGAGGTATGCAGGCCCAAGGTGGCCATTAGTTTTTTAAGGAAGGAAAAAGTTATTAATTCTAACTTAATCTTTGTTATTGTTACTTATTGTTATTTTTATAACACATACATTATAGCTGTGTCAAAACCAGTGTTCACATGATGTGTATGTGTGTATGCAACAAACTGCCCCATTTCAGTTAATTGGTCTGAGGGAGATCTAGATCAGAGCTATATAGGTGCTGTTAATCCACTTATTACGCTGATAATGAATAATTATTATTATTTTGGTAACAATGTGTGTGTATAGGCCTACAGTTAATTATACACAAAGATAACCAGGGCAAACCAAAGAGAAAAGGAAATAAAAACTATATTTGATGTAAATTCTTGCCAATAAAGATTTGGAATGAATCACTTTATTATTTTAGTGTGTGTGGGGGGGGCTCAGCTTTTCTTAGATACAAGTAGGGGGGGCTCCAAAGAAAAAAGTTGGGAACCACTGCAATAGAGTATAATTTATTTAGGTCTTGCATACAATACCATGTGGTGCCTGTGCTTCTTCCTGGAGTGGATTCTAGATACAGAAATAGAATTCCTTTGCCTGCATGTGTAATTGTAGCAGAACTCTATCCCGTGAACTGTATCCCTCTCGAGGGATTAGAAATTATGCTGGATTTCAAGCAGATGACTCACGAGGAGCTGAATGACAATTTGGTATTTGGAATTTTATTAGGATCCCCATTAGCTGTTGCAAAAGCAGCAGCTACTCTTCCTGGGGTCCACACAAAACATGAAACATGACATAATACAGAACATTAATAGACAAGAACAGCTCAAGGACAGAACTACATACATTTTATAAAAAGGCACACGTAGCCTACATATCAATACATACACACAAACTATCTAGGTCAAATAGGGGAGAGGCGTTGTGCCGTGAGGTGTTGCTTTATCAGTTTTTTTTAAACCAGGTTTGCTGTTTATTTGAGCAATATGAGATGGAACGGAGTTCCATGCAATAATGGCTCTATAAAATACTGTACGCTTTCTTGAATTTGTTCTGGATTTGGGGACTGTGAAAAGACCCCTGGTGGGATGTCTGGTGGGGTAAGTGTGTGTGTCAGAGCTGTGTGTAAGTTCACTATGCAAACAATTTCAGATTTTCAACACATTGTTTCTTATAAAAAGAAGAAGTGATGCAGTCAGTCTCTCCTCAACTCTTAGCCAAGAAAGACTGGCATGCATAGTATTTATATCAGTCCTCTGATTACAATGAAGAGCAAGACATGCCACTCTGTTTTGGGCCAGCTGCAGCTTAACTAGGTCTTTCCTTGCAGCACTGGACCACACGACTGGACAATAATCAAGATTAGACTAAACTAGAGCCTGCAGAACTTGCTTTTTGGAGTGTGGTGTCAAAAAAGCAGAGCATCACTTTATTACGGACAGACAATCTCCCCATCTTTGCCACCATTTAATCTATATGTTTTGACCATGATAGTTTACAATCTAAGGTAACGCCAAGTAATTTAGTCTCCTCAACTTGTTCAACAGCCACACCATTCATTACCAGATTCAGCTGAGGTCTAGAACTTAGGGAATTATTTGTACTAAATACAATGCTCTTAGTTTTAGAGATGTTCAGGACCAATTTCTTAGTGGCCACCCCATTCCAAAACAGACTACAACTCTTTAAGGGTTTCAGTGACTTCATTTGCTGTGGTTGCTGATGCGTATACGGTTGAATCATCAGCATACATGGACACACATGCTTTGTTTAATGACAGTTGCGGGTCCTTGGTAAAAATAGAAAAGAGTAGAGGGCCTAGAGAGCTGCCCTGTGGTACACCACACATTTTTACATTTTTTGTCATTTAGCAGACGCTCTTATCCATAGCGACTTACAGTTAGTGAGTGCATACATTTTTCATACTTTACATGTTTGACATTAGAGAAGCTTCCATTAAAGAAAGCCCTATGTGTTCTATTAAATAGATACAGTGGGGGGAAAAAGTATTTAGTCAGCCACCAATTGTGCAAGTTCTCCCACTTAAAAAGATGAGAGAGGCCTGTAATTTTCATCATAGGTACACGTCAACTATGACAGACAAAGTGAGAAAAATAAATCCAGAAAATCACATTGTAGGATTTTGTATGAATTTATTTGCAAATTATGGTGGAAAATAAGTATTTGGTCAATATCAAACGTTTCTCAATACTTTGTTATATACCCTTTGTTGGCAATGACACAGGTCAAACGTTTTCTGTAAGTCTTCACAAGGTTTTCACACACTGTTGCTGGTATTTTGGCCCATTCCTCCATGCAGATCTCCTCTAGAGCAGTGATGTTTTGGGTCATTCACTAGGTCCCCCCGTGTGGTTCTGGGATTTTTGCTCACCGTTCTTTTTTTTGACCCCACGGGGTGAGATCTTGCGTGGAGCCCCAGATCGAGGGAGATTATCAGTGGTCTTGTATGCCTTCCATTTCCTAATAATTGCTCCCACAGTTGACTTCTTCAAACCAAGCTGCTTAACTATTGCAGATTCAGTCTTCCCAGCCTGGTGCAGGTCTACAATTTTGTTTCTGGTGTCCTTTGACAGCTCTTTGGTCTTGGCCATAGTGGAGTTAGGAGTGTGACTGTTTGAGGTTGTGGACAGGTGTCTTTTATACTGATAACAAGTTCAAACAGGTGCCATTAATACAGGTAACGAGTGGAGGACAGAGGAGCCTCTTAAAGAAGAAGTTACAGGTCTGTGAGAGCCAGAAATCTTGCTTGTTTGTAGGTGACCAAATACTTATTTTCCACCATAATTTGCTAATAAATTCATTTAAAAAATCCTACAATGTGATTTTCAGGATTTTTTTTCCCCAATTTGTCTGTCATAGTTGACGTGTACCTATGATGAAAATTACAGGCCTCTCATCTTTTTAAGTGGGAGAACTTGCACAATTGGTGGCTGACTAAATACTTTTTTCCCCACTGTAGCTCTGAATCCACGATATGGCAAAGGTTGAAAAGCCATAACACATACTTTTTTTCAACAACAGGTTATGGTCAATAATATCAAAGGCTGCACTGAAATCTAACAGTACAGCTCCCACAATGTTCTTATTATCAATTTCTTTCAACCAATCATCAGTCATTTGTGTCAGTGCAGTACATGTTGAGTGCCCTTCCCTATACGCATGCTGAAAGTCTGTTGTTAATTTGTTTACAGAGAAATAGCATTGTATTGGGTCAAACACCATTTTTTCCAACAGTTTATAGGTCTGCTGTTAGAACCAGTAAAGGCCGCTTTACCATTCTTGGGTAGCGGAATTACTTTGGCTTCCCTCCAGGCCTGAGGAAAAATACTTTCCTCTAGGCTCAGATTAAAGATATGACAGATAGGAGTGGCTATAGAGTCAGCTACCATCCCAGTAGCTTTCCATCTAAATTGTCAATGCCAGGAGGTTTGTCATTATTGATCGATAACAATCATTTTTCCACCTCTCCCACACTAACTTTACAAAATTCAAACATGCAATGCTTTTCTTTCATTATTTGATTTTTTAAGCATGAACATGATGGCTCACTGTTCATTGTTGGCATTTCCTGCCTAAGATTGACCACTTTGCCAATGAAGAATATATATTTTTTTAACCTTTATTTAACCAGGTAAGCCAGTTGAGAACAAGTTCTCATTTACAACTGTGACCTGGCCAAAGTAATCATTAAACAAGTTCTCATTTACAACTGCGACCTGGCCAAAGTAATCATTAAAATAATTGGCAACATCAAATGGTTTTGTGATGAATTTGCCATCTGATTCGATGAAAGATGGAGTTGAATTTGTCTTTCTGCCCATAATTACATTTAAAGTACTCCAAAGTTTTTTTCCATAATTCTTTATATAATTGATTTTGGCTTCATAATCCAGTTTCTTCTTCTGTTTGTTGAGTTTAGTCACATCATTTCTCAATTTGCAGTCCAGTGCAACAAAATAGGCAAAAATAGGAAAAATGCCAAGGGGTGTGAATACTTTCACAAGTCATCTGTTGGTCAGAGATACCTTTAAAAAAGGGTAGGGGCATGTATCAGAAAACCAGTTCTGGCATTGTGTTGTGTGACAAAACACCACATTTTAGAGTGGTTTTATTGTCCCCAGCACAAGGTGCACCTGTGTAAAGATCATGCTGTTTAATCAGCTTCTTGATATGCCACACCTGTCAGGTGGATGGATTATCTTGGCAAAGGAGAAATGCTCCCTAACAGGGATGTAAACAAATTTGTGCAAAAAATGTGAGAGAAATAAGCCTTTTGTGCGTATGGAACATTTCTGGGATGTTTTATTTCAGCTCATAAAACATGGGACCAACACCTTACATGTTGCGTTTATATTTGTGTTCAGTGTAGTAATGACTATATGCCGTTGCAGGACCAGGGTGAAATTCCCCTTTAAGGATGGGATGATCATCATGCCATATTACTTATACTACTGTGTAATATATTCAACACATAACAGTGTAATAACAGTGTACCAACATGGTACTTCATATCATTTCCACAATGCAGGGTTTTTTGTGTTACAATATGCTGGCACAGATTACAGACAAATAGCAAAAACTTCTGCATCCCTGTGTCTGTGCACACTTGTACATGCGCTTAGATGCAGCAATCAAAAAGTCCAGTTTATTTGTGGGCCTTTTCTCTGTTTTTAGAGGGATATTCATGTCCTTTAAATCATTGTTTTATACATATGTGTCCCCTCCAACTCTTATTCTATTGTATTATCTGTAAGCAAGCAGGATTGATCATTAGTCACCCATTGATCGAGCCCATCCTGAGAGATTAGCGGTCAACATTCAACACTACGATCAATAATAATCTCCCTAATTGGGTATTAGCAACAGGGAAGTGGACTCACCCACCACATAAACAAAGAAAGCCCAAAAGTATCAACTAGACAAGGCTGCCAAGGTTTGGTTCATTACCAGCCAACTCTTGCTTTGTTTGTGATGTAAATTGAGGTTTGGCGTCGGCAAAGATTTTGTTGTTTTCATTTGACCCCAAATATGAAATGGATCAATATTAATGGCACAAATCTGATGGGATGTAAGTTTGTGTCCCTCCTGATTATACACCTTGTTTGTGATTATGTTGTGTTTTTGTAATACCTATAGTTTTGTTCTGTGGTTGTTTTTTGGTAGTGTGCTATTAAGTTACATTTATTTTGCTGAAAAGTTTTCTACTGAACAACGGACTCGATGAGGTTGTTTTGACACACTTCAGTAAACCACTGTTCTTATCGCTGAGATTAATCGTTGTGTTAGTGGAACTAATTCAACAATGTGGACGCATACACAAAAATTGTTTTTCCTTACACATTGACAATGTTATTTCTCCAGCAGTGCAGACTAGATTGACTTCCACACTGAAGCCTTCTTTCTGAAATGTTAGTTCTGTTGGCATTCATGGCATTTACCTCTAATAGATGTGTCTTTCATTGGGTGTGAATGCCATGCTCCTGCAGCACGCTGCTACTGTGTTCCTGTGTCTCCCACCTGCCTCCCTGTCTAATCGGAAAAGATGCAAGACAAGCAAAGATTTCCACAGCTTCACACTCGTCCCCGCCTCCATAATTGAAATGAAGGCCCCGTTTCCAAGCAGTGCTGTCTGGATAATGTTGAAGCAGATGTGGACCCAATTTGTGGAAACAGCAACATTTCCCCACCCCTGATTTACATATCACAACATCCACAAATCATTGATCTTCCCAATACATTCTAAGATATATCATGAATGAACATAAGAACCTGTTAATGAAAAACCAAAGAACAATCCTCAGGTAACATTACCCCTTGCACATAAAATAGCTTTGCTGTGGAGAGTAAAAAATGTTGGTCTTCATATACTAGTTTTGATAGACACTTCACATCAACTCAAAGTGGAGTTCAAGTTTGTCTTGCATGGCTGGTTGTGGTTATGAGCGGGGGCATGGGCATGGTCTTTAAAGGGGAGTTGTGTCTTCAAGGGAACCTCCACAGCGATTTATCTGGTTCTCAGAGGAACACTGGTAAACACTGCTCGCCTGACCCAAGGGCCAATTAGCCTCCAGATCAGACGGGGGACTTAATTCAAAAAGCACACTTGAGAGTTCAGCTACCCTAATCACTGGAAGAACCACAGTCCCAGGGGTGCGATTGAAGCTTTCAAGAAAACTAGGTAGATTTACTACTGTTTGTTAAAGGCGATCTAGTATACCAATGCGTGTAGTTATTTCTATAATTATGTGGTGATATAATATGAAACATAACAAGCTTTGCCCTGGGGACTTGAATCAACAGAGAGTTTGTGAGTCTGACCTTTTAGTGCTAATCCACCCACAAACATCATGGGCTCAGAGTCACAAACAGGTTCACAATATCCTCTGGTTACGGGTAGGGTAGAATATATTGAATTTAGGCTCCAATTTACCAAATATCACAACAAACAACATTAGCATCATTGCAATGGCAACTTTGGCGTGAGTTTTCACAAAATTGCTAATTAAGATTTAGAGGGCTTGCTTGATTTCCAAGGAACAGCAGCAGGGCCAAAAGTTAGCTTAGTATACTGAACAAAAATATAAACTTGTAGTGTTAAACAGCATGATCATTACACAGGTGCACCTTGTGCTGGGGACAATAAAAGGCCACTCTAAAATGTGCACACAACACAATGCCACAGATGTCTCAAGTTTTGAGGGAACGTGCAATTGGCATGCTGACCGCAGGAATGTCCACCAGAGCTGTTACCAGATAATTGAATGTTGATTTCTCTATCATAAGCCTACCAACGTCGTTTTAGAAAATTTGGCAGTATGTCCAACCGGCCTCACAACCGCAGACCACGTGTAACCACGCCAGCCCAGGACCTCCACATCCGGCTTCTTCACCTGCGGGATCGTCTGAGACCAGCCACCCGGACAGCTGATGAAACTGAGGAGTATTTCTGTTTGTAATAAAGTCCTTTTGTGGGGAAAAACTAATTATGTCGGGGCCTTGCTCCGCAGTGCCCTCCCAGGCCCATCCAGGGCTGCGCTCCTGCCCATTCATGTGAAATTCCTAGAATAGGGCGTAATGAATTCATTTTAATTGACTGATTTACTTATATGAACTGAAACTCAGTAAAATCATTGAAATTGTTGCATGTTGCGTTTATATTTTTGTTCAGTATAATTAGCTAGCTAGCCAGTAATACAGTACTATAAATCTGTCATTTACATTCAACTATGTAGTTATGAACACAAGTGATCTGATTTTTATTTTGTTACAAATTAATGGAGCCAAAGTTTTGGCCATTCATAACTAGATTCACACTTTTATCGCCAATGTAATTTGCTTGCCTTGATCGGTGGTTATTAGCTGATGAGAATATAACTGACTAAATAGACCCAGAAAAAACTAGAACTAAACAAAAATGATTTTTCAATTCATTCGACAAAAACGAGATGAAACGAAATTATCACTGTGACTAAAATCTTACTACTAAGTGGACTGGACAAGAGATTTTGGAGAGATTGAGAGCTTTTCAGTGATAAGCACAATTAACATTAGCAGCACAGATGTGCAGCGCAGTTCTGTTCAGCAGTGGGGAGGACGCTCCACCGCCGGCACACACAGCTTACATCAGCTGGGGAGGAAGCGATGAGTGTGGGCAGACAGACTCCGCTCCCGCTCCAATTATACACATTGTGCAGGCGACTCTCTTGCTTCCCCAATCACCACCATCCTTCTAGTTAGCTACCCATTGCATGGTTAAGAAACCCAAGCTGCTTTACGAAATCAAAAACAATAGCAGCATTGAGTTTAATAAAAAAACAACAGTCTAGCTATGCTTTCCTCTCCCTTGAGTGTATAAAAGTAGTCTGTCTTAGAATTTAAGACTTTTCACCACTGCATTTCATAGCCAGGTCCCCATCTTTTCCTCAGAGAAAACGGCTTGATTCTAGCCCTTACCGTTCAAAAGATATGACCCATAATACCGGTGCTACGTTTTCTTCTTTCTATCGTGCATTGGCCGGCTGCATTTTACATTTATAAAGCATATATCGGGTTGTTCTAAAACTTATTGCGGACCCGACCATTAACCATTTGTTTACGCTACATCTTGTTCAGTCATGTTATCTAATTAGCTAGCTATAGCTAACAACTTGGGGCGCATTCAGCAGGATGCAACTATTTTGAATGTTTAGATAGAAATAAAGTGCATTTGGAAAGTATTCCACATTTTGTTACCTTACAGTCTTATTCTAAAATTGATTAAACTGTTTTTTTACTCATCAATCTACACACAATACCCCATAATGACAAAGCAAAAACAGGTTTTTAGAAATGTTTGCTAATTTATAAAAAATTGAAATATGACATTTACATAAGTATTCAGACCCTTTACTCAGAACTTTGTTGAAGCACCTTTGGCAGCGATTACAACCTCGAGTCTTCTTGGGTATGACGCTACAAGCTTGGCACACCTGTATTTGGGGAGTTTCTCCCATTCTTCTCTGCAGATCCTCTCAAGCTCTGTCAGGTTGGATGAGGAGCGTTGCTGCACAGCTATTTTCAGATCTCTCCAGAGATGTTCAATCGGGTTCAAGTCCAGGCTCTGGATGGGCCACTCAAGGACATTCAGATACTTGTCCCGAAGCCACTCCTGCGTTGTCTTGGCTGTGTGCTTAGGGTCATTGTCCTGTTGGAAGGTGAATCTTTGCCCCAGTCTGAGGTCCTGAGCGCTCTGGAGCAGGGTTTCATCAAGGATCTCTCTGTACTTTGCTCTATTAATATTTGCCTTGATCCTGACCAGTCTCCCAGTCCCTGCCGCTGAAAAACATCCCCACAGCATGATGCTGCCACCACCATGCTTCACCGTAGGCATGGTGCCAGGTTTCCTCCAGACTTGACGCTTGGAATTCAGGCCAAAGAGTTCAATCTTGGTTTCATCAGACCAGAGAATCTTGTTTCTCATGGTCTGATAGTCTTTAGGTGCCTTTTGGCAAACTCCAAGCGGGCTTTCATGTGCCTTTTACTGAGGAGTGGCTTCCGTCTGACCACTCTACCATAAATGCCTGATTGGTGGAGTGCTGCAGAGATGGTTGTCCTTCTGGAAGGTTCTCCCATCTCCACAGAGGAACTCTAGATTTCTGTCAGAGTGACCATCGGTTTCTTGGTCACCTCCCTGACCAAGGTCCTTCTCCCCCGATTGCTCAGTTTGGCGGGGCGGCCAGCTCTAGGAAGAGTCGTGGTGGTTCCAAACTTCATCCATTTAAGAATGATGAGGCCACTGTGTTCTTGGGGACATTCAATGCTGCAGAAATGTTTTGGTACCCTTCCCCAGATCTGTGCCTTCGACACAATCCTGTCTCGGATGTCTACAGACAATTCCTTCGACCTCATGGCTTGGATTTTGCTCTGACATGAACTGTCAACTATGGGACCTTATATAGACAGGTGTGTGCCTTTCCAAATCATGTCCAATCAATTGAATTTACCACAGGTGGACTCCAATCAAATTATAGAAACATCTCAAGGATGATCAACGGAAACAGGATGCACCTGAGCTCAATTTCG
Source organism: Coregonus clupeaformis (assembly GCF_020615455.1). NCBI lineage: Eukaryota > Metazoa > Chordata > Actinopteri > Salmoniformes > Salmonidae > Coregonus > Coregonus clupeaformis. Next base: position 35,856,466 of record NC_059225.1, read on the forward strand.
AGTCTCATAGCAAAGGGTCTGAATACTCATGTAAATAAGGTATTTCTGTTTTTTATTTTTAATAAATGTGCAAAAATTCTAAAAAGCTGTTTTCACTTTGTCATTATTGGGTATTGTGTGTAGATTGCTGAGATGAAAAAAAAAATATTTAATCCATTTAAGAATAAGGCTGTAACGTAACAGAATGTGGAAAAGGTCAAGGGGTCTGAATACTTTCCGAAGGCACTGTATGCTATGTAGAACAAATATGCCTCTCTGACATGTTGAATAAGGAATAACGTTGACTCTATTCACGGGATTGCTATCTGCAACGTTCCAGAATGTTTTGCAACTGAACGTGGCCCTGGTAACATTACCAGTAGCCTATATGCAAACCAGTGGCGGTCAGTGCCGTTTATAATGAGGGAGGACATTTTTTTTCATGAGCATGGCCTTATTTCTATTACAGCATGTTGGATGACTGTCATTCATATTCCATTCACCCTGTTCAATGTAACATCGATAGATTTAGGCTACTACATGATACTCAAATTTTCTCTCTACTCATCATGAGGTTGCTATAACCTAGCCTGCAAATTAAAGTTTATAATGTAGGTGCACAGGTCAAGATACATATTGGAGTAATCAATACCACCTTGCACACTTTTGCCTGTATTTAGCTGATCTAGGGTGTAACCATTAGTCCAAAGAGTTGCAAATGAGAGTTTCTATTGGACAAATTCAGGTAGGTTTATCCCCGTTTCGTTTGCTTCCGTTTAAGAAAAGTTTTTCAACAGAATCGGTGGAATGAATATACCCCTGATCACGAATAAACAAAGTTCATTTTCATAGCAGCCATGTTGTATTCATTCTAGCCTCTAAGCACTCTCCTCCTCTCACCTTTTCCATTCGTTTGTGGACTTCAATGAACAACACATCAGCTGTATGTGACCAGGCGAAAAAAACTTTCCAAGCCAAACCATGTTATAACCGCTACACACATATTACATCGTTGTCCCCATATTAGCTAAAGTAACGTCCTAGCAGGTAGCTTAGTGGTTAAGAGCGTTGTGCCAGTAACCGAAAGTACGCTGGTTCTAATCCCCGAGCCGACTAGGTGAAAAGTCTGTCGATGTGCCCTTGAGCAAGGCACTTAACCCTAATTGCTCCTGTAAGTCTCTCTGGATAAGAGTGTCTGCTAAATGACTAAAATGTAACTAAACCCGCTTCAATCATGCAGTAATGTTACAGTGAATAGTCAGTAAGCAGTTAGACCGGCGGGCCCCGGTGGCAATACATTTATAAAACCAAAAGCTTACCTTGACTTGGAAGAGTTCCAGTGTTGTGTTGGATAGTCAAAGCCAGCTAGCTAACATAGCATCCCTCTGTTTGAGCTGGGTGTTTGAGTAACTAAACTAGCCAGCTAAGTGAAAATGACAAAATCTCTCTCTCTCGTGTCTTGAAAACTGTTGTCTTTCTCTCACCTACCCAACTACTCACCACATTTGATGCACTGCAGTGCTAGCTAGCTAGCTATAGCTTATGCTTTCAGTACTAGATTTTTTATTTTTTAGTTCTGAATTTCTTGAATGAGGCATGCTTATTTAAGATGGAGAGGAAAGCACTTTTAAAGAACAACCAGGCATCCTCTATTGACAGAATGAGGTCAATATCAATCCAGGATACCCGGGCCAGGTCAATTAGAAAGGCCTGCTCGCTAAAGTGTTTTAGGGAGCGTTTGACAGTGATGAGGGGTGGTCGTTTGACCGCGGACCCATTACGGACACAGGCAATGAGGCAGTGATCACTGAGACAGCGGAGGTGTATTTAGAGGGTAAATTAGTCAGGATGATATCTATGAGGGTGGCTATGTTTACAGATTTAGGGTTGTACCTGGTAGGTTCCTTGATAATTTGTGTGAGATTGAGGGCATCTAGTTTAGATTGTAGGACGGTCGGGATGTTAAGCATATCCCATTTTAGGTCACCAAGCAGTACAAACTCTGAGGATAGATGGGGGGCAATCAATTCACATATGGTGTCCAGGGCACAGCTGGGGGCTGAGTGGGGTCTGTAGCAAGCGGCAACAGTGAGAGACTTATTTCTGGAAAGGTGGATTTTTAGAAGTAGAAGCTCAAACTGTTTGGACACAGACCTGGATAGTATGATAGAGCTCTGCAGGCTATCTCTACAGTAGATTGCAACTCTGCCCCCTTTGGCAGTTCTATCTAGACTGAAAATGTTGTAGTTGGGGATGGACATTTCTGAATTTTTGGTGACCTTCTTAAGCCAGGATTCAGACACTGCTAGAACATCAGGGTTGGAGGAGTTTGGTAACGCAGTCAATAACTCAAACTTAGGGAGGAGGCTTCTGATGTTAACATGCAAGAAACCAAGGCTTTTACGGTTACAGAAGTCAACAAATGATAGCGCCTGGGGCGTAGGAGTGATACTGGGGGCTACAGGGCCTGGGTTAACCTCTACATCACCAGAGGAACAGAGGAGGAATATAATAAGGATACGGCTAAAGGCTTTAAGAACTGGTCTTCTAGTGCGTTGGGTACAGAGAATAAAAGGGGCAGATTTCCGGGCGTTGTAGAATAGATTCAAGGCATTATGTACAGACAAGGATATGGAAGGATATGAGTACAGTGGAGGTACACCTAAGCGTTGTGTAACAATGAAAGAGATAGCATCACTGGAGGCACCGATTGAGCCGGTCTCCGCGTGTACAGTGGGGAAAAAAAGTATTTAGTCAGCCACCAATTGTGCAAGTTCTCCCACTTAAAAAGATGAGAGAGGCCTGTAATTTTCATCATAGGTACACGTCAACTATGACAGACAAATTTAGAAAACAAAATCCAGAAAATCACATTGTAGGATTTTTTATGAATTTATTTGCAAATTATGGTGGAAAATAAGTATTTGGTCACCTACAAACAAGCAAGATTTCTGGCTCTCACAGACCTGTAACTTCTTCTTTAAGAGGCTCCTCTGTCCTCCACTCGTTACCTGTATTAATGGCACCTGTTTGAACTTGTTATCAGTATAAAAGACACCTGTCCACAACCTCAAACAGTCACACTCCAAACTCCACTATGGCCAAGACCAAAGAGCTGTCAAAGGACACCAGAAACAAAATTGTAGACCTGCAACAGGCTGGGAAGACTGAATCTGCAATAGGTAAGCAGCTTGGTTTGAAGAAATCAACTGTGGGAGCAATTATTAGGAAATGGAAGACATACAAGACCACTGATAATCTCCCTCGATCTGAGGCTCCACGCAAGATCTCACCCCGTGGGGTCAAAATGATCACAAGAACGGTGAGCAAAAATCCCAGAACCACACGGTGACCTAGTGAATGACCTGCAGAGAGCTGGGACCAAAGTAACAAAGCCTACCATCAGTAACACACTACGCCGCCAGGGACTCAAATCCTGCTGCGCCAGACGTGTCCCCCTGCTTAAGCCAGTACATGTCCAGGCCCGTCTGAAGTGTGCTAGAGTGCATTTGGATGATCCAGAAGAGGATTGGGAGAATGTCATATGGTCAGATGAAACCAAAATAGAACTTTTTGGTAAAAACTCAACTCGTCGTGTTTGGAGGACAAAGAATGCTGAGTTGCATCCAAAGAACACCATACCTACTGTGAAGTATGGGGGTGGAAACATCATGCTTTGGGGCTGTTTTTCTGCAAAGGGACCAGGACGACTGATCCGTGTAAAGGAAAGAATGAATGGGGCCATATATCGTGAATTTTTAAGTGAAAACCTCCTTCCATCAGCAAGGGCATTGAAGATGAAACGTGGCTGGGTCTTTCAGCATGACAATGATCCCAAACACACCGCCCGGGCAACGAAGGAGTTGCTTCGTAAGAAGCATTTCAAGGTCCTGGAGTGGCCTAGCCAGTCTCCAGATCTCAACCCCATAGAAAATCTTTGGAGGGAGTTGAAAGTCCGTGTTGCCCAGCGACAGCCCCAAAACATCACTGCTCTAGAGGAGATCTGCATGGAGGAATGGGCCAAAATTGGGCCAGCAACAGTTTGTGAAAACCTTGTGAAGACTTACAGAAAATGTTTGACCTGTGTCATTGCCAACAAAGGGTATATAACAAAGTATTAAGAAACTTTTGTTATTGACCAAATACTTATTTTCCACCATAATTTGCAAATAAATTCATAAATAATCCTACAATGTGATTTTCTGGATTTTTTTTTCTCATTTTGTCTGTCATAGTTGACATGTACCTATGATGAAAATTACAGGCCTCTCTCATCTTTTTAAGTGGGAGAACTTGCACAATTGGTGGTTGACTAAATACTTTTTTTCCCCACTGTATGTGGGGTGGGACAAAGGAGCTATCTGAGGCAGGTTGAGCGGGACTGGGGGCTCTACAGTGAAATAGTACAATAACAACTAACCGAAACAGCAACAGGCAAGGCATATTGACATGGGAGAGAGGCATAAAGCAATCACAGATGTTATTTGGGAGAGCTAAGACAACAGCTGGTAATGGCGACGAAAGTTTGGGCTAAGGCTAAACAGATAAACAGGATGGGGTACCGTATAAAGGAACAGTCCAGCAGACATCAGCTGTATAGCTGAGTGATCATAAGGTCCAGTGAACAGCAATAGGTGAGTCCGGGAGCAGTATGGTGGTTGCTACGGCACAGGCGAGCAGGAGGCACGGCTGTTGATTGCGTGTGCTGGCGGGCCGGGGCTAGCAGATGGATCTTCGTGGTCATCGCAACGGGAAGCCTGTTGAAACCACATCAGACGATTACGTTGGCAGACCATGATGGATCGGCAGGGCTCCGTGTCAACACTAGGAGGTCCCGTCCGGTTGACAGAGAGGTAGATAGCCAGGAGATGGGCCTGGATCGAGGCTAGCTCAAGGCTAACTGGTGCTTGCATTGGGACAGTGGTGATTAGCCAACAACAACAACAGCCATTCGGTTGCAGCTAGCTAGTTGCGATGATCAGGTGTTAAGTTCCAGTGATTCAGTGATTCCGGCAGAAAATCCGATATGCTCTGTGTCGATAGCACGCTGTGCAGACTGTGCAGACTGGCCGATAATTGTCCAGGCTAGAGCTGGCTGGTAGGTAGTGCAGGCCACGGACAATGGTGAAGACTGCGAACGGCGGCAAATAGCAAGTAGCTTGTTAGCTGGCTAGTTTCAACCGGAGGTTCTAGATAAAAGGTTATAAAGAAATAATAGAATCCATTCCACATTGGGTGAGGCGGGTTGCAGGAAAGTATATTTAGTTAAAGGATGGAAAGTGAGATTGAGAAATACACTGCTCAAAAAAACAAAGGGAACACTAAAATAACACATCCTAGATCTGAATGAATGAAATAATCTTATTAAATACTTTTTTCTTTATAGAGGTGAATGTGCTGACAACAAAATCACATAAAAATTATCAATGGAAATCAAATGTATCAACCCATGGAGGTCTGGATTTGGAGTCACACTACACAGGCACGTGAAAACCACACTACATGCTGATCCAACTTTGATGTAATGTCCTTAAAACAAGTCAAAATGAGGCTCAGTAGTGTGTGTGGCCTCCACGTGCCTGTATGACCTCCCTACAACGCCTGGGCATGCTCCTGATGAGGTGGTGGATGGAGCGAGACATGATGTCCCAGATGTGCTCAATTGGATTTAGGTCTGGGGAACGGGCGGGCCAGTCCATAGCATCAATGCCTTCCTCTTGCAGGAACTGCTGACACACTCCAGCCACATGAGGTCTAGCATTGTCTTGCATTAGGAGGAACCCAGGGCCAACCGCACCAGCATATGGTCTCACAAGGGGTCTGAGGATCTCATCTCGGTACCTAATGGCAGTCAGGCTACCTCTGGCGAGCACATGGAGGGCTGTGCGGCCCCCCAAAGAAATGCCACCCCACACCATGACTGACCCACCGCCAAACCGGTCATGCTGGAGGATGTTTCAGGCAGCAGAACGTTCTCCACGGCGTCTCCAGACTCTGTCACTTCTGTCACATGTGCTCAGTGTGAACCTGCTTTCATCTGTGAAGAGCACAGGGCGCCAGTGGCGAATTTGCCAATCTTGGTGTTCTCTGGCAAATGCCAAACGTCCTGCATGGTGTTGGGCTGTAAGCACAACCCCCACCTGTGGACGTCGGGCCCTCATGGAGTCTGTTTCTGACTGTTTGAGCAGACACATGCACATTTGTGGCCTGCTGGAGGTCATTTTGCAGGGCTCTGGCAGTGCTCCTCCTGCTCCTCCTTGCACAAAGGCGGAGGTAGCAGTCCTGCTGCTGGGTTGTTGCCCTCCTACGGCCTCCTCCACGTCTCCTGATGTACTGGCCTGTCTCCTGGTAGCGCCTCCATGCTCTGGACACTACGCTGACAGACACAGCAAACCTTCTTGCCACAGCTCGCATTGATGTGCCATCCTGGATGAGCTGCACTACCTGAGCCACTTGTGTGGGTTGTAGACTCCGTCTCATGCTACCACTAGAGTGAAAGCACCGCCAGCATTCAAAAGTGACCAAAACATCAGCCAGGAAGCATAGGAACTGAGAAGTGGTCTGTGGTCACCACCTGCAAAACCAGTCCTTTATTGGGGGTGTCTTGCTAATTGCCTATCATTTCCACCTGTTGTCTATTCCATTTGCACAACAGCATGTGACATTTATTGTCAATCAGTGTTGCTTCCTAAGTGGACAGTTTGATTATACAGAAGTGTTATTGACTTGGAGTTACATTGTGTTGTTTAAGTGTTCCCTTTATCTTTTTGAGCAGTGTATATAAGAAAAAGACTAAAACAGGCTATTTACACGAGGACACTACAGAATACACAACCGCACTGCTACGCCATCTTGGATCATTCTCTGATCCTTTGATTGGGTGGACAACATGTAAGTTCATGCTGTAAGAGCTCTGATAGGTTGGAGGGTGTCCTCTGGAAGTTGTCATAATTACTGTGCAAGTCTATGGAAGGGGGTGAGAACCAAGAGCCTCCTAGGTTTTGTATTGAAGTCAATGTACCAAGAGGAGGATGGAAGCTAGCTGTCCTCCGGCTACACCATGGTGCTACCCTACAGAGTGCTGTTGAGGCGACTGTAGACCTTCATTGCAAAACAGTGTGTTTTAATCAATTATTTGGTGACGTGAATATATTTAGTATAGTTTTATCTAAAAATGATATATTTTTCAATGTTTTAATATTTTTATGAAATTCACTGAGGAGGATGGTCCTCCCCTTCCTCCTCCGAGGAGCCTCCACTTATGCAAACATTTGGTGGCACAGAAAGAAACAATTTATTCACTAAATTCATCTTGCCACTACACTACCGGTCAAACGTTTTAGAACACCTACTCATTCAAGGGTTTTTCTTTATTTTTACTATTTTCTACATTGTAGAATAATAGTGAAGACAATAAAACGACACATATGGAATCATGTAGTAACCAAAAAAGTGTTAAAGAAATCAAAATATATTTGATATTCTTCAAATAGCCACCCTTTGCCTTGATGACAGCTTTGCACATGCTTGGCATTCTCTCAACCAGCTTCACCTGGAATGATTTTCCAACAGTCTTGAAGGAGTTCCCACATATGCTGAGCACTTGTTGGCTGCTTTTCCTTCACTCAGCGGTCCGACTCATCTCAAACCATCTCAATTTGATGTAGCACTCCATCACTCTCCTTCTTGGTCAAATAGCCCTTACTTACGCAGCCTGGAGGTGTGTAAGGTCATTGTCCTGTTGAAAAACAAATGATAGTCCCACTAAGACCAAACCAGATGGGATGGTGTATCGCTGCAGAATGCTGTTGTAGCCATGCTGGTTAAGTGTGCCTTGAATTCTAAATAAATCACACAGCCTTCACTCCCCTCAGATGTAAAAACAGTATACATGAAATGTCTACCAACACAGTTACAACAATCCACTGCTTTAAATGTTTTTGAGAGAGAGAGAGAGAGAGACTTGTGTGTGTTTAAAACATTTGGGTCAATTTACTTTCTTGTGGACTCAAATAAATAAGACTGATAAAGCACTGAAACAGTGCTTCCCTCAGGGTAAAATGATGAAGAGAATGGGCAGGCTTGTGGATCTGGCACCGGTGGTCTGGAGCACTCAGCTAAGGTGTGTGTGTGTCACTCTGACAGTCTCTCCCTCTGTCTCACAAACAAAGAGAGAAAAACAGAGGACATATAATGATCCCAATCAATTAGCTAAAATTATGGAGTTGTCAGTAAACTTTGATATGAATGAAGACCTTAGTAGTTTGTGTGTTAGAGATCTCTTTGTGTTAGAGAGAGAGAGTCAGTCAAATTCATTAAAAGGTACTTCAGGATTTTGGCAATGAAGCTCTTTATCTTCTTCTCCAGTCAGACAAACTCGCGGATACCATTATTATGTTTCTGCGTGCAGTTTGAAGGAAGTTGCTAACTAGCGTTAGCGCAATTACTAACTTGCGTTAGGGCAATGACTGGAAGTCTATGGTAACTGCTAGCATGCGAGTTAGCATTGGCTCGCGAAACTACCGCTAACTTCCTTCATACTCAATGCAGAGACATAAAAATGGTATACAGTGCCTTCAGAAAGTATTCATATCCCTTGACTTTTTCCACATTTTGTTGTGTTAAAGCCTGAATTCAAAATTGATTAAATATATTTATTTTCTCACCCATCTACACTCAATACCCCATATTGACAAAGTGAAAACAAATTTTTCTGACTTCTTAGCAAATCTATTGAAAATTAAATATAGAAAAATCTCATTTACATAACTTTACACCCCTGAGTCAATACTTTGTAGAAACGCCTTTGGCATGAGTCTTTCTGGGCTCTCTAAGAGCTTTCAACACCTGGATTATGCAACATTTGCCCATTTATTCTTTTCAAAATTCTTCAAGCTCTGTCAAATTAGTTGTTAAGCATTGCTAGACAACCATTTTCAGATCTTGCCATAGGTTTTCAAGTAGATTTAAGTTAGAGTTTTAACTCGGCCATTCAGGAACATTCAGTCTTCTTGTTAAGCAACTCCAGTGTAGATTTGGCCTTGTATTTTAGGTTATTTTCCCGCTGAAAGGTGAATTCATCTCCCAGTGTCTGGTGGAAAGCAGACTGAACCAGGTTTTCCTCTAGGATTTTGCCTGTGCTTTGCTCCATTCCATTTCTTTTTTAAGCTATTTTTGTTTATTTTTTACCATTTTAATTGGTCAAATTAATTGGTCACCAAAACAGAAAGAGAAACACAACACTTATTTGTCAATCACTCATAGATTTCACGTTGAAATCAATAGAACGAGAGGGGTGAGTCAGCTTGCACGTCCTGTTCAAACTAGCCTTACAAAAACAAAACACACGGAAGCTGGGAATAATATGTATATCACTGGTTAGAGAACAACTTGTAAAAGACAGCCAGCTACATTTTGGATTGTTGCAATTTTTTTCAAGTGGGTCGCCAACGCGGAACGGTAAACACAACACTATTTTGTTAATCACTCATATCGATATCATGTTGAAATCAATAGAACAGGGCCAAAAATGTGGGTTGTACGCACTGTTTAAACATGCATTATAAAAGACCACACGGAAACTTGGAATAAACTAAATGTGTTTTTTTAGATTAGAATTTGTAGAGGGCTGCTATGTATATATTGGAACGTAGGATGTTGATTTTGGAAGGCTGCCAATGCGGAAAATGGAACTAATCACTTTTTCTGTTATTTAACTTCAACGAATCACGACCCAGCATAGGATATCAAATGTGACAACGGTTGGCTGCTATTTGAGTGACAGTTTGACTGTCAAATCTGTGTATTGGTGTGCAGTCAGCGACTTTTATAGAGCGACCGCACCGATTTATCCATGCTATTTTAATCAGTTCTAAGTCCTGAGACCCCCAGCGCGTATGACAAAATAAACTGCAGAAAACCAAAAATATTGATCTGTTTTAAGCAATCAATCTTGTGTCATCGTGATAACTATAAACATTTATACTAACATCACTAATCTGAGGTAAAAAGGATGTGTAATTCCCCCCAACTCGATGTGGTCAAAACGTGAGCTTGTGTAATGTAGTAGCACATGCTGTCCACATCAAGGAAAGTAGTGTAACATAAAATAATTAAAAATGGAAAAATTGATTCAATCATTTAATTTAGGATGATAGTAAATGAAGCAAACTCACAGATTTTTACAATAATCACACATTTCTCACTAGTTTAACAATTTCTCACAATTTAACAAGAAAGAGCTCCCATAGTGACTGTTGTGCAGCATTCCATTCATTCGACTTCCCTATTGACATTGCATTTAGAGCCATTCAGTAGCAAGCTACACTACAAACATAATTTTACCAGGTTCCTGTGAAGGGATTGTAATGACAGTCCACCACAACATACCCAAGAGTTCCCTGATTAGTACATGTGAGTCTGTTCTTAATTTCATTGTGTATTAGAAACACAGTTTGAGATCATTGTGATGGGGATTTCGCAACAAAAGTTCAACATTCACCTTCGGCTACCATTTCTGTCAAGCTGTCTACATATACAGTGTGACGCATACTTTCTTTAAATCCAACGTATGCACCACACCGAACGCACTGTAACTGCCTCTGCAAGGCAATGCTGCAAGGCAAACGCAGTGTTCCATTGGAAATTAATGTACTTCTGTTTTTTTTACAAAAATGGTGTGATCGAGGCTTTAGCAAAGGGTAAATTGCCATTCTCCTCTCTCTTGATTATTTGTGAGTTAGTGTTAACACTCTTTTTCTACTGCATGCCCACTAGGACCAACAGTCTGTCTCGGCCTGCCTGCTTTGTTTTTGGGGTCCACTGAAGCAGAAAGTTGGGCTCTTAGCACATTCCCTGCATGGGACTTTGATGGAAGCTTTCTCCTCCTCCTCTGACCAACAGTTTTTTTTTTTTTTTTTTGGGGGGGGGTTCTCTGATCTCGAAACCAAACTGGATTTGTCATTTGAAAGACATGCAACATCATAGACTTCATCTGCACTACAGAGCAACATCAACAAGTGGTAGATAGGCTCATACTTGAAAAGCAATATTTCAATGTATTCCTAGACATTATACAGTATGTTAGATTAAAATTTAAAATCAAGGGTAAGGAATACCAGCATGCTACAGTTGGCTAATTTAGATGTCTAAGCTACTACATAACATGTCTATCAAGCTTTTCATTCAAAGGATCTTTGAATACAAATGTGCAGTTGCAGATTTTGCCAGACTTTTATGGCCAATGGCAGTCTGTATTATTTATTTTGTATGTTTCAATAAGGTTGCTTTGCTTTGTGTATAGTGATGAGTAAGTGAACATAATATGTCTATTGATCTCTCTGATTCTGAACGTACTGCTGCCAGTTTGGGAGACGACCTATAGCCTATTTCATGTTTGTTTTTTTGCCATAAAGTGGGTTAAGAGCATCTGTCTGTCTGTCTGTCGCTCTGTCGCTCTGTCTGTCTGTCTGTCGCTGTGTCTGTCTGTCTGTCGCTGTGTCTGTCTGTCTGTCTGTCGCTCTGTCTGTCTGTCTGACTGTCTGGCGCTGTGTCTGACTGTCTGGCGCTGTGTCTGCCTGTCTGGCGCTGTGTCTCCCTCCTCTCAGTTTCATCCTCAGGGCAGAAAACAAGTTGACTCAGCAGCTCTGAAGAACTTTAGAAGATGCAATGTCATCTAGACCTAATGATTATGACAAACTACTGATAATACATTATTATTCATTATCCTTGTGAGTATTTTTTTTAAAAATACTGTAATAAGTTCAATGACTTATGTAACGTTGTCAGCTTTTCGGTGCTATTCAAAATGGCTGATATACTACTGTCCTCTAGTGGTTGGAAGCTCACTGTGCAAGTCACGTAAGCAAATATCTGAGAGTTGAAACACTAATAAGACTAATATTAGTTGCTGTGCCAAGGATGAGAGCACTGGAAAATATAGCACAGCTCCAACTGCAATGCTGACTTTAGGTTTTCAAACACTGGCGATCTCAATTATCCCTCTGCAGACCAAATTATCTACAAGGTATGGAAGAGTATTAGGGCCAAGTGAAGATAACTATTTTATAAACAGTGATGTGTGATGGTACTTGGATTTTTTTTCTTTGAACGGATGGTACTTAAAAACTCAAAAAACGTAGAGAATAAAGTTGACATTTTGAGAAAAAAGTTGAAATAATTTGAGAATAAAGTCCAAATTAAATGTGAATAAAGTGGCAATATTTTGAGAATAAATTGGCAATATTTCAAGAATAAAGTGCCAATATTTTGGGAATAGAGTCTGAATTAAATTCAAGAATAAAGTCACAATTTTGAGAATATACACTACCAGTCAAAAGTTTGGACACACCTATTCATTCAAGGGTTTTTCTTTATTTTACTATTTTCTACATTGTAGAATAATAGTGAAGACATCAAAACTATGAAATAATACATATGGAATCATGTAGTAAACAAAAAAGTGTTAAACAAATCAAAATATATTTTGTATTTGACATTCTTCAAATAGCCTCCCTTTGCCATGATGAAAGCTTTGCACACTCTTGGCAGTCTATCACCCAGCTTCATGAGGTAGTCACCTGGAATACATTTCAATTAACAGCTGTGCCTTCTTAAAAGTTAATTTGTTGAATTTATTTCCTTAAAGCATTTGAGCCAATCAGTTGTGCTGTGACAAGGTAGGGGTGGTAAACAGAAGATAGCCCTATTTGGTAAAAGATCAAGTCCATATTATGTCAAGAACAGCTCAAATAAGCAAAGAGAAACGACAGTGCATCATTACTTTAAGACATGAAGGTCAGTCAATACGGAACATTTCAAGAACTTTGAAAGTATCTTCAAGTGCAGTCGCAAAAACCATTAAGCGCTATGATGAAACTGGTCTCATGAGGACCGCCACAGGAATGGAAGACCCAGAGTTACCTCTGCTGCAGAGGATAAATTCATTAGAGTTACCAGCCTCAGAAATTGCAGCCCAAATAAATGCTTCACAGAGTTCAAGTAACAGACACATCTCAACATCAACTGTTCAGAGGGGATTGTGTGAATCAGGCCTTCATGGTCGAATTGCTGCTAAGAAACCACTACTAAAGGACACCAATAAGAAGAAGAGACCTGATTGGGCCAAGAAACACGAGCAATGGACATTAGACCGGTGGAAATGTGTCCTTTGGTCTAGTGTAGTTCCCACCGTAAAGCAAGGAGGAGGAGGTGTTATGGAGTGTGGGTGCTTTGCTGATGACACTGTCTGTGATTTATTTAGAATTCAAGGCACACTTAACCAGCATGGCTTCCACAGCATTCTGCAGCGATATGCCATCCCATCAGGTTTGGGCTTAATGGGACTATCATTTGTTTTTCAACAGGACAATGACCCAACACACCTTCAGGCTGTGTAAAGGCTATTTTAACAAGAAGAAGAGTGATGGAGTGCTGCATCAGATGACCTGGCCTCAACAATCCCCCGACCTCAAACAATTGAGATGGTTTGGGATGAGTTGGACTGCAGAGTGAAGGAAAAGCAGCCAACAAGTGCTCAGCATATGTTGGAACTCCTTCAAGACTGTTGGAAAAGTATTCCAGGTGAAGCTGGTTGAGAGAATGCCAAGAGTGTGCAAAGCTGTCATCAAGGCTAAGGGTGGCTATTTGAAGAATCTCAAATATAAAATATATTTTGATTAGTTTAACCCTTTTTTGGATACTACATGATTCCATATGTGTTATTTCATAGTTTTGATGTATCCACTATTATTCTACAATGTAAAAATAGAGAAAAACCCTTGAATGAGTACAGTTGAAGTCAGAAGTTTACATACACCTTAGCCAAATTCATTTAAAGTCAGTTTTTCAAAATTCCTGACATTTAATCCTAGTAAGAATTCCCTGTCTTACGTCAGTTAGGATCACCACTTTATTTTAAGAATGTGAAATGTCAGAATAATAGTAGAGAGAATGATTTATTTCAGCTTTAATTTATTTCATCACATTCCCAGTGGGTCAGAAGTTTACATACACTCAATTAGTATTTGGTAGCATTACCTTTAAATTGTTTAACTTGGGTCAAACGTTTCGGGTAGCCTTTCACAAGCTTCCCACAATAAGTTGGGTGAATTTTGGCCCATTCCTCCTGACAGAGCTGGTGTAACTGAGTCAGGTTTGTAGGCCTCCTTGCTCGCACACACTTTTTCAGTTCTGCCCACACATTTCTACAGGTTTGAGGTCAGGGCTTTGTGATGGCCACTCCAATACCTTGACTTTGTTGTCCTTAAGCCATTTTGTCATTGTCCATTTGGAAGACCCATTTGCGACCAAGCTTAAACTTCCTGACTGATGTGTTGATGTTGCTTCAATATATCCACATAATTTTCCTTCCTCATGATGCCATCTATTTTGTGAAGTGCACCAGTCCCTCCTGCAGCAAAGCACCCCCACAGCATGATGATGCCACCCCCGTGCTTCACGGTTGGGATGGTGTTCTTCGGCTTGCAAGCCACCCCCCTTTTCCTCCAAACATAACGATGGTCATTATGGCCAAACAGTTCTATTTTTGTTTCATCAGACCAGAGGACATTTCTCCAAAAAGTACGATCTTTGTCCCCATGTGCAGTTGCAAACTGTAGTCTGGCTTTTTTATGGCAGTTTTGGAGCAGTGGCTTCTTCCTTGCTGAGCGGCCTTTCAGGTTATGTCGATATAGGACTTGTTTTACTGTTGATATAGATAATTTTGTACCTGTTTCCTCCAGCAACTTCACAAGGTCCTTTGCTGTTGTTCTGAGATTGATTTGCACTTTTCGCACCAAAGTACGTTCATCTCTAGGAGACAGAAAGCGTCTCCTTGCTGAGCGGTATGACGGCTGCGTGGTCCCATGGTGTTTTACTTGCATACTATTGTTTGTACAGATGAATGTGGTACCTTCAGGCGTTTGGTACCTTCAGGCGTTATTCCCAAGGACGAATCAGACTTGTGGAGGTCTACAATTCATTTTCTGAGTTCTTGGCTGATTTCTTTTGATTTTCCCATGATGTCAAGCAAAGAGGCACTGAGTGTGAAGGTAGGCCTTGAAATACATCCACAGGTACACCTCCAATTGAATCAAATGATATCAATAGCCTATCAGAAGCTTCTAAAGCCATGACATAATTTTCTGGAATTTTCCAAGCTGTTTAAAGGCACAGTCAACTTAGTGTATGTAAACTTCTGACCCACTGGAATTGTGATACAGTGAATTATAAGTGAAATAATCTGTCTGTAAACAATTGTTGGAAAGATTACTTGTGTCATGCACAAAGTAGATGTCCTAACCGACTTGCCAAAACTATATTTTGTTAACAAGACATTTGTGGAGTGGTTGAAAAACGGGTTTTAATGACTCCAACCTAAGTGTATGTAAACTTCCGACTTCAACTGTAGGTGTGTCCAAGCTTTTGACTGGTAGTGTATATCATTGATCTCATGAGGAGATTTTGCAATTCCGTCCACAACAATGTCGTTCCACCTTGATTGTCCCTCGTGATAATCTGATTTCTTCATCATTGTTATCATGGATAACCCTTGTTGGCAATCAGAGGTCAGACGTTTCTTGTAGTTGGCCACCAGGTTTGCACACATCTCAGGAGGGATTTTGTCCCACTCCTCTTTGCAGATCTTCTCCAAGTCATTAAGGTTTCGAGCCTGACGTTTGGCAACTCAAACCTTCAGCTCCCTCCACATAATTTCTATGGGATTAAGGTCTGGAGACTGGCTAGGCCACTCCAGGACCTTAATGTGCTTCTTCTTGAGCCACTCCTTTGTTGACTTGGCCGTGTGTTTTGGGTCATCGTCATGCTGGAATACCCATCCACAACCCATTTTCAATGCCCTGGCTGAGGGAAGGAGGTTCTCACCCAAGATTTGACGGTACATGGCCCCGTCGATCGTCCCTTTGATGCGGTGAAGTTGTCCTGTCCCCTTAGCAGAAAAACACCCCAAAAGCATAATGTTTCCACCTCAATGTTTGACGGTGGGTATGGTGTTCTTGGGGTCATAGGAAGCATTCCTCCTCCTCCAAACACGGCGAGTTGAGTTGATGCCAAAGAGCTCCATTTTGGTCTCATCTGACCACAACACTTTCACCCAGTTCTCCTCTGAATTATTCAGATGTTCATTGGCAAACTTCAGACGGGCCTGTATATGTGCTTTCTTGAGCAGGGGGACCTTGCGGGTGCTGCAGGATTTCAGTCCTTCACGGCGTAGTGTGTTACCAATTGTTTTCTTGGTGACTATGGTCCCAGCTGCCTTGAGATCATTGACAAGATCCTCCCGTGTAGTTCTGGGCGGATTCCTCACCGTTCTCATGATCATTGCAACTCCACGAGGTGAGATCTTGCATGGAGCCCCAGGCCGAGGGAGATTGACAGTTCTTTTGTGTTTCTTCCATTTGCGAATAATCGCACCAACTGTTGTCACCTTCTTACCAAGCTGCTTGGCGATGGTCTTGTAGCCCATTCCAGCCTTGTGTAAGTCTATAATCTTGTCCCTGACATCCTTGGAGAGCTCTTTGGTCTTGGCCATGGTGGAGAGTTTGGAATCTGATTGATTGATTGCTTCTGTGGACAGGTGTCTTTTATACAGGTAACAAGCTGAGATTAGGAGCACTCCCTTTAAGAGTGTGATTCTAATCTCAGCTCGTTACCTGTATAAAAGACACCTGGGAGCCAGAAATCTTTCTGATTGAGAGGGGGTCAAATACTTATTTCCCTCATTAAAATGCAAATCAATTTATAACATTTTTGACATGCGTTTGTCTGGATTTTTTGTTGTTGTTATTCTGTCTTTCACTGTTCAAATAAACCTACCATTAAAATTATAGACTGATCATTTCTTTGTCAGTGGGCAAATGTACAAAATCAGCAGGGGATCAAATAATGTTTTCCCTCACTGTATTACGTATTGGATATTAAAAAAATACAACTTTTACATTACCGTAAAAGTTTATCAATAAATTGGTCCGACGGTGAAGTGGACATACTCGGTATTCATATCCCAAAAGAAAAAGATGATCTCACTACAATACATTTTTATAGAAATTTAGACAAATTAGATACGATTTTGCTACCATGGAAAGGACAACACCTGTCTATATGTGGAAAAATCACCATGATTAATTATTTACTTATATCCTAGTTTACCTATTTACTAATGGCCCTGCCTACACCTAACGACTTGTTTTTTAAATTATATGAGCAAAAATATTCCACTTTATTTGGAACAAAATTAAATGGGCCTATTTATATAATGAATGTGAATTCGGAGGGAAGAAATTATTAAATATTAAAGCATTGAACCTCTCACTAAATGCTTCAGATACAAAAACTATACTTAAATCCGAACTGGTTCTCTAGCAGATTAGTAAAAATGGCTCACCCCGTGTTCAAGAATGGCCTTTTTCCATTCATTCAGATTACAACCTCTCACTTTCGGCTATTTGAAGATGAAATTACCTCCAAAATATCACTATTTTTAAAACAAGCAATAGAAAGCTAGTTGCATTTTCAGTTTAATCCACCAGAAAAGACAGAACAAATATTATGGTTAAACTCAAATATACTAATTGATCCCAAAAAAACTATTTTTGGAGAAATAACATATAAAAACTGTATAATCTTTGTAAATTATATCATACTGATGGAGTTATGCAGTTAACAGAAATATATGGAAATGTCTGGTCTATCCAAAATTACAACCAAATGACTGCTGCAAGTGGAAATGGGAGAAGGTAAGGAACTTGTCTGTCGGCCCTGCATTAAAGAAAAAAATTGGCAAAAGAAGATTGTGATCAATAAAAAAGTAGACCAGTTTTATTTAAGGTCCAAAAAATTGACAGCTGCACCATACAGGTTGCAAAATAGTTGGGAAGAGAGTTTCAATTGTACTGATTCCATGGCACATGGTTTATGAACTGATACACAGAACACTGCCAGATTCAAAACTTAAGAGTTTTTCAATTAAAATTATTATACAAAATTATTGCAACCAATAGAATGTTATATACAGTGGGGAAAAAAGTATTTAGTCAGCCACCAATTGTGCAAGTTCTCCCACTTAAAAAGATGAGAGGCCTGTAATTTTCATCATAGGTACACGTCAACTATGACAGACAAATTGAGAAGAAAAAAATCCAGAAAATCACATTGTAGGATTTTTAATGAATTTATTTGCAAATTATGGTGGAAAATAAGTATTTGGTCACCTACAAACAAGCAAGATTTCTGGCTCTCACAGACCTGTAACTTCTTCTTTAAGAGGCTCCTCTGTCCTCCACTCGTTACCTGTATTAATGGCACCTGTTTGAACTTGTTATCAGTATAAAAGACACCTGTCCACAACCTCAAACAGTCACACTCCCAACTCCACTATGGCCAAGACCAAAGAACTGTCAAAGGACACCAGAAACAAAATTGTAGACCTGCACCAGGCTGGGAAGACTGAATCTGCAATAGGTAAGCAGCTTGGTTTGAAGAAATCAACTGTGGGAGCAATTATTAGGAAATGGAAGACATACAAGACCACTGATAATCTCCCTCGATCTGGGGCTCCACGCAAGATCTCACTTTGTGGGGTCAAAATGATCACAAGAACGGTGAGCAAAAATCCCAGAACCACACGGGGGGACCTAGTGAATGACCTGCAGAGAGCTGGGACCAAAGTAACAAAGCCTACCATCAGTAACACACTACGCCGCCAGGGACTCAAATCCTGCAGTGCCAGACGTGTCCCCCTGCTTAAGCCAGTACATGTCCAGGCCCGTCTGAAGTTTGCTAGAGTGCATTTGGATGATCCAGAAGAGGATTGGGAGAATCATATGGTCAGATGAAACCAAAATATAACTTTTTGGTAAAAACTCAACTCGTCGTGTTTGGAGGAAAAATATTTCTGAGTTGCATCCAAAGAACACCATACCTACTGTGAAGCATGGGGGTGGAAACATCATGCTTTGGGGCTGTTTTTCTGCAAAGGGACCAGGACGACTGATCCGTGTAAAGGAAAGAATGAATGGGGCCATGTATCGTGAGATTTTGAGTGAAAACCTCCTTCCATCAGCAAGGGCAATGAAGATGAAACGTGGCTGGGTCTTTCAGCATGACAATGATCCCAAACACACCGCCCGGGCAACGAAGGAGTGGCTTCGTATTAAGCATTTCAAGGTCCTGGAGTGGCCTAGCCAGTCTCCAGATTTTTTTTCCTCATTTTGTCTGTCATAGTTGACGTGTACCTATGATGAAAATTACAGGCCTCTCTCATCTTTTTAAGTGGGAGAACTTGCACAATTGGTGGCTGACTAAATACTTTTTTCCCCCACTGTATGTAATGGCAGAACAAAAGCTGCTTTCCACACCTTAGGGATATTTCCTGTGCTTAATGTTAGATAAAAAATGTGTGTCACTGAACCAGCAATGATTGGTGCAGCACACTTAAGTAAGTACGGGTCTAAATTGTCAGCGCCTAAGGATTTCTTAGTATCAATGTCACACAGGGCAGCTAGAACCTCTGCTTCAGTTATTTTCTGGAAACTAAAAACAGGGTTACCATTTTTCAGAGTAACGGTTGAAAAGCAAGACGAAAAATCAACTAACTGGCCAGTACCACAATGGCCACTTTTGCTTTCAAATAAAAAACCAGCAGAGATGAAATGCTTATTAAAAGCAGTCTGAGATAATTTGCTTAGGAAGAGAAACAGCAGAATTTCCCCGTTTCAGTGAATTAATGGTTTTCCAGAATTTTGCAGGATCTCCTGCAGAATATGTCATAGCATTAAGGAAGTAATTTGATTTTGCCTTTTTGACAGCTGCAGTACATTTATTTCTCAATTGCCTAAAAAACTGCCAATCAGCTGGAGTACCTGTTTTCCTCGCCAAGGCCCAGGCCCAATTCTTCTGCAGAAAAAGACCTGACAATTCAGGAGAGAACCAAGAACTGGTTTGGTTTCTTACTCTGTGATTCTTAAACGGGGCATGTTTATCAGACATAGAGGTGACAATAGAAGAGAAAAAAGCAAGGGCTAAAACCGGGTCCAGAAAGCAGCAAGTGGATAAAAGCTCAGAGTGATATAAGTCAAGGATAAAAGCTTGTTGTGAGAAATGTTTATAAATTTCTCTTAGAGATTATACAGGGATCAGAGTGTTTCAGCCTGGTATCTCTAATACAAGCAATAGAGCAGTGGTCACTGATATCATTAGAAAAAACCCCACTGGCTGTGTATTTATGGGGGGTATTTGTTAGAATAAAGTCTAGTAGAGTAGATTTTACTGGATTCTTAAAGTTGGGACGGGTTGGTTTAGTTATCAGCTGAGTTAGATTCAGCTCAGTACAAATGTCTTTTAATTTATCAGATACTGGTGAAAGCCAATCCAGTTTAAAATCTCCCAAAATCAGTAATTCAGAGTTTGCATAATTAGACAGTATATCAGATAATTTGCATAGAGTACAATGAGAAAGCTACGTGAACTGTAACTCAGTAAAATCTTAGAAATTGTTGCATGTTGCGTTTATATTTTTGTTCAGTGTAGTTATTTGGCAGCTTTAGTTGTGAATGGTATAAACAAACCTTAGAATGTCTTATGATACACAATGCAACTATAGACTATTGATGGTTTGAGAAAGTCGCAAAAAAAGCTTGCACTATATAGTAGCAGCTAGGATCCTCCTCATTTTATTGCCAACCATCAAAACTCTGCTTTCACACAAGACTGCATATAGAAATGTCTGGGCTTATAAGAAAAGCAAACAATGTATGTCACCATGTTCCTGCAGCTACCCAGTGCTTAATTTGGGAAACCAAATTAAATCTGTTCGAGAACATCGATAGTAAGATATTTTCACAACAAAACATATTTCATTAAACTGTTGCCCCTCTCTCTGCGCTTCAAGAAAGGAAACGCACGGTGGTGAGGTATTCTGTAGCTTAAGGTAATGTGTCAGCCTATTACTTATGAAAATCTAAAGAATGCCCTATTACTAGTCTATTCAAAATCAAACACAAATTCACTATAATTGTAGGCTAACTCTGTAAGCCGCCCTGCACAATCAATGAACCAACAGCTTCACCTAGGCCTATACGTTCTCTCCCCAGACTCATGGATATAAAGTTTGGAGCGTAGCATGAAGTAACCAGTCCATCCAGTATGCATAATAATACAGTCTACACTCAAGGCGATACCTAGAATATGTTTAATTTTGGAGTATAGGCTAGAACAATTATGTACTAAAGACATCTTAAATCAGTTTTTTTTTAAATAATTCTGCCGTGCTATTAGGCTATGTATTGAACAGTGCATTCAGACCCCTTCACTTTTTCCACTTTTTTACGTTACAGCCTTATTCTAAAATGGATTAATTTAAATAAAAAATCTCATCAATCTACACACAATACCCCATAATGACAAAGCGAAAACAGGTTTTTTGAATTTCTAGTAAATGTATTACAAATAAACATACCTCATTTACATAAGTATTCAGACCCTTTGCTCTGAGACTCAAAATTGAGCTCAGGCGCATCCTGTTTCCATTGATCATCCTTCAGATGTTTCTACAACTTGATTGGAGTCAGCCTGTGGTAAATTATGATTTGGAAAGGCACACACCTGTCTATATAAGGTCACACAGTTGACAGTGCAAAAACCAAGCCATGAGGTCTAAGGAATTGTCCGTAGAGCTCTGAGACAGGATTGTGTTGAGGTACAGATCTGGGGAAGGGTACCAAAACATTTCTGCAGCAGTGAAGGTCCCCAAGAACACAGTGGCCTCCATCATTCTTAAATGGAAGAAGTTTGGAACCACCAAGACTTTTCCTAGAGCTGGCCACCCGGCCAAACTGAGCAATTGGGGGAGAAGGGCCTTGGTCAGGGAAGTGACCAAGAACCTGATGGTCACTCTGACATAGCTACAGAGTTCTTCTGTGGAGATGGTTGTCCTTTTGGAAGATTCTCCCATCTCTGCAGCACTCCACCAATCAGGCCTTTATGGTAGAGTGGCCAGACGGAAGCCACTCCTCAGTAAAAGGCACATGACAGCTCGCTTGGAGTTTTGCCAAAAGGCACGTAAAGACTCAGACCATGAGAAACAAGATTATCTGGTCTGACGAAACCAAGATTGAACTCTTTGGCCTGAATGCCAAATGTCACGTCTGGAGGAAACCTGGCACCATCCCTACGGTGAAGCATGGTGGTGGCAGCATCATGCTGTGGGGATGTTTTATAGCGGCAGGAACTGGGAGACTAGACAGGATCGAGGGAAAGATGAACGGAGCAAAGTACAGAGATCCTTGATGAAAACCTGCTCCAGAGCACTCAGGACCTCAGACTGGGGCGAAGGTTCACCTTCCAACAGGACAACAACCCTAAGCACACAGCCAAGACAACGCAGGAGTGGCTTTGGGACAAGTCTCTGAATGTCCTTTAGTGGCCCAGCCAGAGCCCGGACTTGAACCTGATCTAACATCTCTGGAGAGACCTGAACATGGCTGTGCAGCGACGCTCCCCATCCAACCTGACACGAGCTTGATCTGCAAAGAATGGGAGAAACTCCACAAATACAGGTGTGCCACGCTTGTAGCGTCATACCCAAGAAGACTCGAGGCTGTAATCGCTGCCAAAGGTGCTTGAACAAAGTACTGAGTAAAGGGTCTGAAAACTTATGTAAATGTAATATTTCCGGGGGTTTTATTTATACATTTGCAAACATTTCTAAAAACGTACTTTTGCTTTGTCATTATGGGGTATTGTGTGTAGATTGATGAGGGGAAAAAACAATTTAATCAATTTTAGAATAAGGCTGTAACGAAACAAAATGTGGAAAAAGTTTGCCTCCTCTTGACAGCAGAGAGAAATAAAATGTTAGAGTTAATTTCATGCAATTCTACAAATTTTGCCATTGGCTGTAGAGAAAATGTTGCAGTTTTAAAGCAAGTTTGCTGCAATTCTACTCATTTTGCCTTAGGGTCGAAATGTTTACAGTTTTTAATATTATATCTGAGTGAGACTGACTAACAAAATCAATGCGGGCCCACGGCCGGTAATACGACCAAGTTTAAATAGCTGACCGTTAAACGAATTTAGCAATCTCATATTGACTGACTATCAGTGACTGACATAACAAGAGAAAAACTGCTGATGCACAACCACATTTCTAAATTGTGTATTCTACTATTTTAACTCGCAACCGACTGGGTTAGAGGGACAATAATGTGCTTAGTACCAGGCCATTAGCGACCTTTCAGTAATTAGTGAGTTGGGTACTGCCAACACATGTCCAGAGTGCATAAGAGGACATGGAATTGTTTTAAGAAGGTCATACCAAGGATAATTTTGCTATTTGATTTTGAAGACCCCTTGAAGTATCAAAATAATACAAAAAATATTTGATGAACATACAAACACACTGAATAACAGATTCACTACATGGAACACCAGATAGTACCAAAAATAAAATCAAAAATAAGTTTGTTCTGAAGTGTGAGGCCTGTGGGCGTCCTAGAACAAAACAACTGACATATATGTGTTCGTGAGCGTCTCACCTTTGCACAGAGGGGTCATATTAGTGTGTAGCTACAGACAGAAGTTGGCAGATCGGCTGTACCGACGAGTCCCAAGATGCTTGTGGGGGTCGTAGAGCAAAACAGAGAACGCCATCTTGTTCGTGAGAGTCAACTTTCCATAGAGGTGTCATAATTGTAGGCCAAACCGTTCAGACGTACAAACTATTTTGTGAGAAGGCCGATTTTCGGGATGTCTCATGGTCGGACAAACACCGCTCTAGCTCTGTCACCTTTCACCGCAGATGCGGAAGTGCGACATAGGCGGATGCAGTGGATTAAGACACAGCCAATGCAAAAAAAAACATCTCTGTAGCTTAAACTGACAGATTTCTTAAACATGTGTTATTATGCTAATTCGATTTCCACGGGGGCACGGACATGGACCTTAGGGGGTTAAACGTCCTACACCTTAATGTGATGGTGAATAAATAAGTATGTTAATTCATATTTATATTGCAAAAGAAAGCCACGAGAAATATACACGTTTCAATACATGCCACCGGAAGTAGGCTGTAGAATTTTTTACTATTTTCTACATTGTAGAATAATAGTGAAGACATCAAAACAATGAAATAACACATATGGAATCATGTAGTAACCAAAAAAGTGTTAAACAAATCAAAATATATTTGAGATTCTTCAAATAGCAACCCGTTGCCTTGATGACAGCTTTGCACACTCTTGGCATTCTCTCAACGAGCTTCACCTGGAATGCTTTTCCAACAGTCTTGAAGGAGTTCCCGCATATGCTGAGCACTTGTTGGCTGCTTTTCCTTCACTCATCCCATCTGGTTTGGGCTTAGTGGGACTGGCATATCGCTGCAGAATGCTGTGGTAGCCATGCTGGTTAAGTGTGCCTTGAATTCTAAATAAATCACAGACAGTGTCACCAGCAAAGCACCCCCACACCATAACACCTCCTCCTCCATACTTTACGTTGGGAAATACACTTGCGGAGATCATCCGTTCAACCGCACCGCGTCTCACAAAGACAAGGCGGTTGGAACCAAAGATCTCCAATTTGGACTCCAGACCAAAGGACAAATTCCCACTGGTCTAATGTCCATTGCTCGTGTTCCTTGGCCCAAGCAAGTCTCTTCCTCTTATTGGTGTCCTTTAATAACGGTTTCTTTGCAGCAATTCGACCATGAAGGCCTGATTCACACAGTCTCCTCTGAACAGTTGATGTTGAGATGTGTCTGTTACTTGAACTCTGTGAAGCATTTATTTGGGCTTCAATTTCTGAGGCTGGTAACTCTAATGAAGCAGAGGTAACTCTGGGTCTTCCATTCCTGTGGCGGTCCTCATGAGAGCCAGTTTCATCATAGCGCTTGATGGTTTTTGCGACTGCACTTGAAGAAACTTTCAAAGTTCTTCAAATGTTCCGTATTGACTGACCTTCATGTCTTCATGATGGACTGTCATTTCTCTTTGCTTATTTGAGCTGTTCTTGCCATAATATGGACTTGGTCTTTTACCAAATAGGGCTATCTTCTGCATACCCCCCCTACCTTGTCACAACACAACTGATTGGCTCAAACACATTAAGAAGGAAAGAAATTCCACAAAATAACTTTTAAGAATGCACAGCTGTTAATTGAAATGCATTCCAGGTGACTACCTCATGAAGCTGGTTGAGAGAATGCCAAGAGTGTGCAAAGCTCTTATGAAGACAAAGGGTGGCTATTTGAAGAATCTCAAATATAAAAATATATTTTTATGTGTTTAACACTTTTTTGGTTACTACATGATTCCATATGTGTTATTTCATAAGTGTGATGTCTTCACTATTATTCTACAATGTAGAAAATAGTAAAAAAATTAAGAAAAACCCTTGAATGAGTAGGTGTTCTAAAACTTTTGACCGGTAGTGTGTTCTAGAAGAATTACAACACACACACTCATCATTGTTCAATAAATGAGAGCAGTTTCTGGAGGTGACCCAAAGATGCTTGCAGTCAAATCTTTACCCCAATTTTGTTGGCACATTGAGAAGCCTTTGATCAATGTTCTACAAGTTCACTTTGTTTTCACTTTTTAAGTCCGGCTTTCCCCAACATTGAAGAGAATCACCTTCTTCCCATGTACAGTCGTGGTCAAAAGTTTTGAGAATGACACAAATACTAATTTTCACAAAGTCTGCTGCCTCAGTTTTGATGATGTAAATTTGCATATACTCCAGAATGTCATGAAGAGTGATCAGATGAATTGCAAAGTTCCTCTTTGCCATGAAAATGAACTTAATCCCAAAAAAACATTTCCACTGCATTTCAGCCCTGCCACAAAAGGACCAGCTGCCATCATGTCAGTGATTCTCTCGTTAACACAGGTGAGAGTGTTGACTAGGACAAGGCTGGAGATCACTCTGTCATGCTGATTGAGTTAGAATAACAGACTGGAAGCTTTAAAAGGAGGGTGGTGCTTGAAATCATTGTTCTTCCTCTGTTAACCATGGTTACCTGCAAAGAAACACGTGCCGTCATCATTGCTTTGCACAAAAACGGCTTCACAGGCAAGGATATTGCTGCTAGTAAGATTGCACCTAAATCAACCATTTATCGGATCATCAAGAACTTCAAGGAGAGAGGTTCAATTATTGTGAAGAAGGCGTCAGGGCACCCAAGAAAGTCCAGCAAGCGCCAGGACCGTCTCCTAAAGTTGATTTAGCTGTGGGATCGTGGCACCACCAGTGCAGAGCTTGCTAAGGAATGGCAGCAGGCAGGTGTGAGTGCATCTGCATGCACAGTGAGGCGAAGACTTTTGGAGGATGGCCTGGTGTCAAGAAGGGCAGCAAAGATGCAACTTCTCTCTAGGAAAAACATCAGGGACAGACTGATATTCTGCAAAAGGTACAGGGATTGGACTGCTGAGGACTGGGGTAAAGTCATTTTCTCTGATGAATCCCCTTTCTGATTGTTTGGGGTATCCAGAAAACACCTTGTCCGGAGAAGACAAGGTGAGCGCTACCATCAGTCCTGTGTCATGCCAACAGTAAAGCATCCTGAGACCATTCATGTGTGGGGTTGCTTCTCAGCCAAGGGAGTGGGCTCACTCACAATTTTGCCTAAGAACACAGCCATGAATAAAGAATGGTACCAACACATCCTCCGAGAGCAACTTCTCCCAACCATCCAAGTACAGTTTGGTGATGACCAATGCCTTTTCCAGCATGATGGAGCACCTTGCCATAAGGCAAAAGTGATAACTAAGTGGCTCGGGGAACAAAACATCGACATTTTGGGTCCATGGCCAGGAAACTCCCCAGACCTTAATCCCATTGAGAACTTGTGGTCGATCCTCAAGAGGCGAGTGGACAAACAAAAACCCACAAATTCTGACAAACTCCAAGCATTGATTATGCAAGAATGGGCTGCTATCAGTAAAGGATGTGGCCCAGAAGTTAATTGACAGCATGCCAGGGCGGATTGCAGAGGTCTTGAAAAAGAAGGGTCAACACTGCAAATATTGATTCTTTGCATAAACTTAATGTAATTGTCAATAAAAGCCTTTGACACTTATGGAATGCTTGTAATTATACTTCAGTATACCATAGTAACATCTGACAAAAATATCTCATAACACTGAAGCAGTGAACTTTGTGAAGACCAATACTTGTGTCATTCTCAAAACTTTTGACCACGACTGTAGGCTGTAGTACTATGCTGATATATACTGTGACGTCACGAGAGGCTACACAGCTTTCAGCGGGATTGCTCAAGTAGTGCAAGGAGACAAGGTTCAAACAAAACAAGGATTTTATTATAGGTCTTGGGAAATTAACGAAAATATAACAAAATTCTGTTCTCTTGTGGCTCTTTAAGGGTTAACAGTTCAGGGATGTCTCTTCCACATCCAAAATCATAATTCTCACTCGCTCAGATAACTTTTCCCCAGCCTTACTGTAGTCCACGTTGCAGCTAGTGGCCAACCCAGCAAAAAGTCCTTCCAAATGTCTCTCACGTATTTCCACAGGTGCATATATCCAAAGGTGAGTATTTCCCAAAGGTAAGTATCTCCAAATCCTTATATTCCTCATGGAAGTGGACGTGCAGCACTCTTGTCCTCCAGAGAGCCCAGGTTGGAGACTGTGTCTCTTCACCCCCCACACACTCCCTCAGTGTGTCTCTTCCCTTCCCAAACCTTCAGCTCATCAGCTCCTCATTTGTTTCAGCTGCGTGGGAAGATTGGCCATAGAGGGGTGGAGTTCCCGATCATACCAGCAGATGGAGCCATAGCTGTCTGGGTTTGCAGCCACCTCAGGGGGATGTAACGTCCCTCCAGGACACAGCCTCTCGTGACATCACACATCCCCCTCCTCGGGACCGACGTCCTCGTCGGGGTAAAGGCAGCGAAGAAGGCATCACGCCGGGAGAGGGCGTCCGCATTGCCGTGGTGCTTGCCAGCCCTGTGGACAACAGAAAAGTTAAACGGTTGCAAGCTCAAAAACCATCTGGTTACTCTACTGTTTGATTCCTTGTTCTTGGCCATCCACTGCAGAGGGGCGTGATCAGATACCACCATGAAACGACGGCCCAGGAGATAGAACCGAAGGGACTCCAGGGCCCAGACTACAGCCAGACATTCTTTCTCCACCGTTGAATAGTTCTTCTCTCTTGGAAGTAACTTTCTGCTTAGGTAGAGAATGGGATGTTCTTCACCGTCATGTGCCTGGGTGAGGACAGCACCCAGACCCACCTCCGAAGCATCCGCTTGGACAATGAATTCCTTCTTGAAGTCTGGTGCTACCAGGATCGGACTGGAGCAGAGTGCTCGCTTCAGGTTGAGGAAAGCCGCCTCCGCCGCAGGGTTCCACTTCACCATTCGTGAGTGGCGTTTGGTCGTCAGCTCCGTCAACGGTGCAGCTATGGTAGCAAAATCTGCAATAAAGCGTCTATAGTAGCCAGCGAGGCCCAAAAATGACCTTACTTGCTTCTTGGTGATGGGCTGCGGCCAGTCCTGTATGGCCCGCAGTTTGGCTTCCTGTGGTTTGACCAACCCCCGCCCAATGGTGTACCCCAGGTAGTTTGTCTCACTGAAGGCCAGCTTGCACTTCTTCGGGTTTGCCGTGAGCCCTGCTTCCCTGAGCGAATCCAGCACCGCTTGTACCCGGGGTATGTGGCTGGCCCAATCCGGACTTTGTATAACAACATCATCCAAATAAGCCGCTCGTGCCTCTTGTGGGGGCGCAAGGACTCGATCCATCAGGCGTTGGAACGTGGCAGGTGCCCCGTGGAGACCAAACGGAAGTCGGGTATACTGGTAGAGCCCCTCCGGGGTGGCAAAGGCTGTCTTCTCCTTAGACGCCGGGGTCAGGGGCACCTGCCAGTAGCCTTTTGTGAGATCAAGAGTGGTTAGGAAACGAGCATGCCCCAAGGAGTCTATTAAATCATCGACACGAGGCATTGGGTATGCATCAAATTCAGACACTTCATTCAACTTTCGATAGTCATTACAAAATCGTACTGAACCGTCTGGCTTGGGAACTAGTACGATGGGACTTGCCCAGGCACTGTGGGACTCTTCGATTACTCCCAACTCCCGCATCTTCCTTACCTCCTTCTGTATAACCACTTTACGAGCCTCTGGCACGCGGTACGGGCGCTGGTTTACCGTTCGGCCAGGCATGGTGCGGATCTCATGTTGGACCACCTCTGTGTGACCGGGAAGGGAGGAGAAGACATCCTGGTTCTGCTCCACGAGTTCCAGGGCCATCTGTCGTTGATGTGGGGACAGATTTGGACCCAGCTGAACCTCTTCTCGCGCCGGTTCCTTGGTCTCTGTGGGGGGTAGACAGCTGAACAGCGCCTCTCTGGCGTGCCACTTCTTTAAAAGGTTAACATGATAAATCTGCTCAGTTTTCCTTTTATCTGGTTGCCTCACCTTGTAGTTTACTTCTCCCATGCGTTCAATGACCTCATATGGTCCTTGCCAGGTTGCCAGGAATTTACACTCAACGGTTGGCACCAGGACCAGCACTCTGTCCCCCGGCTTAAACTCCCTGGGTTGAGCAGATCTGTTGTAGGAGGCTTGCTGTTGCCGCTGACTGGCCTCCAGGTGTTCCCGCATCATGGGATAGATGGCCTTCATTCTCTCCCTCATCGCCCCGACATGGTCGATCAGTGTCCGCTGTTGGCATGGCTGCTCCTCCCAGGCCTCCTTGGCGATGTCGAGCAGTCCTCTGGGTCTGTAGGAAAGCAAGAGCTCAAAGGGTGAAAAACCAGTAGAAGACGGAGGTACCTCTCTCACCGCAAATAATATGTAGGGTAACAGCTGATCCCAGTTGCGCCCATCTTCCCCTACCGCTTTCCGCAGCATGGATTTTAGTGTTTTGTTAAAACGTTCGACTAGGCCATCTGTCTGGGGGGTGGTAGACCGAGGTTCTCAGCTGTTTGATTTTCAGTAAAGCACAGAGTTCTTTCATCACTCTGGACATGAATGGAGTCCCTTGGTCCGTCAATATCTCTTTTGGGATTCCCAGACTAGTTGAGAGACGGAACAGCTCCTTGGCGATTTGTCTGGATGTAGCCTTCCTCAGCGGAATGGCCTCCGGGTACCGGGATGCATAGTCCAGAATGACCAGAATGTATTGATGTCCCCTGGAACTTTTCGGTAAGGGCCCGACTATGTCTAATCCAATCCTCTCAAAAGGAGTTTCGATAATGGGCAAGGGAATGAGCGGGTTTCTATATGTGGGCTTTGGCGCAACCTGCTGACACTCAGGGCAACTACGGCAGTAGTTCTCTATCTCTTTGTGTACTCCTGGCCAAAAGAAACGTTGCATGATTCTTTCCTTAGTCTTCTCTACCCCCAAGTGGGCCCCTAGCGGGTGTGTGTGTGCTAGGTTGAGTACTGTGGCCCGATAGGGCTGTGGCACGAGGAGCTGTTCATGCACTTCATCATTTTTCTTGACTATCTGATATACTAACCCCGGTTTACTGCGAAATGGGGGTAAGTAGGGTTTGTCTTATCACCTAACACTACACCTTCTAATACCTGCACATTTCTTAAGGCATTTGCAAGAGTAGGATCTTGTAATTGAGCCGTACCATACTGGCCTGTGAGAGGGGGAAGCTCTTGGGTGCCTGGGACGTCTTCTTCACTGGAGAACGGAGCACTTTCCTGGGCTGCGTTCTCTTCTCCCGTATCCGGACCAGTCTCGGTGTCGGTCTGGGCACCTGCCATCCCTATCAGAGCCCGGGCGGGAGTGAGTAACTCGGAGGATTGCACCGGAGCCTTCCCAGGATGAGTCTTGCCTCTCCGTTTCCGAGGTACTCGGGTTATCCTCTCCTGAGACTCTCTCCAGAGTGGGTAAAAGGCTGGGCAGTCTCGTCCAATTAGGACAGGGACGGGGAGGGAATCAACCACCCCCGCCGTCGTGTGTATGGTTCCCCGTGTGCTGGTCATTGTAAGTTCAGTAATGGGGTATTCTCTGGTGTCCCCATGGACACAGGAAACTGGGAGGACTTTCCCCGGGGTCAGACACGTTGGGCCCACCAAATCCTTACGCACCAGGGTGGCCCGGCTACCAGAATCCAGTAAGGCCTCCACATCATGGTGATTCACAGTTACCGGGCAGGTGGGGGGTCGATCTGGGCCGCCATCTACGACTCCCAAGAGCGAGGCAAAACGGTGTGTGGGTGCTGAGCTGGAGGACTCCGCAGTGGGCATAGGTTCATCGGCTGGTTTCCCACACTGCCAGGAGATATGTCCCATCTCCCCACACCGGTAACACTGTCGAGTTTCCCCCTCCTGGTGTACTCTTCTTGGACCCGCCTGGTTTCTGGCTCCCCCTGGAGCCGGGATAAGTCCTGACGTGGCTGGGTTCGAGACCTTGGGGTCCTTTGGACGGGTTCTTCCCATTTGTGGTGGGGCCGCACTCCTGGGGTCTTTTCGGGAAGCATTCAGCATCTCCGCTGTGGCCTGGTACTTTTCCACAGCTTCCACGGTCAGATCAGCCGTGGTCAAGGCCTGTTGACTGATGAACCGTTTTGCCTCATAAGGCAGGGCGCGTAGGTAACGATCCACCACAACGGCCTCCACCACCGCCGCTGCTGTATTCCTCTGCGGATCCAGCCATTTCCTTGCGATTCGGACAAGTTCATGCATCTGCGCCCGAGGAGGTTGGTCTGGTTGGAAGGTCCAGCCGTGAAAGCGCTGGGCCATACCAAACTTTGTGAGTCCATATCTGCTGAGGATCTCAGACTTCAGGGCATCATAGTCAGTAACCTGGTCAGGGCCCAGGTCCCGGACAGCATTCAGCGATTCCCCGGTTAGAAAGGGGGCTAACAGACCAACCCACTGTTGCTTGGGCCAGGCTTCCCTAGTGGCCGTGGCCTCAAATGCATGCAGGTATGCCTCAATGTCATCGGTAGCTCCCATCTTAGATATAAAGTCACTTGCCTTTATTGGGCGGGTATTTTGGACAACCCTCTGTCTCTGCAACTGCAATTCCTCTGCCTTCAGAAGGTTGGCTTTCTTTTGCTCCTCCAAGAGAGCCACGTTTGCTTGCATCTGGGCTTGCTGGCCAGCAACAAGGGCTTTCAATATGTCCTCCATTTCAGTCGGCGGGAGCCTACGGCCAACTTGGAAAACTGGGTGATCAAACCTTCGGTATCCTCCTCTGACATGCACTATTAACGCTTGAGCGTGCCCGTATTCTCCACCATCTGTGACGTCACGAGAGGCTACACAGCTTTCAGCGGGATTGCTCAAGTAGTGCAAGGAGACAAGGTTCAAACAAAACAAGGATTTTATTATAGGTCTTGGGAAATTAACGAAAATATAACAAAATTCTGTTCTCTTGTGGCTCTTTAAGGGTTAACAGTTCAGGGATGTCTCTTCCACATCCAAAATCATAATTCTCACTCGCTCAGATAACTTTTCCCCAGCCTTACTGTAGTCCACGTTGCAGCTAGTGGCCAACCCAGCAAAAAGTCCTTCCAAATGTCTCTCACGTATTTCCACAGGTGCATATATCCAAAGGTGAGTATTTCCCAAAGGTAAGTATCTCCAAATCCTTATATTCCTCATGGAAGTGGACGTGCAGCACTCTTGTCCTCCAGAGAGCCCAGGTTGGAGACTGTGTCTCTTCACCCCCCACACACTCCCTCAGTGTGTCTCTTCCCTTCCCAAACCTTCAGCTCATCAGCTCCTCATTTGTTTCAGCTGCGTGGGAAGATTGGCCATAGAGGGGTGGAGTTCCCGACCATACCAGCAGATGGAGCCATAGCTGTCTGGGTTTGCAGCCACCTCAGGGGGATGTAACGTCCCTCCAGGACACAGCCTCTCGTGACATCACAATACATTATTTATCAAAACCTTTTATCAGCAACATGTGCACATCCTTATGTTGGCGGCTGTAATTCATTCCTGGAGACATTGGACAAAAACTTACCTGAGAAGAGTTGAGCGGGGTCCTCAAAATTAGTCACTGGATGCTGTTATCCTCAAGTAAGGTGTACATTCTCGAGGAGGAGATATTAAGTAGCTGGCATGAGACAATGCATAGGAAAAGTACCAGAACCACCCCTGCACACATTTCCTCATAGGCAACCCATGATGGTTACCCATCTGAAAAAACAGCTCTCGTAAAAAGAAGACTTGCAACAACATGATGAGTAACGTGAGTAAGCTACTGAAAAAGGTATTGGTGGTATGGAAAATTAGGTAACACTTTACTATACTTAAAGCATCCAGGTATAATGAATTATGATGCAGTTATAATGCATTGGAAACCATGTCAAGAGCATCTACGATCCCTATATAATGTCTAGACTTCCACGCATAAGCCAGACACACCCAGACATGTAACCTGTCTTTTCAAAAGCGCTGTTAGATGGTACTGCTGGACGGTATGAAAAAACTAGGCTCCATTCTAAATGCAACATGCATGTTATTAAACCCAGTTGGAACTTACATCATATTACTATTTTATAATACATTACTTGGGGGATTCCATGTTCAGTTCAACTGACTTGAATTGAAATGGAATCAAACCCAACTTTGGTCCACACAGGTTTATGTATTATTTGTACCATTATGCTGTCTGTTTTCTGTATAAACCGTGGGATTTGTATGAATTGGACCCTAGGACGTTTTCTGCTTCCTCACTGTGTGCCAGTTACAATGTAAGACATTTTGTGTATTGTCTTTTGTGTGAACATCAATACATGTAAAGAAAAAATGATTGGTGCCAATAAAAAACAAATCCTCTCCATCATTCTCAATGTGCGGCGCTATTGTTATTGTTTGAGCAGGAACAGGCATGATCAGACCCAATAACTGTGAAGCAGATGGATTGTATAATTGAATTCTCGTGGCCTGTTTCTACAGTGAGGGGAAAAAAGTAATTGATCCCCTGCTGATTTTGTACGTTTGCCCACTGACAAAGAAATTATCAGTCTATAATTTTAATGGTAGGTTTATTTGAACAGTGAGAGACAGAATAACAACAACAAAATCCAGAAAAACGCATGTCAAATATGTTATAAATTGATTTGCATTTTAATTAGGGAAATAAGTATTTGACCCCCTCTCAATCAGAAAGATTTCTGGCTCCCAGGTGTCTTTTATACAGGTAACAAGCTGAGATTAGGAGCACACTCTTAAAGGGAGTGCTCCTAATCTCAGTTTGTTACCTGTATAAAAGACACCTGTCCACAGAAGCAATCAATCAGATTCCAAACTCTCCACCATGGCTAAGACCAAAAAGCTCTCCAAGAATGTCAGGGACAAGATTGTAGACCTACACAAGGCTGGAATGGGCCATCGCCAAGCAGCTTGGTGAGAACAGTTGGTGCGATTATTCGCAAATGGAAGAAACACAAATAACTGTCAATCTCCCTCGGCCTGGGGCTCCATGCAAGATCTCACCTCGTGGAGTTGCAATGATCATGAGAACGGTGAGGAATCAGCCCAGAACTACAAGGGAGGATCTTGTCAATGATCTCAAGGCAGCTGGGACCATAGTCACCAAGAAAACAATTGGTAACACACTACGCCGTGAAGGACTGAAATCCTGCAGCGCCCATAAGGGTCCCCCTGCTCAAGAAAGCACATATAAAAGGGCCGTCTGAAGTTTGCCAATGAACATATGAATGATTCAGAGGAGAACTGGGTGAAAGTGTTGTGGTCAGATGAGACCAAAATGGAGCTCTTTGGCATCAACTCAACTCGCCGTGTTTGGAGGAGGAGGAATGCTGCCTATGACCCCAAGAACACCATCCCCACCATCAAACATGGAGGTGGAAACATTATGCTTTGGGGGTGTTTTTCTGCTAAGGGGACAGGACAACTTCACCGCATCAAAGGGACGATGGACGGGGCCATGTACCGTCAAATCTTGGGTGAGAACCTCCTTCCCTCAGCCAGGGCACTGAAAATGGGTCGTGGATGGGTATTCCAGCATGACAATGACCCAAAACACACGGCCAAGGCAACAAAGAAGTGGCTCAAGAAGAAGCACATTAAGGTCCTGGAGTGGCCTAGCCAGTCTCCAGACCTTAATCCCATAGAAGATCTGTGGAGGGAGCTGAAGGTTCGAGTTGCTAAACGTCAGCCTCGAAACCTTAATGACTTGGAGAAGATCTGCAAAGAGGAGTGGAACAAAATCCCTCCTGAGATGTCTGCAAACCTGGTGGCCAACTACAAGAAACGTCTGACCTCTGTGATTGCCAACAAGGGTTTTGCCAAGTACTAAGTCATGTTTTGCAGAGGGGTCAAATACTTATTACCCTCATTAAAATGCAAATCAATGTATAACATTTTTGACATTCGTTTTTCTGGATTTTTTTGTTGTTATTCTGTCTCTCACTGTTCAAATAAACCTACCATTAAAATTACAGATTGATCATGTCTTTGTCAGTGGGCAAACGTACAAAATCAGCAGGGGATCAATTACTTTTTTCCCTCACTGTACAAGAGAGATACGGTGCAACCACTCCAGAAGTGAATGGGAAATAATTATCTCAGAAATCCCATAATCTAATGCCAAAAAGCCATGCAAGCAGTCTTTCATTCCTGCCCCCTTTGACCTCCACTCCTCTGCTATAGGTGCCACCTGAGTCATCACAGATGGCCCCTATAGCACAAAACTGTGGTACCATTTATTGCACAATAGTTCCACTAATTCCAGAGCATTAGGCTCTATTAAGTGAAAACTTGTGCAGTCATTCCATGCGGAGTACACAAAAAATCTCAGCTCTCATATTGAATCATTTATCCTGGAATGCCCTGCCTGGTGATGGAAAAACACAAACAAGGTGAAGCTCAAACAACTGAGTAAAGCCTGTATTCTTTCAATATCTAATTGCAACTGTGTGATAAACTATCTTCATGAATGCAAAATTATCTGTGCTGGTTGTCACACTAGTTGTGAAGAAACAATGACATTAATCCTCCATTAAAGGGGAAATCTGCAATTGATACATCCATTTTTTGACTTATAAATTAATTATAGCCAATGATTCTTGAATAATATAACTTACAAATGCTTCATGAACTTAGTTAAACTGTCTAACCCCATCAGAACCCAAAATATACAGTGGGGGAAAAAAAGTATTTAGTCAGCCACCAATTGTGCAAGTTCTCCCACTTAAAAAGATGAGAGGCCTGTAATTTTCATCATAGGTACACGTCAACTATGACAGACAAATGGAGGAAAAAAAATCCAGAAAATCACATAGTAGGATTTTTTATGAATTTATTTGCAAATTATGGTGGAAAATAAGTATTTGGTCACCTACAAACAAGCAAGATTTCTGGCTCTCACAGACCTGTAACTTCTTCTTTAAGAGGCTCCTCTGTCCTCCACTCGTTACCTGTATTAATGGCACCTGTTTGAACTTGTTATCAGTATAAAAGACACCTGTCCACAACCTCAAACAGTCACACTCCAAACTCCACTATGGCCAAGACCAAAGAGCTGTCAAAGGACACCAGAAACAAAATTGTAGACCTACACCAGGCTGGGAAGACTGAATCTGCAACAGGTAAGCAGCTTGGTTTGAAGAAATCAACTGTGGGAGCAATTATTAGGAAATGGAAGACATACAAGACCACTGATAATCTCCCTCGATCTGGGGCTCCACGCAAGATCTCACCCCATGGGGTCAAAATGATCACAAGAACAGTGAGCAAAAATCCCAGAACCACACAGGGGGACCTAGTGAATGACCTGCAGAGAGCTGGGACCAAAGTAACAAAGCCTACCATAAGTAACACACTACGCCGCCAGGGACTCAAATCCTGCAGTGCCAGACGTGTCCCCCTGCTTAAGCCAGTACATGTCCAGGCCCGTCTGAAGTTTGCTAGATAGTGCATTTGGATGATCCAGAAGAGGATTGGGAGAATGTCATATGGTCAGATGAAACCAAAATAGAACTTTTTGGTAAATACTCAACTCGTCGTGTTTGGAGGACAAAGAATGCTGAGTTGCATCCAAAGAACACCATGCCTACTGTGAAGCATGGGGGTGGAAACATCATGCTTTGGGGCAGTTTTTCTGCAAAGGGACCAGGACGACTGATCCGTGTAAAGGAAAGAATGAATGGGGCCATGTATCGTTAGATTTTTAGTGAAAACCTCCTTCCATCAGCAAGGGCATTGAAGATGAAACGTGGCTGGGTCTTTCAGCATGACAATGATCCCAAACACACCGCCCGGGCAACGAAGGAGTGGCTTCGTAAGAAGCATTTCAAGGTCCTGGAGTGGCCTAGCCAGTCTCCAGATCTCAACCCCATAGAAAATCTTTGGAGGGAGTTGAAAGTCCGTGTTGCCCAGCGACAGCCCCAAAACATCACTGCTCTAGAGGAGATCTGCATGGAGGAATGGGCCAAAATATCAGCAACAGTGTGTGAAAACCTTGTGAAGACTTACAGAAAACGTTTGACCTGTGTCATTGCCTACAAAGGGTATATAACAAAGTATTGAGAAACTTTTGTTATTGACCAAATACTTATTTTCCACCATAATTTGCAAATAAATTCATAAAAAATCCTACAATGTGATTTTCTGGAATTTTTTTCCTCATTTTGTTTGTCATAGTTGACGTGTACCTATGATGAAAATTACAGGCCTCTCTCATCTTTTTAAGTGGGAGAACATGCACAATTGGTGGCTGACTAAATACTTTTTTTCCCCACTGTAACCTTGGTTTACTCCTTTGTTTGTAAACAAAAATGTGGAAGGCTGAACTCCAGATTTCCCCTTTAAAGTAAATAAGCAATCTACATCACATTTTTACATTTTAGTAATTTAGCAGATGCTCTTATCCAGAGTGACTTACAGTTAGAGTGCATACATTTTTCATACTGGCCCCCCGTTGGAAACGAACCCACAACCCTGGCGTTGCAAGCTTTACAATTATGGTATGTATTACTATGGTATATACATATACACTGAGTATACAAAACTTTTTCCATGACATAGACTGACGAGGTGAATCCAGGTGATCCCTTATTGATGTCACTAATTAAATCCTCTTCAATCCGTGTAGATGAAAGGGAGGAGACAGGTTAAAGAAGGATATTTAAGCCTTGAGACATGGATTTAGTATGTGTGCCATTCAGAGGGTGAATGGACAATACAAAATATTTAAGTGCCTTTAAACGGGGTATGGTAGTAGGTGCCAGGCGCACCGGTTTGTGTCAAGAACTGCAACGCTGCTTGGTTTTTCACGCTCAACAGTTTCCTGTGTGTATCAAGAATGGTCCACCACCCAAAGGACATCCAGCCAACTTGACACAACTGTGGGAAGCATTGGAGTCAACATGGGCCAGCATCCCTGTGGAACGCTTTCGACACCTTGTAGAGTCCATGCCCCGACTAATTGAGGCTGTTCTGAGGGCAAAAGGGGGGGAGGGGGGTGCAACTCAATATTAGGAACGTGTTCCTAATGTTTGGTATACTCAGTGTATATTTTTTTGTATTAGTAAGAGAGGGGATCACAAAATGGAATACCTGGATGTTTAGTAAAACCCAAACTTGTGAAAATAGCTGATGAAGCTCTTGAGGTTTGAAATGCTTGGTGTATTCGTTGTTGAATAGACTAGAGATTATAGCCTATAGCTTGTGTCAAGTAAAAACCCTACTAGGCCTAAATGAAGCTAAATGTAAACTGTTCAAATTCTAATTCTGAACATAAATGTACTTATTTTTAGAGAACATTTAGTAGGGCCCATGTTTAGACTGGTTCAGACACACAGCGTTGCCACACCTTGCATAACTCAAATGCCTGCATGTCAAAACACACATGCCCATCTCTCCTTTCTGCCATGCACAAAGAAGATATAATATTCACACCTACTGTTAGTGATATTAATGGTCTTTATAAAATAATGTATTGACACTTGATAAAACATTCCAAAATAATTAAATGTAAACCTACTTCAAAGAGCTTATTATCAAGACCTTTGAAACGTTCTATCCTCAGGTTGGCTGTAAAACTAATTGGTTTTAGCTATAAAGTCACAGGCGACAGTTCTGGCAGACAACGTGGTTCTTAGCCTTCCCCTGTGATAACTAACCATGGCTACAGATTCTCGTCTCTTGTGACTTTCCTGTTTGGGCATTGGCTTCTTTTAAATGACTGATTATGTGATGTGAAGATATTTTTTCCACCTCACAGTTATCACAGACAACAGCTACTATATAAGGCACAAAATAAATAAATCTATACACATCAGTTATTCATGAAGAAATGTGTGGCAATATCATTATTAGTATAGCAATGACTTCCCTCTTCACACATCCTAAGAAAACATTACTTCTCAAAACATGTCTTTATTTTGTCATTAAACCATACAAAGCTACGCTCATAGTAAGATATCTGCAATACTCTTTATGGCTTATAAGTTAACGTCAGGTAGCAAACCAACATGGTATGTTCTCTGGGAGTGAGGCTTCAATGTATGGTCACTCCAAATATAAGAGGTTGGTTAAATAATAAATGGGGGTAAAAAGTTATTGCGAAAGCTTGTGTTTACATTTACATTTACATTTTAGTCATTTAGCAGACGCTCTTATCCAGAGCGACTTACAGTTAGTGAATGCATACGTGTTTGTTTTTGTCATACTGCCCCCCCCGTGGGAAACGAACCCACATCCCTGCCGGCCAAACCCTCCCCTACCTTGGACGACGCTGGACCAATTGTGCGCCGCCCATGGGTCTCCCGGTCGCGGCCAGCTGAACCAGGATCTCTAGTGGCACAGCTAGCACTGCGATGCAGTGCCTTAGACCACTGCGCCACTCGGGAGTTCAAAGTAAAACATTTATACCTATACTTGCAATAAATAAATATACCTCACAACACATAACATATACAGTATTTAGTACTGTAATAGAGTAGGAAAACAATGAATTACAATTCAAATCTAAATAAATACAGATATTCCTATATATTTTGTGAAAAGTCAATAGATGTCTTTGTAACTCAAGATTCTAAAACAGTCAAGGAAGCTATATACTGATGAGGTTACTTAAATTATGCAACTTACACCACATGACCAAAAGTATGTGGACATATGTTGAACATCTCATTCCAAAGTCATGGGCATTAATATGGAGTTGGTCCCCCCTTTGATGCTATAACATCCTCCACTCTTCTGGGAAGGCTTTCCACTAGATGTTGGAACATTACTGCAGGGACATGCTTCCATTCAGCCACAAGAGCATTAGTGAGGTCGGGCACTGATGTTGGGCGATTAGGCCTGGCTCGCAGTCGGCGTTCCAATTAATCCCAAAGGTGTTCAATGGGGTTGAGGTCAGGGCTCTGTGCAGGCAGGTCAAGTTCTTCCACACTGATCTCGACAAACCATTTCTGTATGGACCCCACTTTGTGCACAGGGGCATTGTCATGCTGAAACAGGAAGCACAGAATCGTCTAGAAAGTCA
This sequence comes from Coregonus clupeaformis, assembly GCF_020615455.1. Taxonomy (NCBI): domain Eukaryota; kingdom Metazoa; phylum Chordata; class Actinopteri; order Salmoniformes; family Salmonidae; genus Coregonus; species Coregonus clupeaformis. The sequence continues at coordinate 35,896,906 of NC_059225.1, forward strand.
TTGTATGCTGTAGCATTAAGATTTCCCTTCACTGGAACTAAGGGGCTTAGCCCGAACCATGAAAAACAGCCCCAGACCATTATTTACAGTGGCACTATGCATTGGGGCAGGTAGCGTTCTCCTGGCATCTGCCAAACCCAGATTCGTCCATCGGACTGCCAGATGGTGAAGCATGATTCATCACTCCAGAGAACGCGTTTCCACTACTCCAGAGTCCAATGGTGGCGAGCTTTACACCACTCCAGCCGACACTTGGCATTGCGCATGGTGATCTTAGGCTTGTGTGCGGCTGCTCGGCCACGGAAACCCATGTCATGAAGCTCCCAACGAACAGTTATTGTGCTGACGTTGCTTCCAGAGGCAGTTTGGAACTCGGTAGTGAGTGTTGCAACCGAGGACAGATTATTTTGGCGAGCTACGCGCTTCAGCACTCGGCGGTCCCGTTCTGTGAGCTTGTGTGGCCTACCACTTCGCGGCTGAGCCGTTGATGCTCCTAGACGTTTCCACTTCACAATAACAGCACTTACAGTTGACCGGGGCAGCTCTAGCAGGGCAGAATTTTTACAAACTAACTTCTTGGAAAGATGGCATCCTATGACAGTGCCACGTTGAAAGTCACAGATCTTCAGTAAGGCCATTCTACTGCCAATGTTTCTCTATGGAGATTGCGTGGCTGTGTGCTTGATTTTAAACACCTGTCAGCAACGAGTGTGGCTGAAATAGCCGAATCCACTAATTTGAAGTGTTGTCCACATCCCTTTGGCCATGTAGTGTATCATTGAGACAGAAAATGGCTTGGTCTACAATGACCACATTTCCTAATCTTGTTCTCACTTAAATGCCCAAATAAAATGAGATGCAAGTCAAAGCCTTTGAGTGGCTAACAGTAAATTAAATTAATAAAGTTGGTCTTCATTGATAGGTTTTCGCAAATCCACTGAGGTGCATTCAGAGAAAGGTTAATACCACCAGTTTAACAGTTAAGACGCAGAGAGGATCCCGACCTGCCTTATCTAAACGTGTGTATGTGTGTGTGTGTGTGCACGTGCTTCCGGCTGTGTGTGCATGCATCTGCAGCCGTCCGTCTGTCCATCTGTGTGTGCGTGTGATGGTACTCTAGACCTCGGTGTCGTCCCTTCCTACGGGGAATTCTTTGATCACCTGGGAGAGGCGCTCTGCGATGGTTCTGCTGCTGGCAATGATCAGCCTCCTGGACATCAGGTCAAACGGACCTCCTGGGTAGGACAACAATAAAATAGACCCATGTTATAGCAAGTACCCAGTGTTACTCATTTTAACCTCATTGAGAACTTTAAGATGGTGAAATATAATTCCTAAGATCAATAAAATGATTTACTCATGACCTGGAGGCCTTGATCATGTACCATCTACAATGCACACCACTTCTTCAGAAGCCCGCCACTTCCTGGTTACAACTACAGTACCAGTCAAAGGTTTGGACACACCTACTCATTCAAGGGTTTTTCTTTATTTTGACTATTTTCTACATTGTAGAATAATAGTGAAGACATCAAAACTATCAAATAACACATATGGAATCATGTAGTAACCAAAAAAGTGTTAAACAAATCCAAATATATTTTAGATTCTTCAAATAGCCACCCTTGCCTTGATGACAGCTTTGCACATTCTTTGCATTCTCTCCACCAGCTTAATGAGGAAGTCACCTGGAATGCATTTCAATTAACAGGTATGCCATCTTAAAAGTTACAGAAGATAGCCCTATTTAGTAAAAGACCAAGTCCGTATTATGGCAAGAACCGCTCAAATAAGCAAAGAGAAACGACAGTCCATCATAAAGACATGAAGGTCAGTCAATACGGAACATTTGAAGAACTTTGAAAGTTTCTTCAAGTGCAGTCGCAAAAACCATCAAGCGCTATGATGAAACTGGCTCTCATGAGGACCGACACAGGAATGGAAGACCCAGAGTTACCTCTGCTGCAGAGGATAAGTTCATTAGAGTTACCAGCCTCAGAAAATGCAGCCCAAATAAATGCTTCACAGAGTTCAAGTAACAGACACATCTCAACATCAACTGTTCAGAGTTAACTGTGTTGATCAGGCCTTCATGGTCGAATTGCTGCAAAGAAACCACTACTAAATGACACCAATAATAAGAAGAGACTTGCTTGGGCCAAGAAACACGAGCAATGGACATTAGACCGGTGGAAATGTGTCCATTGGTCTGGAGTCCAAATTTGAGATTTTTGGTTCCAACCACTATGTCTTTGTGAGACGTGGTGTGGGTGAACGGATGATCTCTGCATGTGTACTTCCCACTGTAAAGCATGGAGGAGGAGGTGTTATCGTGTGGGTGCTTTGCTGGTGACACTGTCTGTGATTTATTTAGAATTCACCAGCATGACTACCACAGCATTCTGCAGCGATACGCCATCCCATCTGGTTTGGGCTTAGTGGGACTATCATTTGTTTTTCAACAGGACAATGACCCAACACACCTCCAGGCTGTGTAAGGGCTATTTTACCAAGAAGGAGAGTGATGGAGTGTTGCATCAGATGACCTGGCCTCCACAATCCCCCGACCTCAACCCAATTGAGATGGTTTTGGATGAGTCGGACCGCAGAGTGAAGGAAAAGCAGCCAACAAGAGCTCAGCATATGCGGGAACTCCTTCAAGACTGTTGGAAAAGCATGCTGGTTGAGAGAATGCCAAGAGTTTGCAAAGCTGTCATCAAGGCAAAGGGTGGCTATTTGAAGAATCTCAAATATAAAATATATTTTCATTTGTTTAACACTTTTTTGGTTACTACATGATTCCATATGTGTTATTTCATAGTTTTGATGTCTTCACTATTATTCTACAATGTAAAAAATTGTAGAAATAAAGAAAACACTTGAATGAGTAGATGTGTCCAAACTTTTGACTGGTAGTGTATGTAGATAGCATCGCTGCAGTGCACAGTGATTCACCTGAGATGTCCATGATGACACCCCCAGCCTCTCTAATGATGGCAGCTCCTCCAGCCATATCCCAGCAGTGGATTCCCATGTGGTAGTAAGCATCAGCCGCTCCGCACGCCACCAGGCACATGTTGACCGCCGCACTCCCCGGCGAGCGGATGCTACGTTAGCAACATTTGCCTGTTAGCCTTATACATATCTAAACCACTGTAAGTCATCAAACAACATAATGTGTGGCTCAGTGGGTAGAGCATGGCACTTGCAATGCCATGGTCGTGCGTTCGATTCCCACTGTATGGATGCACTACTTACTGTAAGTCGCTTTGGATAAAAACGCCTGCTAAATGGCATATATTATTATATTAAACAGCTCTCTTTCTGTGGCCTCGTTGATGTTTGATGCATTATAAGCTCACAATATTGAGATGATGTTTAAACAGAGACTGTGGGAAGTAATGTTTACCCGTGTACAGGGATGGTGAGGATTGTCTCGATGTTGCCCATCATGGTTTTGAAGTGCTCTGGATCTTTCTTAAAGCCCATCTCTGTCAGGACCAAGGACTTGGTGATGTCTACACAGAGAGAGTGTCATGAGTCATGACCACTCATTGAATCCATTATACACAACAAACTAGCATAATGCTAACCAAACTAATTCTTATACAACAAAATGAGATACAATTAATCTGTATATCTTCCTAATGTTATCATGATCAATTGATTCCTAATAGCTGTTCTGACAGACCATTTTGAAGGCACAACGCTCAAATTAAGAGCAGTGATGATCTAGGATCAGTTTAACTAACCTCTTAGATCATAATGACGACGATTAAATGGACAGGGGGGGACCAGACCCTGGATCAACACTCCTACTCTAGAACGCTTTATGAATACCGGCCCTGATGTTTGGTGAATGACTCTACCTAGTGGATATTATCTCAACTGCAACACATGGGCTCAGCCAGACAGACAAAGGCTGTACAACATACCTTCCTGCCCAGACACTTTGATGGGTTCTCCGTTACAGAATGACCCTTTCCCCTTCCGTGCTGTGTACATCTTGTCCTCTTGGCAGCTGTAGACAATGCCAAACTCTATCTGAGTCAAAGACATTTGCAAAGAGAGAAGTTTGACTTAAAATGCAAAGTTGAATTTTCTACAAAGTCAAAACTTCTACTGCAGAAATAAGACAACAAAACCTACTGAATTCCTGCTACTCAGTTATTACTGTGTTGTAAATCTCATGACGTTGCCAAACACAGAAAACCTTTACCTCTTTCTTTACAGCAAAGCCAATCGACACAGACACAAAGGGGAATCTGACTTAAAAGAAAATAGAAAATGTGTTAAGGCATTAAATAAGTGAATTCCTAGAGGAACTAAGCAAATGAGAATCAATTTCTATTAAAACCCTTTCCTCCAACCCTTGAGGTTACTCCAGGAAAAATCTTGTTAAAAATAGCTATTTTAATATGGAGCTAACTATGGCAAAGAAAAATACTATTGATGTAGGAGGCTATAGCTTTTCTGGTTATGAGGACATTCGATGCTTTCTTCATATGTTAGGCTATATGATGGGGCATGTGTGCAATACAGAACTGTAACACCGTGCAGCACCTGTGGACAAAGTTGGTGGTCCCATCAATGGGGTCGATGATCCAGGTGGGGTTATCAGTTAGGATGCTGGGTGCTCCCGCGGCTACAGACTCTTCACCTATAAAACTGTCGAAAGAAGAATTCAAGAGAAGATGGTGGATAATGAATATCAGAAACAGAAGCACAGTACAGCACCTTTCAGGAGCTTAGGAACCAGACCTGGATCAAATGCAAATACTTTCAAATAATTGACGTGTGCTTCATTTAGCTTGATCTGCATGCAAGGTGGGCATAATTTGCACTTTTGGGACTATTGAATTGGGTTCCATTATACCACGCAAGCTAAATCAAGCGCAAGCATTTTACTTACGTATTTGATCCAAGTCTGCTGGGAACACTAAAGAAAAATACTATTTATCTCTAAAGCAGCAAATGATAAAGGTGAGTGGTGGTCCAGGCTTTGAGGCCCCGCAGTGAGCTACTGTACCTGTGTGTGGGGAACCTCTCCTTGATGGAGGAGATGATGACCTGCTCCACCTTCTGGTCGGTCTCAGTGACCAGGTCCACAGGAGAGCTCTTCTGCATGATTGAGATGTCCTTCTGCAACGCTTCTCGGATCATCTGACAGAGAGAGACGAGAGAGACATGAGAGAGAGAGAGAGAATGTCAGCCAGCTAGTCTCAGGACGGATTAAATAAGGATGATAATAATCACAATAATTGTTTGGATCTACATACAGTACAGTGCTCAAAGCGCTTTATATAGTAAGGCAGGAAACTCACCTCTTCCACCACCAATTTGTTGCACCCACTTGGGTGAAGACAGATCATTGTTTCATTACTGTAATGTTTTCATTATAATGGTTTATATAAACACAACACCCTGATGAGAGTATGATAGCCCATTATGATAGACTACAAGGCATTGATAGACCATAAGGCAGGGTTCCCCAACTGGCGTCCCACGGGCGATTTTATTTGGCCCCCCAGGGCAAAATAAAAAAGTTGAGAGAAAAAATGAAATTGTTGGACAGGAAGACCGTAAAAATCAGCAAATCAGCTCCAAGTGATTTTTAATTTAGGACATCTGTTCCAAAGTATTCCTACGCATAATAGTGCCTTCAGAGAGTATTCACACCCCTTTACTTTTTTCACATTTTGTTGTGTTACAGCCTGAATTTAAAATGGATTAAACTGAGATTTTGTTTGGTCACTTGCCTTCGTACAATACCCCATAACGTCATAGTGAAATTATGTTTTTCGAAATATTCACAAATTAATTGAAAATGAACCATTTTTTGGTTACCACATGAACCAGACAGTGATAAAGGTAACGTCCTCAACATAGGAATGACCAATATCAATATTCAGACTATGGTGTCACTGCACAAGAATAAAAAGGAAGGTTCTAAGTAACATCATACCAACGTTTGCAGTATATTTTATAGTTTTGATGTCTTCACTATTATTCTACAATGTAGAAAATAGTAAAAATAAAGAAAAACCCTTGAATGAGTAGGTGTTCTAAAACTTTTGACCGGTAGTGTATGTTCTGGCCCCCTGACTATCCGCTCAAGAAAAAATCGGCCCGCGGCTGAATCTAGTTGATGATCCCTGCCATAACGTAATATTATTCACTGTGACCTAGCTAGTAGGGTATTATGCTGTTTTCTCACCTTCCCAGCCTCTTTGGTCACCTCAAGGCAGTGGTCCATGCATTCTTTCCAAGGGTCTGCCATGATGACAACAACCTAAACAAACAAGTAACAACACCCACATGAGAATTAAACAAAAACCAGGGCTGGGTTTCCAAAAGCATATTATCACTAAAATCATATTCATTCCATTGAAACTAAATGGACAAAATATGTTCTTAGTGCTACGATGCTTTTCGGAAACCCAGCACTGGAGAATAATTTGCAAGATGTTCACAAATTGTTCTAGCTAAATAGAAACGGAGATAATCAATGTCGAACATTTTAGACGTAACCTAGCTAACGTTAGCTAGCCATAACCTAGCTAACGTTAGCTAGCCAGCTGACAGGCTATGAGGTGTTCCCGGCATTGATCACTAGCAAAATCAGCAAGGATTCACAACAGCTAGCTAGTGACCAGCTAACCACCCTATAAATTGTAACAATAATCGATTTGCCAGCAAAGACAGTTTGAAAACCGAATACTTACTGTATTGTTTCCCTTTTCTAATGTCTGCACTACTATTCTGCCAGCAGCACAAATTATGACATCTTTTTCGTATAGCAATGACAAAACCTTCAAAATAAAAGCCCACATTTGAACACATTGTAATATTCGCTGTTTAAAAGGATATTGCAATTTAATCAAGGGCCACTTTTATTTTGGCATCAAGAAAGGCAATTAGTAATTGATGAAAACGAATTTAAAGATTTGTTTAAAGATTTTTTTTAAACCAAAAATGAAAAAAATACAATGTTGACACTGGTATGTTGAGAATATTGGGATGTAGAGAAAAACTACTTTACTTCCTGTATCAGCTTAGTGGGATGGGAAATACTCAGTAGGCTCTCTACTAACCAGATAGGGGGCAGAGAAAAGCCAGCAGCAGGCCATGTAACACAGTCCCCCTCAAAAACTTAACACATTTGGTTAGTAAAGACCCTACTGAGTATTTCCCGATCCCACTTAGCTGACACAGTTACAAAAAATGTCTCTCTACAACCCAATATGTATCCCATGTACAGTGTATTACAGTGTATTGCATTGGGGGCTATGGAGGGGTGGAAAAGGGGCCAGCAGCATGCTGTGTGACACAGTCCCCCTCAAAAAGTTAGTAGAGACCCTACTGAGGATTTTTCCACCCCAGGCATGTTGGCATTTATTGACATGAATCTTGCCCTGGTGGCAGCTCTGCTCAGTGGTCACTAGCTGTCACAGCCACAAAGTCCTTTTAAACCTAACCCTAACTGATTTGAAACCTAACCTTAACCACACTGCTAACCTTAAATTAAGATCAAAAAGCTCATTTTTGTTGTCATGAATTTTACGATATAGCCAATGTTGACTTTGCAGCTGATCTATCTAGCGGAAATCGCTTAGCTCTGCCTGCAGGGCAAGATTCATGACAACAACTGTCAACCTGCGGCTAGCGAGGGGGCGGAGTGAAAAAAAGCCAGCAGCAGGCCGTGCGACACAGTCCCCCTCAAAAAGTAACCATGTTTGGTTAGTAGAGACCTTACTGAGTATTTCCCACCCCAGTTTATATGAGATGGTAGTACAAATAAATCTCTACAACACAATAAGTATCCCATTTAGCAGTGGAGGTTGCTGAGGGGAGGACAGCTCATAATAATGGCTGGAACAGAGTAAATGGAATGGAATTTCCACCTATTACGCTCCAGCCATTATCACAAGCCCATCCTCCCCAATTAAAGGTGCCACCAACTTGTGGTCCTCTGTAGCTCAACTGGTAGAGCACGGCGCTTGTAACGCCAAGGTAGTGGGTTCGATCCCCGGGACCACCCATACACAAAAATGTATGCACGCATGACTGTAAGTCGCTTTGGATAAAAGTGTCTGCTAAATGGCATATTAATTAATTAATATTATTAATTATTAATTAACTTCCTGTGATATACAGTATATTGCATTGAGAGCTATGGTGGGAGCGGAGTAAGGTGCCAGCAGCACTATGTATAATGCCGCGTTCACGTGCTAGTCGGAAGTAGGAAACTCTGAAATTTCTGATTTGCTAACTCGTTGTAGAAAGATGATCCTGAGTTTCCCACTTGGAAAGTATCAGAATCATCCAATAGGAAGCTCTACGCAAATATCTTACTTTCATTTTAACTTGGAGGTTCCGAGTTTCCGATAGCATGTGAACACGGCATTAGACCTGTTGCCCACCAGAAGAGATCTAGTTTAATTCTACCGATTCTATTGAGTAATTACATTAATATATATTTAAATGTATTATTAAAGGGAAATTCCTTAAATATATTTCCATCGTCTTTGCAGGGTGACTCTTATTTTGAAGGAAAGAAAACCGTGGTTGCAATGCCAGCATAATGAGCTGCTGCCAGCAGAACGGGTAATGACTACAAAACGCAAAGCGAGAGCGTTTACTCCCCCGGAATCTGTCCACGAAAATAAGACCACGAAGCCAATGAGAGTGTCAATGAGTGTCAAATTTGGTCAACAAAAATGTTAATTGCTAATTTGCTACATGAGGCTTATTTTATCGAATATAAGTTGGCACGTGGCATTTCGGCAAAAAATAATAAAAACGTTATATTGGAGTTGTGCTGTTGTTTACAAGCGTATCTGCCCTCTCATTGGCTAGAAGGGTCCCATCTGATTCTGCCTGCCTTCCATGTATTTCCATTGTTAGAGCGTTCACGCGAATACCTTGTCAATATAATAGAAACTCTTTGATAATCCCACAGATAGAACAATGAGCCTGAGACAGACGTTTCGCCACATGTATAATTCTGAAGCATCCGTTTGGATTTTGGACGAAATTCAGCAAATTTTATCATCGGTGAAACATTTGATCTCAATACAGTTTTCTGTTCCCAAAAATACAATCTGTTATGAACAGATTGGACTAAGTTTTGTGGACTTTGTCCTTTGCCAAAGTTTTAAAAAATTATGTTGTTTGGAAGGAGTACAAGGGCGAATGTAGTTATTGCACACGTGCACTTCAGAGTAGACGTTTCCTAATTGAAATATGCAAATGTTGCTAGAACGAGCCAATACGAGAGATCACCATGATGTCACAATAGCAAGCAAATTTAGTTCTGGATGGAAAAAGTTGCGTTCTGTGCATGGTTGTGCTCTGTATTTGCAAATCAGTAATTGCATAATGACATTACAGTAAGGAGCCGGCATAATCGACTTTCCAACTAACATGAATCATTGTAAATGCACAGTGCTATTTCATGGTGTAATCTCGAAATTCACCGAGCAGATGGCGGTAGTGAGCCACTAGATCTATTCATTACCTGGCTATGTGAGGTTAGTCAGCCACGTCCAAAACTGTTAGTTCGCAATCAACGAGCAATATGATAGACCGTGCTTGTTCATTCATAGATAAAGGATATAAGTCAAGCAATAATATCGTCTGTTAAACAGAGGTTGTTATTTTCTGTTTACAACATTAACTACAAAAAAGCAAGCAGGCAACTAGTTCAAATCTGGTAGCTAGATGAGGAAAACAATTCTCACATAAAAATTGTAATGATTACATGTTGACTATGGCGTACTGTATGCCAGACAAGTAGCTAGCTAGTACACTTTTTGATAACCTCGTAGCCCCAGCAACTCACGTATGGCAGGCTATGGAAACGTTATTGGCATCGGATAAGGAAATATTTGTGTGCTGATGTAGCTACCAAGCCAGTTTATTCATTGAAATTGAGGGTTGTCTTTGCTAGCTAACGTTACATGACTGACATCTGCAGTCATCCATGTGTGCTGACAAGATAGCCAATGCAATGGCTGAGGCAGGGATATCTACCTAGCTACCACGCAGGCTGGCAGCTTGAAAAAAATGTAAAATGTTGTGGTCATTTGGTGTTCAAACAAAATAGCTGAAAAATAAAGAGAATAGCTGGAACTCAGGTAGCTAACTAGCTAGCTAGTTTCATAAATGGAACAGATTAGCTATCTATCCATCATTGCAATTAGAGCTAGCTAGCTGGCTAGCTATATGAATATTATTTTAATACATACAATTACATGGCTCTGGTTAGCATACAGGTCAGCTGCAACCAAGGCAATGTAGTCATTTACACCATGAACGAAGAAAACTAGCTACCAACCTAGAAAAATTGAGGCTTTATAACAGTCCAGAGTAGTGTTGATTTTATAGAAATGTTAGAAAACGGAGTATTAATTATTCATTAGATAATCTCGCTAGTTCGGCGGTGGTCTGCATATGGTTTCCTATGCGTTCTCGAGTCCAGTTGTCCGACAAAGATTTGTATAACTAAACCAAGGGTGTGTTCGTAAATTCAATCTGGAGTGCCAGAGTGGTCAGAGGGTTGTCAGATTGTCAGTTTGTAAATTCCAAGCGTTTCGCTCTCGGAGCGCTACGAGCTACTTCGACACAAATGAGAAAACACCTCACTCTGTCTATTTTACTCGCCCTAGCAGAGATGGTTAGACTGTTTTCAAGTTATTTAGAGCGTTGGTGACTGTAACTGTGCTGCTGGCAATAATTTAATTAAGTTTTTTGCCGACGGGTGTTGCGGGTTTGTAAATTCCTCAGTGATTCTGCGCTCTGGCACACTCAGACGAGAGAGCTCTGAAATTGGAGGAGATAGCCAGAGTGAATTTACGAAAGCACCCCAAAATAGACCTTAGCTGGTTGTTTCAAATGGGAACAAAAAAGTCATAACGGGCAATACAAGCAAGGACGTGGGCAGAGCCAAGCACGAACTAGCGAGATCCTATTGGAGCGTTCTAGCTACATATTTCCGTTAGGGAACGCCTAGTCTGAAGTGCGTAGGTGCAATTTATTTTATTTATTTCACCTATATTTAACCAGGTAAGCCAGTTGAGAACAAGTTCTCATTTACAACTGCGACCTGGCCAAGATAAAGCAAAGCAGTGCGATAAAAACAACAACACAGAGTTACATATGGGGTAAACAAAACAAAAAGTCAAAAATACAACAGAAAATAAATATACAGTGTGTGCGAATGGAGTAAGTTATGGAGGTAAGGCAATAAATAGGCCATAGTGCAAAATAGTTACAATTTCGTATTAACACTGGAATGATAGATGTGAAAAAGATGATGTGCAAATAGAGATACTGGGGTGTAAATTAGAAAAATAAATAACAATATGGGGATGAGGTAGTTGGGTGGGCCAATTTCAGAAAGGCTGTGTACAGGTGCAGTGATCGGTAAGCTGCCCTGACAACTGACGCTTAAAGTTAGTGAGGGAGATAAGAGTCTCCAGCTTCAGCAATTTTTGCAATAACTCAATTCGCCTTTGCACTTCTTCTAAACAACGCAAAGGGTAAAGTCTACAAAACTTAGTCCACTCTGTTCGTAACAGATTCTAGTTTTGGGAACAGAAAACTGTATTGAGATCAAATGTTTAATCGATGAGAAAATTAGCAGAATGTCGGCCAAAATCCATCTCGTTCCATTTTCTCCAACTGCCGGCCACTCGCCAAGCGGATGCTTCACAATTATACATCCGGTGAGATATCTGTCTCATTGTTCTATCTGTGTTTCCGATGCTCGCAACCCGGAACTACCAGAACGGCTTGATTTGGTTGCAGCTCCGTCACGTCATGCCATTGTTACGAACGTTCTCAAGCAGCCCTCCGTGGTGTCTGAAGTCGTGATAAAGCCAGTCATTCTGGACGGTGGCTAACGACTGTTTAGTCAAAATTACACTATAGTGCCTGGAAATACGATGACGTTGCTAAAATGGTCACATTTAGTAGGAAGGAACTTGGCAGCATTATCATGACGTCAAATGTACTTTAGACAGATGGCAATGTCATCAGCTAGCAAAGTTTGTCAAAAATAGCTAGCAATGCTAACGGTGTCCTCCCCTCAATCTTAGCTAACGTTATATTGCATCTAAAGTCAATCTGACGACGACAAAAGGTTTTGTACTAATTATTGTGTCATTGTATTTCCAAGCCACTGTAATGCACTTTTGATGAAAACTTCATCAGCGCTTATTGATGATGCATTGAGTAGAATGCTCATTCGGGCATCAATCCAAAACGAACGTTCAAAACAAACAATATTGTGACGAAACATGCAACCCAATAATAGGATCTCGCTAGCTTGTGCTTGGCTCTGCCCACGTCCTTGCTTGTTCTGCCCACTCTGATTCATTTGCTCCCATTTGAAACTACAGGCTGTGGTCTGTCTTGGGTTAGTTATAAACAATCTTCGGTAATACTGTCTGCAATCAGAACCTGGCAAAACTGTTTAAGGGGAGGGACTACCTGGATAAAAGCCCACTATTGGTTCAATGGAATTATTGACAGTAAAAGCACCACTGAAGTGCCGAACCGTCATTCACAGCATGAATAAACTCCACCTACTAGGAAGTAGCTAAGCCTTCCTTACAATACCAGTGGCAGCAGAAGGAGCACATCAAGCTAAATACCAAATTAATGGTGTCTAATTGAGCAAAACAATTTTTTTTCCATGTTATGACTAAATCAAACATTGTTGCAGTGTCATATCTATATTTTATTACTCGAATTAAGGCCTGATTACTATTAAAATATGACTTATGTTTGTAAGAAGCCAGTCCCTCTCTCACCCCCAGTACTTGACTTGGACAGAAGCTCACCTGAGTCCAGTACCGGCACCTAAAATGTTCTGTTCCTCTAATAGAAAATGATCTCAAAAGTGTTGTGGAGCTCCTGCACCTAAATATAAACAGTACTGGCACCCAAAATGAGTACTATTTCAGTCCAAGTCAAGCACTGCTCACCAGGCTTGTCAGGTCAAGCTAAAATGTATAGCCCAATGACCACTCAAAACCCGCCCAAAAGGGCTGAAAACTAGGCTTTTCTTTTTCTTCTTTTTTTTACAGCAAGAGAGGAGTTGCCATATCTATACAATAAACCCTTTTTCCATAACGTTATCGAGACAATTAAGAAGCAATATCATAGTAACTTGTAACGACGTTAAAAGCAAAATGTGGGTTTCCTCAAAATAAGATGTATTGCAAGCTATGACATGGCGTAATAAAGGAATTAGAATATGTGACAAGAGAAAATATAATTTTCCCTTATTAAACTCGCCAGATCATTTTCCATCAATGGATGTCGATTTAACTCGATTGACTGCTGTGATTAAGCAATAAGGCACAAGGGGGTATGGTATATGGCCAATATACCACGGTTAAGGGCTGTTCTTATGCGCGACGCAACACGGGGTGCCTGGATACAGCCGTTAGCCGTGATATATTGGCTATTATAAACTGGTTACCAACGTATTTAGAACAGTAAAAAGTAATGTTTTGTCATAACTGTGGTATATGGTCTGGGTGGTTCGAACCCTGAATGCTGATTGGCTGACAGCCATGGTTAATCAGACCGTATACCACGGGTATGACAAAACATTTATTTGTACTGCTCTAATTACGTTGGTAACCAGTTTATAATAGCAATAAGGCACCTCAGGGGTTTGTGGTATATGGCCAATATACCACGGCTAAGGGCTGTATCCAGGCACTCCGCTTTGCTTCGTCCCTAAGAATAATAATAATAATAATAAGAACAGCCCTTAGCCGTGGTATATTGGCCATATACCACACCCCCTCGGGCCTTATTGCTTAAATATACCACGGCTTTCAGCCAATCAGCATTCATGGCTCGAACCAGGTTTGTAAATGTAAATAAATCCCCTTTGTGCATGTGCATAACTATAGGTTAATCCGACAGGAGAGTTTGAGTGATGAAAGTTGGACAGAGGATCTCGAAATCTCTGAGCAAGAAACACTTGGATGAACATAAAAAACAATTGTTAGGCTATTTTCTGGCAATTGTGCTGTTATTATGTGCCAGATGTTAAGACTACAAACCGTTATAAATGGGCCATTTGCGAGATTGATTTGTCATTTCAATAGGCATAGGCTACAGACTCAAATCTGGGTTTATGATTCTAATAAAATGTTGCCATAGTTCGCTTGGATAAAGGCAGGTAGCCTATAGCCGCTGATAGGCCTACATCTCATTTCAGATAGTCTACAGTAGCCTAGGCAAGATGTCAACTGAACGATTTAGCAGCTTGCTTAGTTCAAATTAACAGACTAATTTATTCAACATGAATAGCGAGGCGATTTCGCAAATAAGTGCTTGTTTCCCCAAGAATCTGCTGGAATAGGCTACTGAGGATGGGGTCATAATTTCAATCACTGAATTAAATATTAATAATGTGTATGAACTGGATATGCTGTCAACAACAGCCAATGTTAATTTTTTAAATTTTGTTTTACCTGTAGCCTAGACTGACTACTGTTACCGTCAATCTAATGCGTTCATAATAACACAAAGTTACAACAACAATAAACTGAAGTTATAGGCTATTTATTGAATTGCTTTGCCAGCTCCAGGTAGGCTACACAAGTGGCACACATTGATTTGCAATGACTCCAGTGATATTGTAATTTCAACATATTTATTGTGTCAAATGGTAGCCTACAATGGCATTTACATTAATAGGCTACTTGATGGCCAACAGAGGCAAATGTATAATTCTCCACATTTAGCCTAATGTCAGTATCATTTTCCCGATAAAAATAACCACGCAAGGGAGTTCCATAACTTCCATTTCAAATTTCCACTCAGGCAGCCCCCGAGACCCAAGAACATCGATTGGTACCGTTTTCTTGAAGCAGTCAACATTAGAATGCAGTTTAAACCACCTCCAAGCAGATTTATGTAATGCGCTCTAGTGCATCCAAAGTCGTTTTCCAGTGCTTTGTCTCCATTATTTCTTGATGTGCATCAGTTCTAGAGTATTAATGTTTTATGGAAATAGCTGTCTCCATAATGACAATCTAAATAGCCTACTGACAACTGGTAAACATTTTTTGTCACAACATGGGCGCGTGTTGCTCTCTCTCCTCTAGCTCACGTGCCTCAGCCAATAACTGAATAAGCTCTCCCCCCTCTACGTAAGAAGGCCACTCCCCTCTAACGCTCACATTTCCAGAGAAATGAAACCAACAGCTGAGCTGAAACAGTAGCAGTAGGTTACACTGAGTCTTAGTAGTAAAATCAAAGATATTCATCTCTGGTATGTATCGAATTCGCTGTAGTAACGTGGCTGAAACTATAGATATTTTGAATCAAAAAAAGTTAAGTTGTCTAATCTGTGTGGGTTTACTGGATCTGAGGAGTATTCCCTGTGGACATAGTTACTGTAAAGTCTATACTGGTAACTGGGATCAGGATGACCAAAATGATCCCTACCACATCTGCCTTCAGTGCAGACAGACCTACACCCCAAGACCTGCACTATACACAAACACCAAGATTGATGAAGTGGTGGAAAAATGTGAAAAGACTAGACTGCAAGCTGATGACACTGGATCTGGAAACCTAGTCATATACTCCAAGTCATATACTGAGGAAATACTGAGGAAACATACTGAGGAGATACTCAGCAAACATATGCTGAGAAATCAGTACCTGGTCAGCATGAACAAGGTATGGATAATAACTCTTTCCTGTCTGCAGTGACTTAACTACATGGAATAGATGTAGAAAGAAATGTCTCTTATTACAAAATCGTAGCCTACTTTGTACAATGTACTTTGGATGTCATGTGAGTTCAGTGAAGATTACACAGGCCCCACCCATCTACCAGAGCAGGCAGAGACACAGTTCTAGAACAATCCAAGATTCAGGAGGAGTGTATATCAAACAGAGAATAATGTTCTAATACCACAGTATTATTGCCTCAATACCACTACGTGTTTGCCAACAGAGAAAGAGTGGGAACAAACCACACAAACAAGAAGCCCAGTCACCAGCTCCCTCTTCCAGCGGAAAGGACATGGTAAGTTCTGGCAAGTGTGTATGTACACAGTCGGTACATGTGTGTTCAGTAAACCCTCCTGATTGAATATTGCTGGTGATATCATGCTCACCTCTTTTAACTTGAATGTCTATATGTCACTGCCTCACCTGCCCCCAACTTATAACTTTAAGGAGTTTCAGGATCCAGAGCCAGGGAAGACACAGGAACTGTATGCCCAAATGGATGACCTCCTGGATAGGGTGACTCAAAACAACTTCCAGCAATCAATGAAGACAATGACTGAGTTCACCATAAACACAGAGGCCAGACTGAGGTCCATCACTGACCTCATATATGACAGGGCCATAGCACACCCTGCCAGCTCTGTGGTCTACGCCAACATGTGCCACTACCTCATGGCGGTAAGTCTGTATCTGTACAATTCTCCATCTGTCTGTATTTTGTCTGTCTCTCACAGAGGTGATTGCTATTTCTTTGTCAAATGCCAATGACCAGACATGGAGAACAGTTGGAAATCTTACAGACTTTGCCATAGACAGTGTAAACCCTTTGCACTGTCACAGTTGGTTAAAGGCAGTGTTCCCCAACTGGTGGGCCTTATATTTATAATTCAATTTTATTCATAAAATCTGTTTTCATTGTTGGGCACCAGACTGTAAAAACACCAGGAAATCAGCTCCAAGTGATTCATTTTGGATATCTGTTCAAGTATTCCCACGCATAATAGATACAGTGGGGAGAACAAGTATTTGATACACTGCCGATTTTGCAGGTTTTCCTACTTACAAAGCATGTAGAGGTCTGTAATTTTTATCATAGGTACACTTCAACTGTGAGAGACGAAATCTAAAACAAAAATCCAGAAAATCACATTGTATGATTTTTAAGTAATTAATTTGCATGACATGAGTATTTGATACATCAGAAAAGCAGAACTTAATATTTGGTACAGAAACCTTTGTTTGCAATTACAGAGATCATACGTTTCCTGTAGGTCTTGACCAGGTTTGCACACACTGCAGCAGGGATTTTGGCCCAATCCTCCATACAGTCCTTCTCCAGATCCTTCAGGTTTCGGGGCTGTCGCTGGGTAATACGGACTCTCAGCTCCCTCCAAAGATTTTCTATTGGGTTCAGGTCTGGAGACTGGCTAGGCCACTCCAGCACCTTGAGATGCTTCTTACAGAGCCACTCCTTAGTTGCCCTGGCTGTGTGTTTCGGGTCGTTGTCATGCTGGAAGACCCAGCCACGACCCATCTTCAATGCTCTTACTGAGGGAAGGAGGTTGTTGGCCAAGATCTCGCGATACATGGCCCCATCCATCCTCCCCTCAATAAGGTGCAGTCGTCCTGTCCCCTTTGCAGAAAAGCATCCCCAAAGAATGATGTTTCCACCTCCATGCTTCACGGTTGGGATGGTGTTCTTGGGGTTGTACTCATCCTTCTTCTTCCTCCAAACACGGCGAGTGGAGTTTAGACCAAAAAGCTATATTTTTGTCTCATCAGACCACATGACCTTCTCCCATTCCTCCTCTGGATCATCCAGATGGTCATTGGCAAACTTCAGACGGGCCTGGACATGCGCTGGCTTGAGCAGGGGGACCTTACGTGCGCTGCAGGATTTTAATCCATGACATGGATTGTCCTGTTGTCCTGTAGCCCATCCCAGCCTTGTGCAGGTCTACAATTTTATCCCTGATGTCCTTACACAGCTATCTGGTCTTGGCCATTGTGGAGAGGTTGGAGTCTGTTTGATTGAGTGTGTGGACAGGTGTCTTTTATACAGGTAACGAGTTCAAACAGGTGCAGTTAATACAGGTAATGAGTGGAGAACAGGAGGGCTTCTTAAAGAAAAACTAACAGGTCTGTGAGAGCCGGAATTCTTACTGGTTGGTAGGTGATCAAATACTTATGTCATGCAATAAAATGCAAATTAATTACTTAAAAATCATACAATGTGATTTTCTGGATTTTTGTTTTAGATTCCGTCTCTCACAGTTGAAGTGTACCTATGATAAAAATTACAGACCTCTACATGCTTTGTAAGTAGGAAAACCTGCAAAATCGGCAGTGTATCAAATACTTGTTCTCCCTACTGTACATAAGATCATATAGAAATGTAAACAAGGTTTGAAATTAAAGTTTTAGTCAGGCTTCTTTCGGTCATTTTGCAGTGTACTAATTATTTGTAATTATGTTCCGGCCCCCCGACCATCCGCTCAAGAAAAAACATCAGCCCGCAGCTGAATCTAATTGATGATCCCTGGTCTAGGCGGTCGGGCATAGGCAAGGACTCAAAGGCACAGGAGCCAGGTGCAAACAAAGGGGCTTTTAGTAAAAAAAGGCTAATTAAATCCTGGCTCTTAGACTTTACATTTAGGGGGGGAAAGCATGACGTCCACAGGCCTAACCTATAGCGCAAACCGTAAAAGTCTCGGACATTCCGCTCTACCCAGCAGTGAGAGCTGCACACCTTTATGTCTTTAGGCAGTCAATTAGAGGGAAGCCACACCCTCGTAAAGGGAACAATGCTCTGGAGCTTGTTCCCCTAGACAACATTCCTCGTGCTGGCTAGGCTTGGCCCTGCTGCACTACACCCACCATTGAGTATTTACCCCCCCCCCCCACCCCCCATATCTTACACCTGTAGCTCAAAGTACCCACAGCCGTAACAGGAGTGACACAAAATTTCCGCAAGCTGCTTCTGAACCGAGTCAAGACAGACTTTGAGAACATGGGGAGGGACAATCATGAAATCTTGCATAAGGAGATGGACACCATCACCAAGGTAGCACGTTCATCTCTTTAGACACAATGCCCATTACATTATAGAACAACACTTTGAGAAATTCTGATCTGATCTAAATTATATTCATTCCTCTGCATTTTACTGATTATTTAATGCATTGTTGATCATGTGCCCTAAACTTGCATGGTGTTCTTCCCCTGAATTGGTCATTGGAAAAAGTTTTCTTATCTAACTAGTCACAAATTGTATAGTTTAATTTGTTTACTGATTCCTTCCAGGAGGAGGACCGCCAGAAACTGAGGGAAGAGCTGGAGGAGGTCAAGGCCAAGGGGCGGAGGCAGTCTCTAGGCAACATCCAGTTCATGTGTGAGTTGTACAGGTTGAAGATGATTACGGAGGCCATCATGCACGATGCCATCGTAAAGCTGCTGAAAAACCACGACGAGGATTCAATGGAGTGTTTGTGCACCTTACTCTCCACCATCGGCAAGGAATTGGACTTTGAGGAGGCCAGGGTACAGCATTGTCTCTCTCTCTGTCCGTCCTCCCGTCTGTCTGTTTAATTTTTATTTTATTTGTTTTTTTTAATCCATGACATCAAAATCAGTGGCATTGCACGAGTACCTTTTTCTTATCCAAAATTATCTGATAGGTTAATCCAATAGATTCAAATCTATAAATCAGTCAAAAGCATTCACTTGGACTGTCTACACTTCCACAGCCCAGAATGGATCAGTACTACAACCAGATTGAGAAGATCTTGACGAATAGGACAACCTCCCCCAGAATCACAAGCATGCTGCAAGATGTGTTGGATCTCCGAAAGGTATGACCAGTTATTCTTATTACCTCTTTTAACATCCATATCTAACCTCTTCTACCTCTTAACATCCATATCTAACCTCTTCTACCTCTTCACATCCATATCTAACCTCTTCTACCTCTTAACATCCATATCTAACCTCTTCTACCTCTTAACATCCATATCTAACCTCTTCTACCTCTTAACATCCATATCTAACCTCTTCTACCTCTTAACATCCATATCTAACCTTTTGGTTGTCTCTTTTTTTGCTCTATGCTCTAAAGCCGTAGTATGTAGTTTATATGCGTCAATTGTATGAATTACTGTTCTGTAAATTCTATAATATTTATTTTATTTAATATTAGTGATGTCATGTTTTGTGTGTGGTGGGGGGGTGTATGCCTTTTCTCTCTAGACAGAAATAACCCAGCTTGCTGAAAAGATGGAGAAGACCAGACTGCAAGCTGACGATTACACTGGACCTGTAGACACTGAACCTTTTCTGCGTCCTCACTATAAGTCATCAGCCATGAAGAAACAGGAGCTGGTCAGCATATCTACACCACTACAGGAGAATGTATGTCCTCATCATGATGATAAACTGAAAGCTGAAGACCATGAGACAGACTCTGCAGGAGGGGCTGCAGCAGGGAGGGCTACCAAAAAGGTATTAATGGAATACCATTATAAGCTAAGGATAAGAGGTACATAGAAATGTTGCAGGCTTTACCCATCAGCTTGTGTAGACCAAGACATATTTCAACCTGAATCAAGATCATGCTGATGTGTGTATCACAAAGGGATATGTTTTGATCCACTGTGTGATGCCAATTACAACTGTCTATGTTTGTCTACACAAAAAGGCGAGTGTGCCCTTAAAAACATGCCAGCAGATAATCCAGGAGAGAGAGGAGGAGCTACAGAAACTGAGACAGGAAGTGGAGTCTCTGAAGGTGAGACATCAGGGGTGTATTCATTAGTCGGATTCCATTGCAAAATGTTTAGTCTGCAACGAAAACAAGAGTTTCTATTGGACAAAATTCAGGACCGCCGGAAAACGTGTGACAAGACAGGATTTGCCGCAGCACTTTTCAATCAGGTGTGTCTTTTTAATTAGTTTAGTAAAACATACTGAAGCAAAGCGTTTCTTTCGATTTGCCTTGTGATTTGTCAACTCACGCACAATTTCTCTGTCCTCCACATCGGAGTGCTGCTGCAGGCTCTTTGCATGTCTTGACCAATCAGATTCACAGAAATCGCAGGTCGCGCAGACCGGGCACAACACAAAAAGCTCAAGGTGCGCTCTCCACTTTCCTCTGGTATTTATTTAGCAACCTGATAACACATCACTCCCGAAAGACACAAGCAAAAACTCTTACATAAGTGTGGCAGCCTATACACTTAAACATTAGCGATCTGACATGCTGTATTGTATGGAAACGAGACAATTTTTCAGTCTGATCAACTAAGCTACTAACAACAGCAGCTGCGTAGTCTAACCTATTATGTGCCCTGTCCCTCTGGCCAGGGTAAACAAATCAGTAAAGTTGTGTATTTATTGCCCATTTGTTTGTGAGAATGTGAATGGGATCAGATTTGGTTTATATTCAAACTTGCGCTGTCTACGCTACCTAGAATTATTCAATGCAAAATTATTAACTGTAATTAATCAATAAACACAATAGCTGACAGACTGAGTTCATTTTTAATTAGGCCTACAGTTGCATAGAGCAGGACTATATGATGCAAACATGTGTAAAGCAAGCTCAGCCCTGTGAGTTATATATGTTGCTTACTCTGTGTATAGGAAACCCCCCTAGTCCTTCTTTATAAAATATAAACTACAAGGTTGCTACAGTTTGACAGGGTTTTCATCCTCCCAAAGGCCAGGAGTTTTTCCAGAAGTTTTTTAAAACCATGTGTCCTGATTAGAAAAACTCTGGTCCCATCATAGCCCATATTAAACCTTTTTACAACAGATGAATCACGTCATACTGTATAAGGTCCGGCGTTTTACCTGGTTAGGTTACCAGATCAGGAAAAACTATGGTGCCACCTCTGGGACAAATCCATGTACAGTTCCAGTCAAATGTTTGGGCACACCTACTCATTCCAGGGATTTTCTTTATTTTTACTATTTTCTACATTGTAGAAAAATAGTGAAGACATCAAAACTATGAAATAACACATTTGGAATCATGTAGTAACCCAAAAAGTTTTAAACAAATAATAATATATTTGAGATTTGAGATTCTATAAAGTAGCCACCCTTTGCCTTGATGACAGCTTTGCACACTCTTGGCATTATCTCAACCAGCTTCATGAGGTAGTCACCTGGAATGCATTTCAATTAACAGGTGTGCCTTCTTAAAAGTTAATTTGTGGAATTTTTCTTTCCTTCTTAATGCGTTTGAGCCAATCAGTTGTGTTGTGACAAGGTAGGGGGGGTATACAGAAGACAGCCCTATTTGGTAAAAGACCAAGTCCATATTATGGCAAGAACAGCTTAAATAAGCAAAGAGAAACGACAGTCCATCATTACTTTAAGACATGAAGGTCAGTCAATCTGGAAAATTTCAAGAACTTTGAAAGTTTCTTCAAGTGCAGTCTCAAAAACCATCAAGCGCTATGATGAAACTGGCTCTCATGAGGACCGGCACAGGAAAGGAAGACCCAAAGTTACCTCTGCTGTAGAGGATAAGTTCATTAGAGTTAAATGCACCTCAGATTGGAGCCCAAATAAATGCTTCAGAGTTTAAGTAACAGACACATCTTAGCATCAACTGTTCAGAGGAGACTGTGTGAATCAGGCCTTCATGGTTGAATTACTGCAAAGAAACAACTACTAAAGGACACCAATAGGAAGAAGAGACTTGCTTGGGCCAAGAAACCAGTGGACATCTGTCCTTTGGTCTGATGAGTCCAAATTTAAGATTTGTGGTTCCAACCGTAGGTGAACGAATGATCTCCGCAAGTGTGTTTCCCACCGTGAAGCATGGAGGAGGAGGAGGTGTGATGGTGTGGGGTTGCTTTTTGTTGGTGACACTGTCAGTGATTTATTTAGAATTCAAGGCACACTTAACCAGCATGGCTACCACCGCATTCTGCAGCGATATGCCATCCCATCTGGTTTGGGCTTAGTGGGACTATCATTTCTTTTTCAACAGGACAATGACCCAAAACACACCTCCAGGCTGTGTAAGGGCTATTTGACCAAGGAGAGTAATGGAGTGCTGCATCAGATGACCTGGCCTCCACAATCACCCAATCTCAACCCATTTGAGATGGTTTGGGATGAGTTAGACCGCAGAGTGAAGGAAAAACAGCCAACAAGTGCTCAGCATATGTGGGAACTCCTTCAAGACTGTTGAAAAAGCATTCCACATGAAGCTGATTGAGAGAATGCCAAGAGTGTTCAAAGCTGTCATCAAGGCAAAGTGTGGCTACTTTGAAGAATGTCAAATATATAAAATATATTTTGATTTGTTTAACACTTTTTTTGGTTACTACTGGATTCCATATGTGTTATTTCATAGTTTTGATGTCTTCACTATTATTCTACAATGTAGAAAATAGTAAAAATAAAAACCCTTGAATGAGTAGGTGTGTCCAAACTTTTGACTGGTACTGTAGGTCTTTCCCTGTGTGGTTCCATTTTATTTGGTTCCTAGAGTAAACGGTTTCCATTGCAAAACCTTTTGCAATGGAATCCGATTAATGAATACACACCAGTTGACTAATGAGCTGTTTTAGGCCTCATCTATGGGTGAATCTCTTTTTTTGTGGTTGCTTGATTCCTCTCTCCTCACCTCCTTCTCAAAATGTATTGGTGGAGAAGATCTGCGGTTCCTCCCCTCGGACCTTCTCCTCCAATGAGGAATCAAGCAAATACAATTTATATTAATCCCATGCTCCTTTATTCTCCACCGTTCTCCCAAAGTGTGCAGTTGCACACTCCCCGTCATGGATTTAACAATGATGGATTTAACTCCCTCTAGCCAATGCAGTTCATTTCTTATAATCATGACAGGGAGTGTGCAAGTCCATACTTTGGGAGAAGTGAGGCGTGACATAGCAGATGCTTACCTAACTTTCTGAGACAAACCCCTCGAAACGGATGACTCTCTCTCTTCTCTTCTGACAGTGTTTATCTCAGGCTACAC
Organism: Coregonus clupeaformis; assembly: GCF_020615455.1. NCBI lineage: Eukaryota > Metazoa > Chordata > Actinopteri > Salmoniformes > Salmonidae > Coregonus > Coregonus clupeaformis. The sequence goes on from NC_059225.1 coordinate 35,920,673, forward strand.
TGGAGGACGGTGAGAGGTTCTTCACCAAATTGATTGAAACAAGGTGCTCAGAGGTGAGAGAGCGGATCCAAGCAAAAGAGAAGGAGATGGTGCGTGAGGCTGAGGGACTCATACAGACGCTTGAGCAGGAGCTTGATGAGCTGAAGAGGACTGAAACGGAGGGTAGGCAGCTTCCACACATAGAGGACTTCCCCCATTTCCTCCAGGTAAGATCAATGGCTCTCTAATAGTGTTACAAGTGTTCAGAAGACAGATTAAACACTGATATTAAGAAGTGAACATGTTTGAACCAAAAGCAATTACCTTTCTGTATTGGTAGTCATACATATCATTCTATACATAAGTATTCACCCCCTTGGATTATTTTGTAGTTTATTTTCATATATGTATATGGGTGATTCTACAGAAGTGGCGTAAATTACAGTCCCACCCCCAAAAAGCGATACAAAAATAAATAGAAATAAGTTAAGTCTTCAAACTTGGGACATTTATTTACATAATGATATGTTCTAATACAATTCAAGGCATTAACAAACATATATTGTTAAATGAATATTGTACAAAGTTATTATTTATACACCTATTTATACCGAGGTGGCTGTCCCAAACCCTGACTCCTAAACTTCAAGTTAGAAAATTAAGCAATTCATGTTTAGTTTTTTCACTATTATTTCAAAAGAACATCTTGCTTTGTTCTATTTTTTTTATATCTTTCTCTAAAAAATGCTGTCACCTTTTGATGTCACTACCGAAACACACATATTAAAAGACTGTAGAATGAATGTGCTTTAAGTCACACCCCTACAAATATCACCAGGTGATGGGATCACAATCCTCTCCAGCATGACCACATGGTGAGTTGTCTGTCTCCAAACATTGTGGAAAAAATGAGTGAGCAAGTTGGTAAATCTTCATGTATTTTTAAGAAGTGTCACTACCAAACATCCTAACATATCAAGAAATATGTATGGTTTTGGGACTAAAATATAAAGTATGTTTGCTGGGATCTGTCCAAATGAAAGATGGCCAGCCATATGTTGACTATGGGGATTCTTTAAAGGCCAAAATAAGTTGAAAGTGTTCAAAATGAAACAATTAACACTGTGTGTGTGTGTGTGAATTGTTTCATTATGGACACTTTTGACATATATATATATATATATATACATACAGTGGGGAAAAAAAGTATTTAGTCAGCCACCAATTGTGCAAGTTCTCCCACTTAAAAAGATGAGAGAGGCCTGTAATTTTCATCATAGGTACACGTCAACTATGACAGACAAATTGAGGAAAAAATTTCCAGAAAATCACATTGTAGGATTTTTTATGAATTTATTTGCAAATTATGGTGGAAAATAAGTATTTGGTCACCTACAAACAAGCAACATTTCTGGCTCTCACAGACCTGTAACTTCTTCTTTAAGAGGCTCCTCTGTCCTCCACTCGTTACCTGTATTAATGGCACCTGTTTGAACTTGTTATCAGTATAAAAGACACCTGTCCACAACCTCAAACAGTCACACTCCAAACTCCACTATGGCCAAGACCAAAGAGCTGTCAAAGGACACCAGAAACAAAATTGTAGACCTGCACCAGGCTGGGAAGACTGAATCTGCAATAGGTAAACAGCTTGGTTTGAAGAAATCAACTGTGGGAGCAATTATTAGGAAATGGAAGGCATACAAGACCACTGATAATCTCCCTCGATCTGGGGCTCCACGCAAGATCTCACCCCGTGGGGTCAAAATTATCACAAGACCGGTGAGCAAAAATCCCAGAACCACACGGGGGACCTAGTGAATGACCTGCAGAGAGCTGGGACCAAAGTAACAAAGCTTACCATCATTAACACACTACGCCGCCAGGGACTTAAATCCTGCAGTGCCAGACGTGTCCCCCTGCTTAAGCCAGTACATGTCCAGGCCCGTGCTAGAGTGCATTTGGATGATCCAGAAGAGGATTGGGAGAATGTCATATGGTCAGATGAAACCAAAATATAACTTTTTGGTAAAAACTCAACTCGTCGTGTTTGGAGGACAAAGAATGCTGAGTTGCATCCAAAGAACACCATACCTACTGTGAAGCATGGGGGTGGAAACATCATGCTTTGGGGCTGTTTTTTCTGCAAAGGGACCAGGACGACTGATCCGTGTAAATGAAAGAATGAATGGGGCCATGTATCGTGAGATTTTGAGTGAAAACCTCCTTCCATCAGCAAGGGCATTGAAGATGAAACGTGGCTGGGTCTTTCAGTATGACAATGATCCCAAACACACCGCCCGGGCAACGAAGGAGTGGCTTCGTAAGAAGCATTTCAAGGTCCTGGAGTGGCCTAGCCAGTCTCCAGATCTCAACCCCATAGAAAATCTTTGGAGGGAGTTGAAAGTCTGTGTTGCCCAGCGACAGCCCCAAAACATCACGCTCTAGAGGAGATCTGCATGGAGGAATGGGCCAAAATACCAGCAACAGTGTGTGAAAACCTTGTGAAGACTTACAGAAAACGTTTGACCTGTGTCATTGCCAACAAAGGGTATATAACAAAGTATTGAGAAACTTTTGTTATTGACCAAATACTTATTTTCCACCATAATTTGCAAATAAATTCATTAAAAATCCCACAATGTGATTTTCTGGATTTTTTTTCCTCATTTTGTCTGTCATAGTTGACGTGTACCTATGATGAAAATTACAGGCCTCTCTCATCTTTTTAAGTGGGAGAACTTGCACAATTGGTGGCTGACTAAATACTTTTTTTCCCCACTGTATATACATATATACATATATACATATATATATATATACATATATATATACATATATACATATATACATATATATATATATACACATATATATATATATATATATATATATATATATGTGTATATATATATATATGTGTGTGTGTGCAAACTTCAGGAGAAAGTGTAAAGTATTGAGATTCATAGCCAGCAGGGGGGCTCCAACCCTCCAAGATCCCAAACATTGACATCTAATTGGCCAAAACATGGATGTCTATAATGTGCTATACTGTACTGTATTCTACAGTACTGTGCTCTACTTAAGTGATAATGCCCGAGAAGCTAGTGTTGGAGGACATATTGGCACGGGTGTTGTTAGTCGAGGGCCGGCAAACCGTGCAAATATATCCTCCGAACACCGGCTTCGAGGGGATTATCACTTTTATACAACGGGTTACCAACATATTCAAATAATGTATTCAAATAATGATTGACATGTTTTCATTAAAAACGTTATTTTGATAAATGTATTCATACTATTTAATCCTTCCACAAGATATAGTTCCGACACAAATCTAGGGTTGCTAGAGACATGACCCAGTTGTTCAGTCTTTTTGTTCCTTTGCCATACTGGCTGGCAACGTTCTTATCCCTTGCTTGCTAGCTAGCCAACTACGGCTAATTTACAGTCACGTCAAAAAGTTCAGCCAGAATAACAGCAAAGTAGCTGCATTTGCATTTGTTTAAGCTGTTTTCTAGTTCCATTTATTTGGATACATCCATAACAATGACCTAATGGGGCGCGATTTCGCCTGGAATAGAAAATGAGCTCACTCGTCAGGACACTGTTGTTCAGAGGAGCTAGCCAACAACTCAGCTACAGTAACACAATCACTTCAAACTGAAGCTGGAAAGACTGCAAATTAGCTGCGTTTCGTTTTTACCTTTTTTCAATTGATATTTTTTTTGTATATATCCATAAAAATGATGCCAGCTGATTCATGATTTCGACCAGCTGAGAAACGCTGCCTGTCTGTCTGTCTCGTCCCGACTCCTGACACGTTCATTACTATGGGACAGCAGGAGATCGAATTGGAATATTGTTACAATGTTGCAAATGTCGGAGAGACAGACAGCAAGGTTTATACAAATCTCCACTGTTGAAAACTAAATGTTAGTCTAAAAGAAATGTGAGATAATGTCTAGATGCTTTTTATAGTGAAGATCAAGTTTATAAGTTGCCTGGCTGGCCTGATGAGACAGTGGATTGCGCAGTCAGATGGAACAGAGTAAATAGGCATTTTAACGTCATAGATTTAGCCCGTGGCAATTTGTGGAATAGACACTGGCTGGAATGCGGTTTTAACCAATCAGCATTCAGGATTAGACCCACCCGTTGTATAATGTACCCTAATCTACTGTACTATGCTCTACTATACTGTGCTATACTGTACTCAAGTTTAAAAGTTGACTTGAGTTTCTTACAATTGAAGAAAGGGCCCATGGACTCTTGATCTAGTGGTCTTAAGACCACTCAAGACCACAAATTCGGTCTTTAAAGAGCGACTGCCTCTAAAAAGAATCTTCGCGTTTTGAAAATGGCGTTTGTAGCATCGATATGAGCAGTACTGACTGGCTGAGTAGTAGTGCGGGTGGATTTCTTTCAAATTTCAACAGACATGCATCACATTTAGTAGCCTGGTATAACCAGCATGATAATAGCTATTTTCCAATTCAATTGATTTCTCTAAACTCTGAATAGAATAGGAATGGAGTTATAGGCCTACTCAGGCTGGTTAGGCATGTTATTGCAATAGGCCTACCATAGGCTATAGGCCTAAAAAGGACTGAAGACAGAATCAGATCATTTGGTTCCATTTCAACATATTTATTAGTGAAACCAAAGTGCTGTCACATCCATAAATTAAAATCACCAAATATACTAGTAAACGGCAAAACTTTTCAAATGTTAACATCAAAAGACTGTTGCACAGAAAAACATGGACAGTCAGGTGCAGCGTAAATTCAGAAAGTGGACTGCTGGATAGTGACATAATAAACTAAAGCACTGATCATTGGGAACAAGATCAGAATGACTACTTAGGAAAAGAAGGCTTGATCCAAAATAGGAAGCCTACAAAACCCCAAAATTCAAAATGTTAAACTCAAAAGGCCTGACCTGTTACGATCGTCGTAATGAGCGGACCAAGGCGCAGCGTGATATGCGTACATCTTTTAATGAGTACTTTAACACAATACAACAAAACGAAACGTGAAGTCCTCGGTCATAAACACAAACCTACACGGAACAAGATCCCACAAAAGACAAGTGCACAATAGGCTGCCTAAGTATTGTTCCCAATCAGAGACAACGAGCCACAGCTGTCTCTAATTGGGAACCACCCCGGCCAACATAGAAACACATAAACTAGAACAAGAACATAAAAACGAAACATAGAACCTAACACCCAGAAACTAACACATAGAAACTAACACCCTGGCTCAACATATAAAAGTCCCCAGAGCCAGGGCGTGACAGTACCCCCCCCCCCCCCAAAGGCGCAGACTGCGACCGCGCCAACTAAACCCAACAGGGGAGGGGCCGGGTGGGCATTCCGCCTCGGAGGTGGATCCGGCTCCGGGCGTGACCACCACCCTCTAACTAACCCCCCGTAGCGCCCCTGGTCTGGTCCCGCTGGCTGGAGCTGGACTGGACATCGGTGGAGCGGATTGCTTAGGCTCTGGTGTGGAGCAGCTGACCGGTACCTGACCAGGCACCGGTGAAACAGGCATGGGCTGTGCCGGACTGACGACGCGCACCACAGGCTTGGTGCGGGGAGCAGGAATGGGCCGGACCGCGCTGACGACGCGCACCACTGGCTTGGTGCGGGGAACAGGAACGGGCCGGACCGGGCTGGCGACGCGCACCACTGGCTTGGTGCGAGGGGCAGGAACAGGCCGGGCCGGGCTGGCGACGCGCACCACTAACTTAGTGCGGGGAGCAGGAACGGGTTAGGCCGTACTGGTAACACGCACCACTAACTTAGTGCGGGGAGCAGGAACGGGTTGGGCCGTACTGGGAACACGCACCACTAACTTAGTGCGGGGAGCAGGAACGGGTCGGGCCGGACTGGGAACACGCACCACTAACTTAGTGCAGGGAGCAGGAACGGGTTGGGCCGTACTGGGAACACGCACCACTAAATTAGTGCGGGGAGCAGGAACGGGCCTGACCGTACTGGGAACACACACCACTGGCCTTGTGCGGGAAGCAGGAATGGGTCGGGGCGTACTGGGAACACGCACCACTAACTTAGTGCGGGGATCAGGAACGGGCCGGACCGGACTGGTGACACACACCACTTGCTTGGTGCGAGGAGCGGGACTGGGTTTCCTCATAAACCTCCGCTCCCTCTGCTGCCTACTCAGTTCCTCTCGCCGTGCCTCTACACTCTCCTTCTCCCTCAACGCCTCCTGTAGCTCCTCCCTCTGACCATTTAACTCCTGCTCCCTCATGACCAATAGCCCCCGTAACCTGGTGGCCTCCTCTCCTATTCTGCAGATACGCCCTGTAGCTGCCTCCTGCTGCCCCGTCGTCCACGCCGTGTGCCCCCCCCAAAAAATGTCTTGGGGTTGCCTCTCGCCTGTCCGACGACGGCCCGGTTGGCGCCGCTTCTCCTCTCCTGCCTGGGCATCCTCCCTCATCGCCCTCCGGTAGCGGACGGCCTCCTCCTCTGTGATTTTCCCCCAACCGAGGAGGACATCTACCAGAGTCACCTCATGTTCCATACCCGGCGTTTGCTCCTGAACACGCTGCTTGGTCCTGTTTTGGTGGGATCTTCTGTCACGATATGCGTAATGAGCGGACCAAGGCGCAGCGTGATATGCGTACATCTTATATTTATTAACTAGTACACACGAACAAAACAACAAAACGATACGTGAAGTCCAAGGTTAAACACCAAAAAACAAACCTAACACGGAACAAGATCCCACCAAAGACAAGTGCACAATAGGCTGCCTAAGTATGGTTCCCAATCAGAGACAACGAGCCACAGCTGTCTCTAATTGGGAACCACCCCGGCCAACATAGAAACACATAAACTAGAACAAGAACATAAAAACGAAACATAGAACCTAACACCCAGAAACTAACACATAGAAACTAACACCCTGGCTCAACATATAAAAGTCCCCAGAGCCAGGGCGTGACATGACCGGATTAACACGACATCATATCCCATATCCCAGAGTGCTCGACACAATTAAAAATGATTAGGCTATACAATTTAACGCAATCCCGACCATAAAGACAATAGCCTATTGCAGGGAAAAGCTTAACTATTATGCCATGCCCGTTGAATAACCAAAAAATAGGCCACCTAATTAAATGTTCTCCATAGTCAAAAAAATAATAAAACAATCGGGACAAATAAACATTAACGTTTTTAATTTAATGATTGATAATTATTTAGATTGTCTTTTCACAGCAAAAACCAAGCCATGAGGTCGAAGGAATTGTCCTTAGAGATCCGAGACAGGATTGTGTCGAGGCACAGATCTGGGGAATGGTACCCAAACATTTCTGCAGCATTGAAGGTCCCCGGGAACACAGTGCCCTCCATCATTCTTAAATGGAAGAAGTTTGGAACCACCAAGACTCTTCCTAGAGCTGGCCGCCTGGCCAAGCTGAGCAATCGGGGGAGAAGGGCCTTGGTCAGGGAGGTGACCAAGAACCCGATGGTCACTCTGACAGAGCTCCAGAGTAGAGATGAGAGAATCTTCCAGAAGGACAACCATCTCTGCAGCTCTCCACCAATCAGGCCTTTATGGTAGAGTGGCCAGACGGAAGCCACTCCTCAGTAAAAGGCACATGACAGCCCGCTTGGAGTTTGCCAAAAGGCACCTAAAGACTCTCAGACCATGAGAAACAAGATTATCTGGTCTGATGAAACCAAGATTGAAATCTTTGGCCTGAATGCCAAGCGTCACATCTTGCGGAAACCTGGCACCATCCCTACAGTGAAGCATGGTGGTGGCAGCATCATGCTGTGGGGATATTTTTCAGCGGCAGGGACTGGGAGACTAGTCTGGATCGAAGGGAAATATGAACGGAGCAAAGTACAGAGAGATCCTTGATGAAACCTGACAACCTGACAACGCAAGAGTGGCTTCGGTACAAGTCTCTGAGTGGCCCAGCCAGAGCCCGGACTTGAAGCCGATCGAACATTTCTGGAAAGACCTGAAAATAGCTGTGCAGCGACACTCCCCATCCAACCTGACAGAGCTTGAGAGGATCTGCAGAGAAGAATGGGAGAAACTCCCCAATACAGGTGTGCCAAGCTTGTAGCGTCATACACAAGAAGACTCAAGGCTGTAATCACTGCCAAAGGTGCTTCAATAAAGTACTGAGTAAAGGGTCTGAATACTTACGTAAATGTTATATTTCATATATGTATTTTGAATAAATTTGCAAACATTTCTAAACCTGTTTTTGCTTTGATATTATGAGGTATTGTGTTTAGATTGAGCGGGGGGATAAAAAACTATTTAATACATTTTAAAAGAAGGCTGTAATGTAACAAAGTGGAAAAAGTGAAGGTGTCTGATTTTATTTTCCAACTGCACTGTATATCTGCTTGAAAATCTATGGCAAGACTTGAAAATGGCTGTCCAGCACTGATCAACAACTAACTTTACAGAGCTTGAAGAATTGTCAAAGGAATACCCTGTGGAAGTGACACGTCATTTTCCAGGAAGTAGATTTGTAGTTTTTGAACTTTTATGGCTTTTTTATGGTTTTCAATGGGGAAAATACTTAGCACAATGGTCTTATGCGCAAAAACTTAATAAAAGGCATCTGGCAGAAATAAATTCATCCACAAACACATTCCTAATTTTGAGTTGCACCCACTTTTTCCCTCAGTTCTTGACACAAACCGGTGCGCCTGGCACCTACTACCGTACCCCATTCAAAGGCACTTAAATGTTTTGTCTTGCCCATTCACCCTCTGAATGGCACACCTACACAATCCATGTCTCAATTGTCTCGAGGCTTAAAAATCCTTCTTCAACCTGTCTCCTCCCCTTCATCTACACTGATTGATAGGGATTTAACAGGTAACATTAATAAGCTTTAACCTGGAATCACCTGGTCAGTCCATGTCATGGAAAGAACAGGTGCTCCTAATGTTTTGTACACTCAGTGTATATCTTAAATCACTACTTTTTCGTGAATTGATATGATGATGATGATGTAATCGTCAAGCCCATTCAAAAGATTAGGGGACAGCACCCTTCCGATTAGGGGACAGCACCCTTATGACGTAGGACGACGTCACTTGCACATCTTATAATGAGAAAATATTGCACAATCGAGCTGTGCAAAGCTCTTAGAGAATTACCAAGAAAGACTCCCAGCTGTAACTGCTACCAAAGTGTGTGTGGGGGGGTGTTTGTTGTTGAAATGTTTAGAATTGTTCTTCTACTATGGAACGTCATTTACAAAGTGACAATTTATATCAATTTTACCCCCACTTTGAATCACAAATGGTGAATACTTATGATGGGCACTTTGGTGTCACTATAACTATTTATATGGACACCTGTTGGTTTGTCTTTTACCATTTCGTCAGTGTATTTACTGTCTTTCGGAATTGGATTTGTACGGTTTTTGATTTCCTGAATGTTTATTTTTCTGTCTGTAGAAATTGCCCAGCATCACAGAGGCTTTTGGAGAAGTGAAGAGGATGTATGCCACTAAAATGCAAAAGCTATTTGAGAATACCTCCAAGAGACAATTTAAGACGTTTTATGCAATAGGTACTCATTAAGGATTATAGCCGGACTATTTGTTTTAGCATATGCCAGATTCCTTCAGACATTTATTTTAGTAATTCTTTTTTACAGTTGAAGACATGCTGGAACCATACAGTAAGCATTACCATTACAGCACAATTGGCCCGAGGTAAAGTATCTCAGTGGTTGTCGCCCGCCACTTTTTGGGGTCAACAGCTGTGGAATGGAGCTGGAGAAATGTAACCACTCTCAAACTCTTAGCCGGAGCTATGGATGACGAGGACTGACCATCCATGATCAATATTATAGTTTTTAAACATTTTTTGAAGCTATGTGTTTATTATGACATTATTTATTCTCTCTCTCTCTGTTTCTCTCTCTTTCTTTCTTTCTCTCTTTCTCTGTTTCTCTCTCTCTCTCTCAGCCATCACTTCTCTTGACAGACAGGCAGTGGAAGAAAAGGACTTGGTAAGATCTGTATGTATACGTGTGTTTAGTAATAATCTCCTGGTTGTATGTTGTTGGCTTACTTCCTCACCTGCCCCCTAACTTATGACTTGAAGGAGGACGTTGTGGACCTAGATACAGTGAAGACCGAGGAAATGTATGCACAAATGGATGACATCCTGGACAGGCTGACTCCTAAGAACTACCATCAGTCGATGAAGGTAGTGAGTGCATTCACCATTGACACAGAGGACAAACTCAAGGGCTTTATTGACCGTATATATGAGAAGGCCATCGAATACCCTACCTACGCTGACGTCTATGCCAAGGTGTGCCATCATCACCAACTCATGGGGGTAAGTCTACATGTTAAAGTTTGTCTATTTCTCACCATCTCAATCCCAGAGGTAATCCCATATTTTTGTAAAAAATGACAATTCTCATAATTTTTTTGTATTTTCTTTTTCTTGTCGGTCTGTCGCTCTCGCTCTCTCGCTTGTTCTCTCTATGACCCAATAACTACAACCCATCAACCTCCAATGAGTTTTTCCTCCCACATATCCTGCCTTTCAGCTTAAAGTACCCGGCGTAACAGTAAATTTCCGCAAGCTGCTGCTGAACCGATGCCAGAAGGGCTTTGAGAAAAAGAATAGTAATGTCTTAAAGGAAAAGCAGAGGGAACTGGACGCCATCACTGAGGTAGACCAACACAGACCAACATTTTATCTCTGAGATGTTAAAATTACTTGAACTTGATCTATACTGAACAAAAATATATATGCAGCATGCAACAATTTCAAAGATTTTACTGAGTTACAGTTCATATAAGGAATTCAGTCAATTGAAATAAATAAATTAAGCCCAAATCTATGGATTCCACATGACTGGGAATACTATACCTTACTGGTCACAGATACCTTTAAAAAAAAAGTATGGGCATGGATCAGAAAACCAGTCAGTATCTGGTGTGACCACCATTTGCCTCATGCAGCGCGACACATCTCCTTCGCATAGAGTTGATCAGGCTGTTGATTGTGGCCTGTGGAAGGTTGTCCCACTCCTCTTCAATGGCTCTGCGAAGTTGCTGGATAGTCGCGTGAACAGGAACATGCTGTCGTACACGTCGATGCAGAGCATCCCAAACATGCTCAGTGGGTGACATGTCTGAGTATGCAGGCCATGGAAGAACTGGGACATTTTCAGCTTCCAGGAATTGTGTACAGATCCTTGCGACATGGGGGTGTGCATTATCATGCTGAAACATGAGGTGATGGCGGTGGATGAATGGCACGACAATGGTCCTCAGGATCTCGTCAAGGTATCTCTTTGCATTCAAATTGCCATCAATCAAATGCAATTGTGTTCTTTGTCCTTAGCTTATGCCTGCTCATACCATAACCCCACCGCCACCATGGGGCACTCTGTTCACAGCGTGACATCAGCAAACCTCTCACCCACACAACGCCATACACGTGGTTTGCGGTTGTGAGGCCAGTGGGACATACTGCCAAATTCTTTCAAACGATGGCTTATGGTGGAGAAATTAACATTACATTTTCTGGCAACAGCTCTGGTGGACATTCCTGCAGTCAGCATGCCAATTGTACACTCCCTCAACTTGAGACATCTGTGGCATTGTGTTATTCTGTGGCATTGTGACATTTTAGAGTGTCCTTTTATTGTCCCCAGCACAAGGTGCACCTATGTGATGATCATGCTGTTTAATCAGCTTCTTGATATTCCAAGCCGTTCAGGTGGATGGATTATTTTTAACAGGGATGTAAACAAATTTGTGCACAACATTTGACATAAGCTTTTTGTGCATATAGAACATTTCTGGGATCTTTTATTTCAGCTCATGAAATATGGGACCAAAACTTTACATGTTGCATTTTATATTTTTGTTCAGTATACATTACATGAACATAATTTATCCTCATGATGCCTTATGCTTTCTAAACAATTGTAATTGATTAAAGGGATAGTTTGGGGAAGTAGGGCTTCATTGCCAAAATCCCAGAGTCAGATGAACTTGTGGATACCATTTCTATGTCTCTGTGTTCAGTTTGAAGGAAGTTGCTAAGTAGCTAGTTAGAATTGGCTTGTGAAACTACCTCTAACTTCCTTCATACTGGATGCAGAGACATACAAATGGTATCCACAAGCTCATCTGAATCTGGGGAAGTAGATAGGGGGCTTCATGACCACAATCCTGAACTGTCCCTTTTGGTTGCACAGCTGTTAACTTTACATTGAGGTATTTATTCCCTTCAACTGATTATTGTAACGCTTGTAACAACTCACTAACTTGTACCTTGTTTAGTCCGATGCAATTTTGATTAGTTCAAGGCAGGCTCACCAAATGTCCCTGATTCCTTCCAGAAGAAGGACCGACAGCAACTGAGGGAGGAGCTGGAGGAGGCCAAGGGGCAGCGGGAGTTGTTAGGCAACATCAAGTTCATGTGCGAGTTGTTCAAGTTAAAGATGATTACGGAGGCCATCATGCACAACTGCATTGTAAAGCTACTAAAGAATGGTGATGATGGCTCACTGGAAGGTCTGTGCACATTACTCTTCACCATCGGCAAGGACTTAGAGGAGGACTTAGAGGAGGATTCTCAGGAGGCCGAGGTGCAACTACATGTCGTCTGTCTCTGTCTATCTGTTTGTCTTTCTGATTTATCAATGTGATCACTAATAGCCAGTCTATACTTCCAAAGACCAGAATGGATCAGTACTACAGGCAGATTGGGGTGATCGTTAAGAGAAAGAGGACATCCCCCAGAATCCACTACATGCTGTGTGATGCGGTGGACCTCAGAGGGGTATGACACATATTAATGTCAATTGACCTTCAACTGCTGTTTTTGGTTGTCTCTTTGTGTCTCTGTCTGTCTCAGATATCCTTTAATCTTATAGGACTGATATTAGATTGTTTATATTATATTGTCATTTTTGTTAATGTCTGATGTAATGTTTTACACTCTTTCTCTCTCTAGCTCAATTTGGAGAAAAAGAGAGACAATTGAAGCCAAGAACCAGATGTTTTCTATGATGTTATATGATGTTCAATGATGTCCCGTGTAGAGCATTGCGCTTGCAACGCCAGGGTTGTGGGTTCGATTCCCAAGGGGGACCAGTATAAAAATGTATGGAGTCAATACTGTAAGTCGCTCTGGATAAGAGCGTCTTCTAAATTACTTAATTGTCTAATTTGATCGGCGTGTGTGTTTTAACATTTACAATTATATTGATGGTTCATAATAAATCCTGTTGTTTTTTTCCCCCTGCAAATTTCTGTCCACTTTATTTGTTTAATAATATGTAAATATAGTGAGAGACTGGAGTTGAGTTGATGTGATGTGATTGAAGGAGTGGTGTGGGAAACCCCACCGTAACTCACACAAATATCGACTGCTGATACCATCCACTGGCCACTAAGTGACACTGCACCCACAAACTATGGTAAGGGGCCTTCCCCAGAGTCCTTCCTTGTGTGTTGAGACTGTTGTAATGACAGAACAAGGAGTCATGCAGGGCTGCCATCCGTCTGTGTTTAGCTGGAAAAGGCTTGGTTTATTCACCTTAGCCCAGCTGTATGAGTTGGGAAAGGGCTGTGTCTTTCTTGGGAGACCAGCCCCTCAGGCTTAATAGTGGGCCCGGGAGGAGGGTGGATGTCCACAGTGCACAAACCCAGGACACTGCTACTGTCCAGGGAGAGAAATGGACACCACTCATACAGACATCCAGATGTTGTGGAGCTAACTCTGTTCATCATCAGATCAATGTTTGTGTCCCTCCATATGCAGTAGTAAGCACTAATTGGTCTTTGTTTTTTTTACTGTAAATGTTTATCGAATGTGTAGTTTCACATGACTACTGATTTATTGCCCATGTTATTGTTTCCTGTTGACTTATTCTAATCTGAGATTTGGTGTTGTGTTGGTGAGTTTGAACTGTACTTCATCAGCGATAAGAAAAGGGATAATGATGATTGGCTACTAACAAATGTGTAGGCCAATGATGATTGGCATATGCGTAAGTCATGAGCAAAGTAGAGTGTCTTAATCTGAGTGTGTGTGTGCTTGACAGACTGTCAATCTGCTGTAAACAACTGCAAGACCGCCACCTTCATTTCTCTACCATAAGCCGCCTCCAACGTCGTTTTAGAGAATTTGCCAGTACGTCCACCCGGCCTCACAACCGCAGACCACATGTATACACAAGACTTTGAGATCTGAATTATTGATCTGAAATGTCAACAGTGAAGAGGCGACTCCGGAATGTTGACCTTCTAGGCAGAGTCGCAAAGAAAAAGCCAATAAAAAGAAAAGATTAAGATGGGCAGTCTGAGATATGGCTTTTTCTTTGCAACTCTGCCTAGAAGGTCAGCATCCCGGAGTCGCCTCTTCACTGTTGAGACTGGTGTTTTGCGGGTACTATTTAATGGAGGCGCCTGTTTCTCAAACTAGACACTAATGTATTTGTTCTCTTGCGCAGTTGTGCACTGGGGCCTCCCACTCCTCTTTCTATTCTGGTTAGAGCCAGTTTGCGCTGTTCTGTGAAGGGAGTAGTACACAGCGTTGTACGAGATCTTCAGTTTCTTGGCAATTTCTCGCATGGAATAGCCTTCATTTCTCAGAACAAGAGTAGACTGATGAGTTTCAGAAGAAAGTTATTTGTTTCTGGCCATTTTGAGCCTGTAATCGAACCAACAATTGCTGATGCTCCAGATACTCAACTAGGCCAGTTTTATTGCTTCTTTAATCAGCACAACAGTTTTCAGCTGTGCTAACATAATTGCAAAAGGGTTTTCTAATGATCAATTAGCCTTTTAAAATGATAAACTTGGATTAGCAAACACAACGTGTCATTGGAACACAGGACTGATGGTTGCTGATAATGGGCCTCTGTACGCCTTTGTATATATTCCATAAAAAATCAGCCGTTTCCAGCTACAATAGCCATTTACAACATTAACAATGTCTACACTGTATTTCTGATCGATTTGATATTATTTTAATGGCACATTTTTTTTGCTTTTCTTTAGAAAACAAGGTAATTTCTAAGTGACCCCAAACTTTTGAACGGTAGTGTACACTCACTCACTCTACACTCTTACACATTCACATACACTACATACCCACGCACACATAACACAAACATACACGCATACTGACACAACACAAACACTTTTGCACTCATCGTATGTTGCTGCTACTCTGTTCTTTAATAAGAGTAAAATAATGTCTATCCTGATGCCTAGTTACATACTGTATGTACATGAAGACAGGGTAAAGTAACTCAAATTCCTCGTACCCCTGCACATTGATATGGTATTGGTACTCCCTGCATATAGTATACATGTAGCTCGAGTCTTGTGTATTTTATTTCGTTTTACTATATATGTACACTACCAGTCAAAAGTTTTAGAACATCTACTCATTCAAGGGTTTTTCTTTATTTTTACTATTTTCTACATTGTAGAAAAACAGTGAAGACATCAAAACTATGAAATAACACATATGGAATTATGTAGTAACCAAAAAGGTGTTAAACAAATCAAAATATATTGAATTTTTGAGATTCTTCAAATAGCCACCCTTTGCCTTGATGGCAGCTTTGCACGATCTTGGCATTCTCTCAACCAGCTTCACCTGGAATGCATTTCCAACAGTCTTGAAAGAGTTCCTACATACAGTTGAAGTCGGAAGTTTACATACACCTTAGCCAAATACATTTAAACTCAGTTTTTCACAATTCCTGACATTTAATCCTAGTAAAAATTCCCTGTTTTAGGTCAGTTAGGATCACCACTTTATTTTAAGAATGTGAAATGTCAGAATAATAGTAGAGAGAATGATTTATTTCAGCTTTTATTTATTTCATCACATTCCCAGTGGGTCAGAAGTTTACATACACTCAATTAGTATTTGGTAGCATTGCCTTTAAATTGTTTAACTTGGGTCAAACATTTTGGGTAGCCTTCCACAAGCTTCCCACAATAAGTCGGGTGAATTTTGGCCCATTCCTCCTGACAGAGCTGGTGTAACTGAGTCAGGTTTGTAGGCCTCCTTGCTCGCACACGCTTTTTCAGTTCTGCCCACACATTTTCTATAGGATTGAGGTCAGGGCTTTGTGATGGCCACTCCAATACCTTGACTTTGTTGTCCTTAAGCCATTTTGCCACAACTTTGGAAGTATGCTTGGGGTCATTGTCCATTTGGAAGACCCATTTGCGACCAAGCTTTAACTTCCTGACTGACGTCTTGAGATGTTGCTTTAATATATCCACATAATTTTCCTTCCTCATGATGCCATCTATTTTGTGAAGTGCACCAGTCCCTGCTGCAGCAAAGCACCCCCACAGCATGATGCTGCCACCCCCGTGCTTCACGGTTGGGATGGTGTTCTTCGGCTTGCAAGCCACCACCTTTTTCCTCCAAACATAACGATGGTCATTATGGCCAAACAGTTCTATTTTTGTTTCATCAGACCAGTGGACATTTCTCCAAAAAGTACGATCTTTGTCCCCATGTGCAGTTGCAAACTGTAGTCTGGCTTTTTTATGGCAGTTTTGGAGCAGTGGCTTCTTCCTTGCTTAGCGGCCGTTCAGGTTATGTCGATTATAGGACTCGTTTTACTGTGGATATAGATACTTTTGTACCTGTTTCCTCCAGCATCTTCACAAGGTCCTTTGCTGTTGTTCTGGGATTGATTTGCACTTTTCGCTCCAAAGTACATTCATCTCTAGGAGACAGAACGTGTCTCCGTCCTGAGCGGTATGACTGCTGCGTGGTCCCATGGTGTTTATACTTGCATACTATTGTTTGTACAGATGAACGTGGTACCTTCAGGCATTTGGAAATTGCTCCCAATGATGAACCATACTTGTGGAGGTCTACCAGTTTTTTCTGAGGTCTTGGCTGATTTCTTTTGATTTTCCCATGATGTCAAGCAAAGAGGCACTGAGTTTGAAGGTAGGCCTTGAAATACATCCACAGTTACACCTCCAATTGACTCAAATGATGTCAATTAGCCTATCAGAAGCTTCAAAAGCCATGTAATTTATTTAGAATTCAAGGCACACTTAACCAGCATGGCTACCACCGCATTCTGCAGCGATAGTCCCACTAAGCCTAAACCAGATGGGATGGCATATCATTTGTTTTTCAACAGGACAATGACCCAAAACACACCTCCAGGCTGTGTAAGGGCTATTTGACCAAGGAGAGTGATGGAGTGCTGCATCAGATGACCTGGGCTCCACAATCCCCCGACCTCAACCAAATTGAGATGGTTTGGGATGAGTCGGACCGCAGAGTGAAGGAAAAGCAGCCAACAAGTGCTCAGCATATGTGGGAACTCCTTCAAGACAGTTGGAAAAGCATTACAGGTGAAGCTGGTTGAGAGACTTCCTTGATGACAGCTTTGAACCCTCTTGGCAAAGGGTGGCTATTTGAAGAATCTCAAATACAATATATTTTCATTTGTTTAACACTTTTTTGGTTACTACATGATTCCATATGTGTTATTTCAAAGTTTTGATGTCTTCACTATTATTCTACAATGTAGAAAATAGTAAAAAATAATGAAAAACCCTGGAATGAGGATGTGTTCTAAAACTTTTGACCGGTAGTATATATATATATATATATATATATATATATATATATATATATATATATATATTAGCTCTGCATCGTTGGGAAAGGCTCGAAAGGAACCATTTCACGGTAAAGTCTACACCCAATGTATTTGGTGCATGTGACAAATACAGTTTTATTTTGATTTGAAATCAACCTTTATTCTGAGATTTGATTTACATTGCAATAACAGAACAATCGGTGCAACACAGCTGTAAATTGACTATTGAATATTTTATTTAAATGTAATATTCACAGTAGAAATTGCAAACTAAACTGTCCCATTAATGGCACACATTCTCCTTCCGACATTTGTTTTTGCTGAAGTCAATTCATGCAGTGCTTAGTGGTGTAATCTTGTCCAGTGAGGAGTAATCATTGTAGCCTAGCTAGTCCTAAAACAGCCCCTACTCCCCCGCGCCTAGCCCCCTGATACTCAAATGTTGACCCAGGTGCCAAAATCGGATCGTGACAACCTTTTATGTGGCCCCTGATGCTCATTTGCTTACATAAAACTGTTCAAGTATTATAAACAACATGGACATGAAGGTCACCTATGTTTTTCCCATTGACATGTAGGCAATGTTGTCTCCCCATCACACATTCAAAGTGTTATTAACCCTTACCCTGTGACCACTTCTTGGTGCATTCTTGTTAGGGGTTGTAACTTGTTATGGCCTGGCTATAGGCGATATAAAGTAACAAAATCAGTTATTTGGAATAAGAAATTACTTCAATCTTTAGTCAGAACGGTTTACAAATAGTAAAAGATTTAGAGGGAGTACAGCTATAACCAGAAGTACAACTATAACCAGAAGTGACTTTTTCATAGCAGGTTAGGAGAATTTACACAGCAGGTTAGGAGAATTAACGTGGCAGGTTAGGAGGCTTAGGTTAAGGTTATAGGAAAAGGGTTAGGGTTAGGGTCAAATGCTCTACTAACTTGCTATGAAAAGTAACTTCCGGTTGTTGCTGTCCGTTAACCTGTGTGCCAGGGGTTTCCTTTGGCAGTGACGTAACCACTGATCTGGATTATGCACATCATTGGATGTAACAGTGGAATAGTAGACCAGTGGGATTCGCTGTTGAGCGCTACATCCCGAGGGGTTCATGCTGATTGTATGGAGATTGTGACAGCTGGTTAAATGGCGTCCCTTGAGAAGGCAAGAACAAGATGTATGTCAGGAGAAGTGCAGTATTATCATAAGGAGACGTATACTTGGAATACGGAGGAGGAATGGAGGGAAAAAGAGAGGCAGAGGAGGTCTAAAAGAGAGAGGGAAGAAGAGGGTGAGCTTGAGTTGGTTAAAAATGGCCGAAAAAGGGAGATGGTTTGTTAAAGAAGAATGGTAGAAAGTGTAAGCAGAGTGAACTGAAGACTGGAGGAGAAATGGAAGTGAATGAGGGTGAAGTATCGGAGGTGGTAGTGTGTGGTGAAGTGCTCGGAGCCAGAGGCTTGCACAGAGGGTCAGGATAAAGATGAGTCTGTGACAGTAGGTGTGAAGTTTGGGGAAAAAGTGGACCCTTGCCTTTTGGCTGATCCATTTGTGGTTTCAGGGTGGGTGGGTGAAAACAAAGTTGGGTGCTGTGGAATCGGTGAGGGATAATTGTTTGTGTTTCTGCTGGTCAGAGGGAGCAGGCGCTCCGTGTTAAACTAATGGGGGCAAGAGAAGGAGTGATTTCTGGGGTAGCGGTAAATGCAAAAGTTGACCAACTGAAGGGGAAGATTCCCGGTGTTTGTGAAGCTCGTTGTTTGCTGCGAAGCAGAATGGGTGGCGTGAGTGGTGAAACAGAAGAGTCGTTGTCTGTTCTTTTGAGTTTTGATGTTGAGTCTTTGCCCGACAAAGTGATGTTAGTTATTCTGTACTAGCTTTTGTACCAAATACATTACTTTGTTACAGGTGTCAAGCTTATGGGCATGTGGCAGCAGTGTGTAGGAGGAAGGTTCCTAGGTGTGAGCCCCGTGTAGCTCAGTTGGTAGAGCATGGCGCTTGCAACGCCAGGGTTGTGGGTTCGTTTCCCACGGGGGGCCAGTATGAAAAAATGTATGCACTCACTAACTGTAAGTCGCTCTGGATAAGAGCGTCTGCTAAATGACTAAAATGTAAATGTGTGCAGAAGGGCATGAGAGAAAGGAATGTGTAGCATTGGGGAAAGTAGTGGTATGTGCTAATTGTAGGGGTGCCCATGGGGCTGGGGATCAGAAATTTCCCGTGCGAGAGAGGCAGGTTGAGGTTTCCAGGGTTAGAGAAGTGCAGAAGTTGTCATAAGCTGAGGCAGTTAAGAAAGTAGAGGAAGATGGGTCAAGGGGGAGGGATCCTGAGAGGAGTGGTGTGTTTGTAGATTTTTTATTTTTTTATTTCACCTTTATTTAACCAGGTAAGCCAGTTGAGAACAGGTTCTCATTTACAACTGCGACCTGGCAGATCTGTACCAGTACAGAGGGATAAACCAACAAGTGATATACTGTGTTTCAGTAAGATTAGATTTTTAGCATTTATAGCAATGGTTATCAACTGTACCGCAGGGATGGAATGTAAGTCGCAGAAAATTGACGTTGTAGTGGCAGCTGCAGAGAGGTATTTGGGTGTGCGCAGTGTTGCGAGTTTTCAGACCACTCTAGCGACACGTTTTCAAAAAAGCGACTAGCGACAAATCTAGCGACTTTTTCTGGTGTTATTAGAGACTTTTGGAGACTCTGACGTGAAAGCACGTATCGTTCTTACTCTTCTCAACGAGCAGCGGGTGCTGCCCACCCCCGTCCCAAAGCACTCACAGGCGGCCCAGTCCTCGCGCAGCAGTACCTCCCAGCTGCAGTCAGAGCAGGAGATGTTCACCCCTTCGCGTCCAGACTGAAAATTAATCGCGCATGCGGGAAGCCGCTGATGTAAATGTAGGGTGTTCAGGGCAGGATGTAAATGTAGGGTGTGTTTTACTCACTTTTTGACTCTCCCACGACGTTATTCCTCTCTCCTACAGCGTCCATCACAATTACATGCACATGGCCAATTATGCATATTAGGTGATGACATCATTTAGCGACTTCTAGCGACTTTTAGGACAGCCAATAGCTACTTTCCTTACTGAGGAGTTGGCAACACTGGCTGTGAAAGACTTGACGTCAGAAGAGTTACAGGGTGTGTTAAGCGGTGGTGTCCCATCCTTTCAGGTTGTTGGCCTGAGGTAGGACTAAATAGATTTAAATAGTGGAGTAGGGTGGTGGTATTTTTATGATTATTATTATTTAATTTTTTGTGAGTATAGTGTTAGGTGGTAGGGTATTTGTTTATTTTATTTTTTATTTATTTTTTATTCAAGCAAAGTATAAGGGAGTTGTACTCCAGGCTACAAGGTGGCGGTAATGCAACATGTATTGGATGCCAACCGCCGTTAAACCTCATGAAAGAAGAAGTAGTAGGCCTTCTTCAATTTGAAAGCTGGAGGGCCCGGCAATCTAACGTTAGCTAGTTGAACTATGTTCGGTGCATATTGGTTATAAAATATAACAAATAAAACTCTAAATATAATATTTTTATTTATCTAAATTTGTGATAATACGGCTTTCCGCTAAAATACGTAAACTGTCCGTGGATTTTTTAATTGTTTTGTTTTATTTAATCTGCCCTTAGTTTATTTGAACTCCCAAGGAGAAAGAAAGCTAGCATAGTTTGCGTGCGTGCTAACTACTTCCTTGTTCGTCCAAACTGGATTGTTATGGCAAGCGTAAAGACATGTCATTACTAAAAAGTGAAATGTTATTTTTCTTATTTTCAGCACTTTGGGAATATATTTTTTAAGCCGATGTGAGCTGCTATTTTCTTCAAGAGACATTTCCTTTCGAACAGGAGACATTGGGCCTGCTACGCTCCGTATGGAATGGAATGCAATTACGAGACATTGCCTAGCTAGCTACAGTTGCTAGCTAGCGAGTTAGCCCCGGCTAACTTGGCTAGCTAGCTAGTTGGCACATCTTTTGAATCACACAGTCCGGGATTATAATGATTGATTTTCATTTGTCATATTATTAAACTAATTTCATCAAGGGAAACATTGGATGATGGATTTTTTGGTGATGACGAATGCGATGGATTATCGTTTGTAATAGCTCACTGCTGTTTACTGTGTCACACGGTGGCAGTGTGACTTGCTAGCTAATTTAACTTGCTAGTTTGCTAGCTAGCCAATTTGTAGCAAATGTTTTGTTTTGTGTACCAAGAAACATAACACTGAAGACAACCAATATTACCAAAAGTATATATCACATCTTTTTGATAAATGCCTAACTCGGAGGTACTTCGCGAGAGTCGGGGAAGAAGCCCATCGGCACAGAGAAATGCCAGACCGGAGCGGCGCAGTAACGTTAGACCTGGAAGCTGTGCTACTCTGCAGCAAGAGAAACACCGGGAGAAGAGGCGGTCGTCGGCATCTAGGCGAAAGAAACACAGTCACGCCAGGGAGAAAGAACCATGGCATATGACAGGTGAACGGAGAAGCATTCTCGAAAGAGAAGGTGAACCTCGGACTTCGGTGGAATATGACGACGTAAGTTCCCAATCAGAACGCTTTTCTGGGAGCCCTTCACCTAAACCAGATCCGCATGGTCGGCTTTCGGCCGATCGATTTAGCAAAATTGAGTTTACCGACATCAACGGACCGATATCCCCAGAGAGAAGGTCTCGAAGAGACCGTGATATACTGCATCTCAGGAAGGATGACCAAACCAGTGGTTCATCCGAGAGGAATAGACAAAAGAAGGAACCGAAAAGAAAGGAACGCCAGAGCCGTGAGAGGGACTCTTTGAAATCTCGTGGCGGAAGTAGCCTGAGTGCCACCAAAAACAACCGAGATGGTTTGAGAAACAGTGACAGTAACGGCAAGAAGACCTCTACAACATTGCCACCCATGTCTTTGGATAAAAGGGAGTCTAATCGCCACAAAAGTAAGTCACGGTCTGAAAAGGAGCCCCTGTCTGCATACAGGGATGTACCACAATCATACCAAGATGACCGTGAAGAACTCAGGGCCTCCAGAAGAAGTCCTGGTTTCAAGGCAGAAAGTCCACATGGGACATCTTATTCATATGGATACCAGTCTCCTAGTGGTAGTTATAATAACCAGTTTATATCTAGAAGAAGTCCCAGTTATGGGAAGAAAAGGCTGTCCCCTAGTTCGACATACAACAGCCGAGATGCTGAGGTCTATAGCGCCTACAACATTTCAAAGTCGCCCCGTTCATACTCAAGCAACAAAAGAAAGCGGTCTCCAACGAGCCCATTCAACTGGCGCGGGTCTCCAACCTATGGCCGACATAGTCCATTCGAACAGGGAGAACTAGTCTCAAGTCCCTATGGTACCCATCGGCGATCACGAAGTCCATACCGAAAGTCACTCAGCCCAAGTCCAGACATAAGGTAAGCAATCAATCAGATGGTACTGTACCTGTATTAAAGTCAAGGATAATGCGCCTGGTATAATTTCAGGTGTCAATTTTCTTAACTACCTGACTGTCTGATTTGGACCAGTGTTTTAGCTACTCTTGTGTGATCATGTTCAATATTGTGTTTTATGCCCTTTGAGTGCGGAGTTCAGAACGTGCCGTAAGCTCACTCCACAGCTAGCTTGAAATGTTGCAAATGGAGCCATCCAATCGGTACCCTTTGGGTGGCTCAACCCATTGGATTGTTGTCGTCTCCTGAGTGGCGCAGTGGTCTAAGGCACTGCATCTCAGTGCTAACTGTGCCACTAGAGATCCTGGTTCGAATCCAGGCTCTGTCGCAGCCGGCCGCGACCGGGAGACTCATGGGCGGCGCACAATTGGCCCAGCGTCGTCCAGGGTAGGGGAGGGAATGGCCGGCAGGGATGTAGCTCAGTTGATAGAGCATGGCGTTTGCAACGCCAGGGTTGTGGGTTCGATTCCCACGGGGGGCCAGTATAAAAAATATATATATATATGTATTCACTAACTGTAAGTCGCTCTGGATAAGAGCGTCTGCTAAATGACTAAAATGTAATGTAATGTAAAATGTAAGGAGGGCAGTTACATGTGTTGCGAAGCAGAGCATCACTGGTTCGAGCCTAGTATGGGCAGTCGGACAGTGGAGGAGGCAAAGCTGTTAGCAGCACACTGACCTCCATTACACATACTGCCTCATTATGCAAATATGATCACACAGAAGGCCTTAGTTTGGAAGAGAGGCCATCTCCTTTTCAAAATACAAGACTGCTCAAGACAGCAGAACGCTCACAACAGATGGCCTACGAAGTGTTGAATAAACTTGGCACATGAAAGAATGGAAACGGTGACATTAACAGCATGCACATTTGGCTTATCAATAGTAAGGAAGTGCATGACTGGTACTCTCAGTCATGGGGCCACGAGGTGCTTCAAATGCTGCCTGCCATTGTATCAGTACCCAAATTTACAAGTGCAATGTATCTAGATACCCATATTCCATACATTCTGACGTTTCGTGCTGACTATATCCGCAGGAGCCACTGGGAGACACCAGAGTTTAAAAATCCTTTGCTTTGGTTGACTAAAGTTATGCAACATGAGCTTGAAGGGATTAAATGGGAATGGTTACAAAGTTAATATTTTGAATCAGCCATTTTCATATTTTTATTTACAAAAGTTTCAATGGTTGAAATAAGGCTACACATTGGACTACGCGTGGCACCTCAAGGCTCCAGACTGCGACCATTTAGTCGCATTTTGCCACCCTTTGACTTGGCTGTGCGAGTTACATTTTTAATTGGTTGCATCAGTGCGAGCTGCACATTGTTTCGAGTGAGGTGACCATATACAAACACTTGCATCTTTCATAGCGAGCTAGTGAGGGATGGCGAGGTGGGGAGGAGCACAGTCAGTGTGGGAAATTAACTATTTGGTCCACCAGGCAGCTACTGTGGCAGGTAGATGTAAAAAAAAAAAAAAAAAGAATAATCTACCAGCCGCAAAAAAAAATGTGCAGCCCTAATTTGTCTCTCTCCATATTTACACCAAAAAATAATTATTAATAAAACGGATGAGCATGCTTTCTAATGTTTCTACAACAGGAAATGTATTACTAGTAAGAAGTAATGGGGTATCTTGCTTAATTTCATTTGTGACCTGTGCCTTTTAACCAATGTATAACTGATAAACAGTTCTACAACTGACCATCAAGAATCAACAAAGTGCCTGCCCTGCCACAGAATGCAGAGTGATATGGCGTATTATTTATTTTAAACTGGGTGGTTCGAGCCCTGAATGCTGTTTGACTGAAAGCCGTGGTATATGAGACCTTATACCACGGGTAGGACAAAATATTTATGTCAGACTGTGATGTCTTCACAGCAGAGTATGTGAGCAGAGTTGTGCCGTCGGAAATCCTGCTCATTGTTCATGGAGTGCTCCAGCAGTCCACTCTTTTCCAACCGCTCAGCTAAAAACTGCTCCATGCTCACAGGGGAAAAATTGCCACTCCAAATTCGCTCTATTCATTAAAATCACAATTTAACCAACACCAATCTTTTTCTGACTACCTGGATCTACCAAGTATTGAAACCAAACCATGAAAAGTATTTTAATAAACATGAAAAGGTGAATGTAAGAAGCGCTCATCATTTCAAATAGGCTAGATGTTTTTTTTGTTTTTTTTATAGGAAGGCCTAAAGGTTTTTAGGCAAAATAACCCAATTAAAACAGAAAGCTCCTTGAAAGGGGGAATATGCACACTTTTAAGAGATCAGATTTTTAGTTTATAAATACTTTGCTGCAGTGACACACTTAGGAACAAGGTGGGTAGCAAACTTTCTTTTAGCATGTGCAGGTAGTAAGTACACACCATCATGCTTTCAGGATACTTGTCTTTTCAGATTCCACAATGATTCTTTAGTTGTGGACACATCACTGCACTCTCTCTCTTGCTCTTGGTCAGTGGTGGAAAAAGTAGCCAATTGTCATACTTGAGTAAAAGTAAAGATACCTTAATAGAAAATGACTCAAGGAAAAGTGACAGCCACCCAGTAAAAAACTACTTGAGTAAAAGTCTAAAAGTATTTGGTTTAAAATATACTTGAGTATCAAAAGTAGAAGTATAAATCATTTCAAATTCCGTTATATAAAGCAAACCAGATAGCATAATTTTCTTGTTTTTGATTTACTTACAGATAGACAGGGGCATGCTCCAACACTCAGACATAATTTACAAACGAAGCATGTGTTGAGTCCGCCAGATCAGAGGCAGTAGGGATGACCAGGGATGTTCTCTTTTAAATGTGTGAATTAGATACCTTTCCTGTCCTGCTAACCATTTTAAAATGGAACGAGTACTTTTGGGTGTCATGGAAAATTGAGTAAAAAGTACATTTTCTTTAGGAATTTGGGGAATTAAAAGTTGTCAGAAATATAAATAGTGAACTACAGATACCCCAAAAACTATGTAAGTAGTACTTTCAGATATTATTACTTGAGTACTTTATCAGTTTCTTCATGAAAATATTTAGCAAACTCCATGACAGTAGCTAAAGCAAAGGGCTAAAGCAGCACAGAAGTAGACTAAAAATGTATGCTGGGCCGGGTATGCCCTGAGCTCGTGAAGTGAGCGAAATTGGAGCAGGCGAGAAGGCCGATGCTCCAGCCTTTGGGAATCTCACGCCGCGCTCCAGTCAAATTGGGCACGCTCCTTGCTCCGCTCCGCTCACATACTCTGCTTCCTAGCAGCAAGACAGTTGCAGCAAACTCAAACTAACATTGAAAAACAACCTATCATTTGAACAAAACAATGTAACTGGCCAAGAAACACGAGGACAAAAACATACTTTAGTAGCCTTTCTTGTCAATTCGACCAACTTCTACATTTACTTTGCGGGTACTATTTAATGAAGCTGCCAGTTGAGGACCTGTGAGGAGTCTGTTTCTCAAACTAGACACTCTAATGTATTTGTCCTCTTGCTCAGTTGTGCACTGGGGTCTCCCACTCCTCTTTCTATTCTGGTTAGAGCCAGTTGGCGCTGTTCTGTGAAGGGGGTAGTACACAGTGTTGTACGAGATCTTCAGTTTCTTGGCAATTTCTCACATGGAATAACCTTCATTTCTCAGAACAAGAATAGACTGACGAGTTTCAGAAGAAAGTTATTTGTTTCTGGCCATTTTGAGCCTGTAATCGAACCCACAATTGCTGAAGCTCCGGATACTCAACTAGTCTCAAGAAGGCCAGTTGTATTGCTTCTTTAATCAGCACAACCGTTTTCAGCTGTGCTAACATAATTGCAAAAGGGTTTTCTAATGATCAATTAGCCTTTTAAAATGATAAACTTGGATTAGCAAACACAACGTGCCATTGAAACACAGGACTGATGGTTGCTGATAATGGCTGTCTGTACGCCTATGTAGATATTCATTGAAAAATCAGCCGTTTCCAGCTACAATAGCCATTTACAACATTAACAGTGCATTCAGTATGTAAATAAGGTATCTGTATTTTTTATTTTTAATACATTTGCAAAGACTTCTAAAAACCTGTTCGCTTTGTCATTATGGGGTATTGTATGTAGATTGATGAGAAAATAATATTTTAATCCATTTTAGAATATGGCTGTAACGTTTAAAAAAAAAAAAAAGTGGGAAAAGTGCAGGGGTCTGAATACTTTCCGAATGCACTGTATACTCTTCTTTAAAGTGAACTCTGGGGAGAGAAAATTAGCAAAATGTCTGTTCTTTGTATTCACACTGCCCTTGCCTTTGAAAGAAGTCCTCTTTGCATTCACATTGCTATGTTTAGAAAGGAACCAAGCTCTTTTTCCAACATTCACTCAATGCACTGTGGGTTTTTACAAAGTGCAGGACAAGCAAGCCATTCCATCAGAATGTGTTATCGGACAACTAGTGCATTCAGAAAGTATTCAGACCCCTTCACCTTTTCCACATTTTGTTACGTTACAGCCTTATTCTAAAATTGATTCAATTGTTGTTTTTTACATCAATCTCCACACATTACCCCATAATGACAAAGCAAAAACAGTTTTGTAGATTTTTTTGCAAATGTATAAAAAAATAATTATATCTGAAAATCACATTTACATAAGTATTTAGACCCTTTGCTCAGTGCTTTGTTGAAGCACCTTTGGTGGCGATTACAGCCTTGAGTCTTCTTGGGTATGACGCTACAAGCTTGGCACACCAGGATTTGGGGAGTTTCTCGCATTCTTCTCTGCAGATCTTCTCAATGTCTGTCAGGTTAGATGGGGAGCGTCGCTGCACAGTTATTTTCAGGTCTCTTCAGAGATGTTCGATCGGGTTCAAGTGCGGGCTCTGGCTGGGCCACTCGAGGACATTCAGAGACTTGTCCCGAAGCCTCTCCTGCATTGTGTTGGCTGTGTGCTTAGGGTAGTTGTCCTGTTGGAAGGTGAACCTACGCCCCAGTCTGAGGTCCTGAGCGCTCTGGAGTAGGTTTTCATCAAGGATCTCTCTGTACTTTGCTCTGTTCATCTTTCCCTCGATCCTGACAAGTCTCCCAGTCCCTGCCGCTGTAAAACATCCCCACAGCATGATGCTGCCACCACCATGCTTCACCGTAGGGATGGTGCCAGGTGTCCTCCATACGTCACGCTTGGCTTTAAGGCCAAAGAGTTAAATCTTGGTTTCATCAGACCAGATCATCTTGTTTCTTATGGTCTGAGAGTCCTTTAGGTGCCTTTTGGCAAACTCCAAGCGGGCTGTCTTGTGCCTTTTACTGAGGAGTGGCTTCCGTCTGGCCACTCTACCAAAAAGGCATGATTGGTGGAGTGCTGCAGAGATGGTTGTCCCATCTCCACAGAGGAACTCTGGAGTTCTGTCAGAGTGACCATCGGGTTCTTGGTCACCTCTCTGACCAATGCCCTTCTCCCCCGATTGCTCAATTTGGCCGGGCGGCCAGCTCTAGGAAGAGTTTTGGTGGAGGCCAGTGTGTTCTTGGGGACCTTCAATGCTGTAACTCAACATTATCCTGTCTCTGAGCTCTACGGACAATTCCTTCGAACTCATGGCTTGGTTTTTGCTCTGACATGCACTGTCAACTGTGGGACCTTATATAGACAGGTGTGTGCCTTTCCAAATCATGTCAAATCAATTGAATTTAACACCGGTGGACTCCAATGAAGTTGTAGAAACATCTCAAGGATGATCAATTAAAACAGGATGCACCTGAGCTCAATTTCGAGTCTCATAGCAAAGGGTCTGAATACTTATGTAAATAAGGTATTTCTGTTTATTTTTTATTGTATAGATTTGCTAACATTTCTAGACCTGTTTTCGCTTTGTCATTATTGGGTATTGTGTGTAGATTGAGGAAACAAAATAATTTAATCCATTTTAGAATAAGGCTGTAACGTAACAAAGTGGAAAAAGTCAAGGGGTCTGAACACTTTCCGAATGCACTGTACCTAATTACATTTTGGAAGCTAATAGATTGCATTTATTTAAAAGATGAGGCATAATAATTAAGGTAACTTTACACCTTTGCCCCTGCCATAACCCCTCACGTTGGTGCCACGAGAGAAGATGTGTAGGTTCGCGTAAAAACGTGTGCTGCTTTTGGATATTAATTAGCAATTGTCAAGGATGCACAGAAATGCCAAAATAAAATTAAAAAAGATTATTGGTTTGTCCATCTTGAGACTCAGGAGCCACTTCCTCAAAATAGTCTGAATTAATCAAACTCATCTGGCATTCATTTTGACGTTGTTGTTGAGATAAAAATAAAAAAAATGCTTCTCTCATTGAATGACAACAAACACTTCATTAACCCTTAGCCTACAATTACCGCAGCCCCGTGGAAATCGATTTAACGTAATAAAAACATCCCCATCAAAATCCGTCTGTTTAAGATCAAGATCTGTTTTTTGCATGGGATGCATTTCAATCCATCACATCCGCTGAAATCGCCCTTCCGCATCTACGGTGAAAGTTAGCAGAGCTAGAGCGGTGTTTGTCAGACCAAGAGACAGCCCGAAAATCGGTCTTCTCACAAAAAGGTCTGTAGCATCCGAACGGTTTGGCCTACAAACTATTAAGCTGAGACTCTCACTCTCACGGTGGTGTTCTCCGTTTTTCTCTAGGACGCCCACAAGCCTCACTTGTCTGAAGGTGCCCGGTACCAGTAAAAAAAAAAAAAAATAATGGAAGTGTATACACTACCAGTCAAACGTTTGGACACACCTACTCATTCAAGGGTTTTTCTTTATTTTTACTATTTTTTACATTGTAGAATAATTGTGAAGACATCAAAACTATGAAATAACACATATGGAATCATGTAGTAACCAAAGAAGTGTTAAACAAATCAAAATATATTTTATATTTGAGATTCTTCAAAGTAGCCACCCATTGCCTTGACAGCTTTGTACACTCTTGGCATTCTCTCAACCAGCTTCATGAGGTAGTCACCTGGAATGCATTTCGATTAATAGGTGTGCCTTCTTTAAAGTTAATTTGTGGAATTTCTTTCCTTCTTTATGCATTTGAGCCAATCAGTTGTGTTGTGACAAGGTAGGGAGAGGTATACAGAAGATAGCCCTTTTTGGTAAAAGACCAAGTCCATATTATGGCAAGAACAGCTCAAAGAAGCAAAGTGAAACCACAGTCCATCATGAAGATATGAAGGTCAGTCAATACGGAACATTTCAAGAACTTTGAAAGTATCTTCAAGTGCAGTCGCAAAAACCATAAAGCGCTATGATGAAACTGGCTCTCATGAGGACCGCCACAGGAATGGAAGACCCAGAGTTACCTCTGCTGCAGAGGATAAGTTCATTAGTTACCAGCCTCAGAAAATGCAGCCCAAATAAATGCTTCACAGAGTTCGTCACAGACACATCTCAACATCAACTGTTCAGAGGGGACTGTGTGAATCAGGCCTTCAGGGTCGAATTGCTGCAAAAAAAACATATGTTAGCTTAGAATCTATGTCATCACGCACAGCATTTTATCCGCAACAAGTCAATTTGATGAAAACGCATCTCTGGTGGGAAAATGCGCATATTGTCTTTTACGCTGATTTAAAATACATATATATATATATATATATATATATATATATATATATATATATATATATATTTTGCATATATCTGTGGCCAATTGGATGGAAACCTATATTTGTGAAACACATTACTACAACTGTTTTACTAGATTGTGATTAAGGTTGTAATGATGCCTTTAATGGCACTGAATATGTAAATTGCCATTACAGTAGTCTGCTAGAATAGCACTAGGTAGACATTATGCACCTTTTAAATGAGAACTTTTCTCCTGTGATAAAGATTCATCATACAACCTGTCTCTCCTTTCTCCAGGCGATCTGGCAAGTCTCGAAGCAGGAGCCCGTATTCCGCCTTGAGGCACTCCCGCTCGCGCCACCGCCGCTCTCGCAGTCGGCCCTCCAGCCTCTCCCCCAGCACCCTGACCTTCAAGAGCAGCCTAGCGGCCGAGCTCAGCAAGCAGAAGAAGGCAAAAGCTGCCGAGGCAGCAGCCCGGGCCAAGAGCTCCAGCAACGCCTCCACTCCCACCAAGGGTCCCTCTGCAGGCTCCCACCAGCCCAGCCCCAAGGCCAACCACGTCACCAAGAAGGGCTGGCCCCCTTCCCCTCCGCCCCCCGAGAAGGGTCCCAGGACCCCTGTGTCGAGCCAGCCCCAGTCCCCCACAGACAGGACCTCCAAGAGGAGCACAGAGCCCCCTCAGCCCAGCAGGGACAGAGAGCGGGATAGAGATGGTAAGGGGAAGGATGACCCCTCGGTGCAACGGGACAAGAGGAAAGCACCAGCATCCGGACAGGGTAAAGAGAAGGAGCGAGTAGCTGCTCCGACCGCCTCTACACTGACATCTCTACACCTGCCCCCGCACGTCCTCCAGCACTTAGATGGAGCGGACAGGTAAAGGGAATGTAATAGAATGGAGCTTTTCTTATCATTTTTATCACTCCCCCTCTCTGTACTGTTCCATAGCCTAACTTTTCATTCTCTTCTCTCCCCTGTGCAGCTTGAAGGACATCTTACCGTCGCTCTCAGGGAAGAAGCCAGCAGAGCGTCAGAAGGCCCACCACCTCCTTACCGAACTGCCCCTTCCTCCTGAGCTCCCCGGAGGCGGCGCCTCCTCCCCCCACAGCCCGTACAACGAGAAGAAGACCACCGCGCTTCACCGCCGGCCCAAGTATGTCTGGGCCCCTTGGCCTTCCGTGTCTGCTCTGTGGAATCATTATACTCACCTTACATCTTCCATGTCCTATGCTCCTTGAGTCTCTACTGCCTGGTGTTGACCACCACTGCTTGACCTAATCTCTTGTTGGTTTGTTTGTCTGTCTCCCAGGATCTGCGGCCCACGTTTTGGGGAGATCAAGGAGACTGAGATAGACTGGGGGAAACGGTGCGTGGACAAGTTTGAGATCATCGGCATCACGGGAGAGGGCACCTACGGCCAGGTGTACAAGGCAAAAGACAAAGACACAGGTGAGGACCACTGAATGCTTACTTCGCTCAACATTTCATGTAGATCATATGGCGTAGCCTACTTTCCTTGTAGCTCATATTATAATTATTATTTTACTATCAACATTTGAAAGGGAAAACTCACTCTACTCAAAATGGAAGTCTCTCTATGCCCAGTGTATCTATGTATGAACATGTCTTTTATAATATACTCTGCCTTTTATCTCTATCCCCATGGTATAGCTGAGATGGTGGCCTTGAAGAAGGTGCGTCTGGACAACGAGAAGGAGGGCTTCCCTATCACCGCCATCAGGGAGATCAAGATCCTCCGGCAGCTCAACCACAAAAGCATCATCAACATGAAGGAGATAGTCACCGACAAGGAGGATGCCCTGGACTTCAAGAATGACAAAGGTCCATATGACAAACCCACTGTATTACCATGTCCACACTCCATTCCCTACATAGTGCACTACTTTTGACCAGAACCCTATGGGACCTGGTCAAAAGTAGTGCACTGTAGGGAAAAGCATTTGGGATGCTGCCCATGTGTCTGCTTTATGTTAGTCCATGCATCCGTTTCCCTTCTATATGATCCATCCTCCTCCTACAGGTGCATTCTACCTGGTGTTTGAGTACATGGACCACGACCTGATGGGCCTCCTGGAGTCGGGCCTGGTCCACTTCAACGAGAGCCACATCAAGTCCTTCATGAGGCAGCTGCTGGAGGGCCTCCACTACTGCCACAAAAAGAACTTCCTGCACAGGGACATCAAGTGCTCCAACATCCTGCTCAATAACAAGTGAGTGCTCCTCAGGATAGCTAGCCTGCTGGTCCCAGATCTGTCGGTGCTGTCTTGTCCGCTCCTATGATCATTGTCACGCCAAAGCATAAGCAGATCTGTGGCCAGGCTAGAGAATAGCCAACGTCAAAGAGAACCTATTTCTATACACTGCGGTGTCTGACAGAAAGGGTTTGGAAGTCAAGTTAAAGCAGTGTTCTGTTCTCTCTGCCAGGGGTCAAATAAAGCTGGCAGATTTTGGACTGGCTCGACTTTATAACTCTGAGGAGAGGTAAGTGTCCCGATATGACTTACAGTTGATTACTGCCCGTAGTTATTGCCTTTTCAGATGTATTACTGTATATATGTTTCATCAAGCGTATTGGTCTCAACTGTGTTTTGTTGTGGATTACCGTATTTTCCGCACTATAAGGCGCACTGGACTATAAGCCGCAGGTGTTTTAATGTTTAATTACCATATGTAAGGGTTCGTGCACAGAGGGGATTGTCGGGAAAGAGACAAACTGTCTCGCTCTCGTAATGTCTGTCTGTCTTGCTCTCGTTCTGTCTCGTTCTGTCTCTCGTACCACTCTCGGTTCCACTTTTACTTTTGCGCCCTACCTGTCTCACTCTTTTCCGGCCTCCAGCTTTTCCTGCTGGAGCCCACCGCTTAAAGGTGGGGGGCGCGGACCGGTCATAGAGCCCATAGAGTTAAAGTTGGTGGACTGTAACCTGTAAAATCCATAGATTTAGGAGGTCTTCTAGTGGCCGTTAGCTGTAAAAATCCATAGATTAGCCGCACCGTTATATAAGCCGCAGGGTCGAAAAATGGGGAAAAAGGCGCGGCTTATAGTCCGAAAATTACGGTATATTATTGACACTGATGTATTTGTCATTTTTCTGTCCCCGTCTTATAGCCGACCGTACACCAACAAGGTGATCACCCTGTGGTATAGACCCCCTGAGCTTTTGCTGGGGGAGGAGAGGTACACACCTGCCATTGACGTGTGGAGCTGCGGGTAAGAGACACATACAGTGGGGAGAACAAGTATTTGATACACTGCCGATTTTGCAGGTTTTCCTACTTACAAAGCTTATAGAGGTCTGTAATTTTTATCATAGGTACACTTCAACTGTGAGAGACGGAATCTAAAACAAAAATCCAGAAAATCACATTGTATGATTTTTAAGTAATTAATTTGCATTTTATTGCACGACATAAGTATTTGATACATCAGAAAAGCAGAACTTAATATTTGGTACAGAACCCTTTGTTTGCAATTACAGAGATCATACGTTTCCTGTAGGTCTTGACCAGGTTTGCACACACTGCAGCAGGGATTTTGGCCCACTCCTCCATACAGACCTTCTCCAGATCCTTCAGGTTTCGGGGCTGTCGCTGGGCAATACGGACTTTCAGCTCCCTCCAAAGATTTTCCATTGGGTTCAGGTCTGGAGACTGGCTAGGCCACTCCAGGACATTACATTACATTACATTAACGTCATTTAGCAGACGCTCTTATCCAGAGCGACTTACATTATTTTTTATTATTTTTTCCTACCCCCTGTGGGAATCGAACCCACAACCCTGGTGTTGCAAACACCATGCTCTATCAACTGAGCTACATCCCTGCCGGCCATTCCCTCCCCTACCCTGGACGACGCTGGGCCAATTGTGCGCCGCCCCATGGGTCTCCCGGTCACGGCCGGCTATGACAGAGC